>NC_138905.1:172779538-173322038 GCF_965231255.1 Vanellus vanellus | reverse complement strand
ATAAATTTCTCTTTTCCCTGCTGTCCGAGGGTAAGAAACTAGCTTCAGTAGACGATGTGCATAGGATAAGGGCATACACAATTCCTTTTTCCTCCTCTTTTTTTTTTGTTTTCCTCTCCTTTTTTTTTTTCTTTATTGTTTTCCCCCCTTCCCTCTGCCTTGATAAGCCATTTGGCCTCAGCTCCATTTCAAGCTGTGTAGATTGCTAAACGTTTAGCGAGAAGTTAGCTCAGGCTTTTAGGTATAAACCATGTGTCAAGTCAATTTTCAAAGGCCAGTAGCCAAAGTTCACACAAGGTAGTCATGTACCGCAGAGACGGATGGGAACCGGTCCCAGCGGATTTGCTCTTGGCAGAGCGTATTTGTACTGGTTTGTGCTAGCAGGAGAGATGTGGCCTGGGACACAGACTGAAGGACTTCTCTCTGGGAAGGGTCATGTGCTGAGCTGAAAACTTGGGGCCATGCCCAGCCATTCTTAGTAGCTGAGCTCACATCTGCAGAAGATGTCTGAGAGGAACTCCCAAAAGTATCCAGACCAACGGAGGGAGAAAGGCTAGTTTCCCTGCAAAGGAGCATAGCTATTGTGCTACTAAAATACCTTTAAAGTGATGAGGGAAGGTAGAAAGTTCAAATATAATGGTGATTGCACAGAGACTGTGATTTCAGCAACAAGCCCAGTGACCAAAGTAAAATGCTCTGGGGTCAGTGGTGATGGTGGAACACGGCCAAGGACTCCAGTAGGGTAAGCATTAGGCCTATTAGGGGAAAAGGATGGAAGGAAAGGCCTCATCAGGAATTTTCGTATAAAACGTTGAGGACACAGAGGAGTTTGGTTAAAGCAAAAATTTCACAAAATAGATGATAGGTTTTTTTGCATTAATATATGAGGGGGTTGGTGGAAAGTGTGGATTTACAGATCAACAGTTATTCTAAGATCAAAGGTGAAATTCCTAATTATACAACCAGAGAAATGTTAAAACCTCAGGAGAATCAACAGTTTAATGACAACACCTCCTTTTTTACCCTTATTTTACCCAACCTGTATTTGGTCATGATATTTTTCTCAGCTATGCCCTCAACCTCCTGTCCTGTTTTTAATAAAGACCTTGGGCTTGTTCTGCCACAAAGAAAGGAAAACCAGTCTCGTGTGTACCAGTTACCTATTATAGTCTTGGTGTTGGTCCTGTACACACAGGTAAGAGACAGATCGAAGTGCAATTGCTGTTGAGAACTGCAGGAGAGAGGAAGTTTAGGGAAATATTAGCCCATTCCTCTCCATACGTGCATTCGCCTGTGGAGCAGAGAGTACGCACTGCCCACATGGGAAGCTGCAGATGTCAGGCCAATATTTTTCGTGACCTGTCTCAATATTATTCTCCACAAAGACCTCCGGGGTGATACTGTGAATCCCCTTAGTGAATTTTGCTTTTGCTGGCTGACACTGGCTCAGTACAGCTTTCCTGCTTGGAAGGTCCTGGTCATATAAGGGAAGGAAATGCGGACGGTCACAAACCTCATCCTCCTGGAATGAAACAAAAACATGCCTCTCTGGGAACACCTGTTACTGGTTTAAATGTCTGTTTACACTTACCCTTAAAACATGCTGAAACTCAAAGAAGGGTGGAGCTTGGAAAGGAAAAGACAGCTGAGAAAGATCTGTCCTGCACAGGGTGAGGATTTTTAATTTCCAAAAACACAGAACTCAGACAACACTGTCTAGTGGTGTCTTGATGGGGCAACAGGAAGCCGGGCCATAGAATATAACTTTTGTCTAATGTCAAGCCAAATGCCCAACAGGTGTAAATTCCTATAAATCACTGGAGCTTTCCTTCTTCATGTCATGTTGCTCTGGGTTGTGGGGCATACAGACAAGCCTCTGTTTGGACTTTCTATAGGAGTTTAGAGATTTTTTTTGTATGACCTGCCTCCTGTTTTCCACATCTTGCCATTGCTGTTTCAGAAAAAATTGACTGGTCTGAATTACCATCTTTAACCTCTTTTGGACACTCATTACCTCCTGCATACTCATGCTGATGCTATTCACTCTTCTCTGTTGCTCTCATCCCTCCCATTCATAAGTGCAAGAGATACATCTCCTAAAAGAGAAGCTGATCTTATGTCAGCTGGTCAATGTGGTTGCTTGACAGCTGCATGTCCAAACATGTCCCTTGCTTCCTGGACTCACCCTGACAATTCTGTATATCCTTCTTGGAAGCAGAGGCAGGTTGTGTTGACCATAGCCAGCACGTCTACCCTGACTGAGTACAAGCTGTCAGGAGTTAGTAATTCTGATTTGGAAGCAGAATTATTGTTTACACTTTCGAAATGGTAACTTTACTGTTTTAATTACGTGAGTTTGCAGGGACGTGCAAGACCCTATGTGACTGGAGCGTGCTGTTTTGAAAGTATCACCTACGACTGATGATGCATATATTTAGTTTCTCAGTCTCTGCTCAACTCTGCTAACCTATTTCTTTATTTTCTCCTGAGCATTAACTGTTCTGCCTTGAACATATTTTAAGAATTAAGAATTGCAAAAAAAACTGCTGGCTATTCTCCACCATATGAAAGTTTCTTGGAATCTCTTGACAGCCTGGGTTTATCTATTTCTAATACAGAATTAACTGACGGAGCAGAAATTACAATTTTTTTTTATCCTTACCTACAGGGTGCATTTTTTCCCTGAAACAGTCCAGAGTTCAGGTAATTAAGGTAGTTTTTGTGCACACTGTATGAAATGGATAGAAGTTAATTCTTACGGGACTTTGGACCCGTCTTTAAAATGGACGGGAGCACAATGTATGTGCTATGCAACACGGCTAAAGGTAATACAGAGAGCAAAACTTAAAGACGGAACACTTCACCATGATCATTTCTAGGGGAAAATGGACCTCAGAGCTTTACATCTTGCAAAAGGTCTATATGGCATTGCACAGACCAAACAACAGTTTAGAGTTTACTGATGCCCCTAGATTTTAAAGGTGGGGACAGAAAGCAGAGGGGAAAAAGGAGCATAATTCGTACAGTTGATAGCCTAAGTCAGATTTCCATTGATCTTTCCTTTAACTTGCCACCCATATAATACAGGAAAACCGGCATAGTACAGGACATTGCTGCTCTTCAGATATTAGGACTGCAAAATCTGATTGCTCTACTGACAAGCTCCAGGGCAAATCTTTACCCATACTGTATAACACGTCATGCTTCGTTGTAGCTGCAATCAGCTGACTGTACAGTGTGTCAGGGTTTTCTGCATCTGACAGCTGAGGAACAAATACTGTATGAATCTGTGGTCTACACAACACACATCCAGCTGGCTAACATGATACTGTAGGCTAGGGCTTCAACAGAAGGTCAAACTTTAGTTTTCCTTACCTAATAACAATACTTTTCCTGGCACCAGAAAAATTGTTTCTGCTTAGCTTTCACTTATTGCTGTGATTTCAGGGCATTCATAACCACAGACACATTGCTATGGCACACAGAGCACAGGTCAAAAAAGAGGACAAAACTCCATAATTACAGCCTTTCATTAGGGTTGTCTAGCTTCTTACAGGCCTCATGAAAATCCCAGAGGAAATCTTAAAGAAATTAAAAGAAAGGCTCACTCTGAATTTCATTGTATTCACTGCAGTGGTAGATAATGTCTAAAACCTATTTCCCAAGCTGTGGTCTTGAAGTTTGACTAGAGATATGTTAACATCGATACAATAATGGGAGAGATTTTATCAGGTCTGTCTGCCAGTGAATAAGTGCTTTCCTGAGAAGCGGTCAGTGCCTCAGCACTTTTGAAGGCTTTTCAAACAGAAGCATTTCAAAACCAGACAGAAAAAGTAGTTTAGTTAATGTTGGAGATCTATTTTAGACAAAACAAAAGTTTACTAAATGCTGCAGAAAATTTTGTTTGAGCATAGGCAAGATACTAGCTTTAAGTAACAGCCATACAAATCACATAATGTTACAGAAAACAAGATAGTACTGGTGGGAATGTGTAGCTGCAGTTTGGAAAATAGATGTTATTCATGTATAAAGGTGTTCAATAATTATTAAATGAAATGTGAAAATCTGAAATTCCAAGTCCTTCAGGTAAGAGCTTGTCCCATAGAAATGGTGATAACAAATATTGATGTTATGATATATTGATGTTATGATATATTACTTTTCCTTTTGATATTCCTCTTCTTGTTAAAAGGGTCAGTGAAACTACCACTGTAGCACTTTGACTGTTTAGTTCCAGACGCAACCCAAATGCTGAAATTCATTTCACAGGCTTTCAGACACTGAAATCATTATGATTTTCACCTAAGAAATGAAGATGGACATATTGTAGAACAGAAGATTTATACGGTTGACCATGCTACGTTGTTACCTGAAATGTGTATATGTCCTCTCATCCCAGACATGTCTCTTTTGAAATCCCCAAGTTCAAGCCATGGATGATTTTGAGCATCTCATTAAACAGGTAGTGAAAAGTTGAAAGAGAGAGACTTAGATGCATAAAGTTGTGTCTAATCAGTATAATTATGTAGGCACATTTCTATGGCACACAGTGAACAGTGACCGATATTAGGCAATGAATTATTTAAATTTCTCTTTTAAACCCTGGACAGTTGAAATCTGGTTTATTGCACAATGAGATCTGCAAGCTAAGTCCTTAAATATAGGGCTTCTTTTCCCACCAACCTGCCCCTAGTGAATAAACAAATGACTCCTCAAGACTCCAGCTCAACCAAGGTATGGAAATTAACTTTCAGACAGATGTTACAAGTAGGTGGACTACAAATTTAGTGTTGGGAAATCAACAATTTGATGCACCACTTCTTTCAACTGAAAAACTACACCTCTCATTGCAAGGCTGCTGTGTCATGTTTTTATGATATATAGCTACAGTCTCAGATGTTGTTAGCATGAAGCAAACACCTGTCCCCTTTGGCCTGACCCAATACTCACTAAAGTTAGGAGAAAATCTCCCACTGATTTCAAATCATTATCAGCACACGTATGGTTTTTAGCATTTTGAATGGCTATATTTAATTAATTAATATTTTTGTTGCTATTAGTGCATGTTAATCCCAAGAAAGAAACTGATGCATAGAACTTTTCAATTGATCAGTCATTAAGAACCATAAATGTTTTTAGGGTGACTAGCTAAGAGAAATACACCCACATTGCTGACTAAGTAGCATATTTGGGCAATGCTGATCAGATAAATATTTTATTTAAAATTGTAACAGGTTTACTAGCAGCAAAAAGGTTGAAAGACGCTGTACATTGATTGAGGTATTAAATATTGTGGAGGTGATGACTCATCGCACCCTTTCTAGCACAAAATATATATCAGGAAAACACATGCTCATGTTTTGAAAGTCTTGCAAAAGCCTTGCTGGAATGTCAGGCCTCTTTTGATGAGATCATTTTCTGCATGCTAAGTACATAGAAGTACTAAGTGCAAGTGAAAGGAGCAGATATGAGTCCTATAGACCGTTTAGCCAGGGCACAGCTGGCAAAAGTAACTATTTACTGTAGTCTGGTTAAACTTTGGTTTTAATCTCAAGATGAGAAGTTCAGAAGCAGCTCTATAAAAGATCGTGAAAGAAACCTATATGGAGTTCTGGGCTGCTGAAAAGCACAACTAAACATGTTGGCCTACAAAAAGCTGATTACCCTTTAATTCTGTACAACAGCAGTACCTAAAAACGGTGTTCAAAGTCAAGAACCACATTCAGATTTATGGCAGTTATGGGACCCCTTTTGGTCTGAGACTATGAAAAAGGATGGACACCCAGCCAGAAAGGGTGTTATTAGCAGAGGGGTTTTTAACATCTGTAAAAGCGTACAGAGAAAAGTATAGAGAAAAGCTAATACCAACAGAGAAAAAAAAAAATTAACTATCTGTGTTAGCCTATTCGTATAAATGTTGATGAACAAATACAGAAAAATCTCCACCCACCAAAACCGTTTCTGGTCTCCCCAAATGGCTTCCCATGTACTGAAGACTCATTATAATAAGAGCTGTGTTCTGTACAATCTAACAACTCCTAATTGACACATGTAAGCATAAACAGAGTTTTATTATAAGAGTTCAGAGGCTGGTTCCATTGTATCTCGTTGTCTCTATCTTTGGTGATCTTGATTGTCTGTTGCACGTTATAACAACTCTGTGATTAAGAGTCTGGAATTATCTACTAAGCATTGCTCAAAAGCATGACAGGATAAAAATGGAAAGATGTGTTTCAGATCAATGCTGATGAGTAGTTTATTAAAGTATGAACAACTGACTGCTAATAAGAACACAGCCATGGTTTTCTTATGAATATAAACCAGTTAAATGAGTAACTCTTCTGTAAGTTTATACTTGGCAAAGCTTGTTCATTAGTCTGCAAACAACTTCTTTTCTGCATTCAATGTAGAAGGTCTGATGAGTTAATAAAATGGGGGAAAATAAAAATACCACAGAGGGATTCAAGCAGTGAAAGCTAAATTATACTCTTGTATCTTTTGAGACCAAATCTTTCACTCGGTTGCTTGCACTCCATTCCCACTGATGTCAATAGGCGCAGCTAAAACACATATTAAAGCAAAACTTAGCATTGGAAGTTATATTATGATATGATGAATTGATGTTTCAGAGCTACTGATAAAATGCTACAAAACTATGTATTAAAATACTTGAATTTAAATAATAAGACAGGTCAGAAGCTGCAAATATGTATTATCGTCACAGTGAAATTTTATAGTTAATGTTAACTTGTCAGCAAAATCTGTTGTTCTTCATAAGAGGCATTTCATGTCATGTCTTTGAGACACTGCCATATTTCATCTTTTACCAAACCCAGTGCAAAATTCTAATCCCAGGGAAGTCTCTAGCAGATTTGGCAGTAATTTAAGGGAAGTTGAGAATTTACTCAAGAATTACTGAGCTCACAGGGAGAGGGGCAGGTGGTGATGGTGTATATGCCATAGTTTATTTGTCTTGTCATGAAAACCTGATTCTGATTAGTTTGTAGTGAGATTCTCCAAAAAAGCAACGGCAGAGGAGAGATCTATTTTCCAGTCACATAGTGGTAATAAGAAGCCTTTTTCATGTAGTGCAGATCCTGGTCTAAGGTTAATGTAAAAGGGAATCAGAGATGATAATGTAGATCCATACCCTGGGAGAGATATATTCCTCAGGATTAAAGAAAGTACCAAGACAATACCATCAGTGAACAAATAGAAAACATTAAGGTGGATCAGCTGGTTCTAAAATGATAACAGCAACAAAAGAAGCCTAAGCCTTCTGAAGCTCTGAAAAGTAAACTTGATTAAAAGGCCCTTGGTATTTCAAAATGGCACTTCATGGGAATTCTATTCTGTCTCATTTTAAATCACAGTAATTGTTACACACACACACACACACACACAAAAATCCTTTGTTTTTCATGCAGTAAGATTTCATTAGCCAAGATTAATGACCTAAGTAACAAGAAATCCAAATGTATTTTTGGAAAATGAAACTTCTATCCCACATTTCTAAACTATTCTCTGGGCTCACTGACATAAAGAAAGTTAGGGATCTTTCTTTTTTTTTTATCTCCCCATCCTTATCCACCTAAAATTTATTTCTAGCTATTTCTGATCCTCTCAGCTTTATAAAAGCTTCGCACTCTTGTGTTGGCTCTCCCACATCCTAGTTGCGTCACTGCTCTTTGTAATGAAATTTCTGTAGTTGCTTTTTACTGTGTGAGTGATCAACATGCTCAGATTTTCCCATGAGCTGTACTACTTCTTGATCATCGCTGATCTACCAACAAAAACATCTCAGCTTTTAAATACAGCTCATAGAAGTTTAATAAGCTGGTGTGGTAGCAGTGAAAGACAGTGTTTTGCAGTTATCCCTCATGCCACTAATAGCTTTCCTCAAGTTTTAGTAAATTAATCATGGGGGTGTTCTAGTAGTGACTCAGAAATCATCCCACTTCATTACACAATTCATTGCTATTTGATGTTTAATCTCTGCATTTTTTTTTTAATGAAAAAACTTGACTAAAGAAGCAGGAAAAGTGCTCACCCTAAATCACTTGACAGAAATCTTCCATTCTTGACCTTAAATAAGTTTTTCTCAAATTATTCCCTTTTGTAACTCCATAAAAAGGAGCTGTATTAACAACATTTATAACCAGAAGTAATAAATGTAGTTTGTTGAAAAGAATGTTATAAAGAGAATGATATATGCACTTAACAATCCTTCTTTAGTAAATCACAAAGATATTATAGATTTTTGTTGTAAGCTTTGCCCTAAATACACCTGCAAAAAAAGAGATAAAAATCAAGCTTATTCTTTAATACATATTTGTAGAAGAAATGATGACTCTTAGAAGCCATGAATTTAGAAGCCTTACAGGTTTTCCCTTGAAGGTGGTCCACAGTCTTCAAAATAAACTGGTAGCCCCTTCCAACATATCTCTTCTACTGGATTTTATATTGTGAACCTCCAGATGTGGGTTACTCTGACATCGTCACTGATAGACTTAACTTCATTATACAGGGAGCAGTGTCCTCTAAGAAAAAATTCTGAAGGTCGGGAAACTGAAGAAAATAATATATTCCTTATATTCTGTTAAATACGGAACACTTTGAAGTAAATGTGTAGATGATAAATGTAAATGTTGTATTCAGTTGTTACTCTGCAGCTTTGCCTTTCCCTCCAACAAGAAGGACTGCACACAGATCTAAAAAGATCATACCACTTGCTCTTCACAGGTTATGAAACGAGACAGCACTTTTACTTGAGTTTAATAGGGTGGCTGAAGAAAATCAGCGTACAGCTGTTGTAGGACTTTGTAAGTCTTTGTAATTTTAAACATTAGAGTGGTCTGTACTCAAACCAGAGATACCAGAATTGGGGGTCGTGATAGACAGTAAATTATCCATGGCCCAGCAATGTGCCCTCGTTGCCAAAAAGGCCAATAGAATCCTGGGCTGCATAGGGAAGAGTGTGGCCAGTAGGTCGAGGGAGGTCATTCTCCACCTCTACTCGGCACTGGTGAGGCCACAACTGGAATACTGTGTCCAGTTTTGGGCTCCCCAGTTCAAGAGGGACAGGGAACTGCTGGAGCGAGTCCAGCGAAGGGCAACTAAGATGATTAAGGGCTTGGAGCATCTGCCTTATGAGGAAAGGCTGAGAGAGCTGGGCCTCTTTAGCCTGGAGAAGAGAAGGCTGAGGGGAGACCTTATTATGACGTACAAGTATCTAAAGGGTGGGTTGAAGGAGGATGGAGCCAGGCTCTTTTCAATGGTTCCCAGTGACAGGATGAGGGGTAACGGGCACAAGTTAGTACACAGGAAGTTCTGTTCAAATACACGGAAAAACTTCTTTATGGTGAGAGTGACAGAGCCCTGGCACAGGCTGCCCAGGGAGGTTGTGGAGTCCCCATCTCTGGAGATTTTCAAGACCCGCCCGGATGCAGTCCTGAGTAATGTGCTCTAGGCGATCCTGCTTTAGCAGGGCAGTTGGACTAGATGATCTCTAGAGGTCCCTTCCAACTCTGAAAAAAATTCTGTGAAATTCTGTAATTTCCTGACTATTTGGCTAATAAAAATCTTAATCTGTTCCAAACCCAACAAATTGAAGGTGTACAAATTCTTGGGAGTTATTATCCTTCTTTCCATAAAAAGTACAAAACAGCAGAAGTGAAGCTAATGGTTTAAAGAAATGATTAAGGAAACATCCTTTTCCCAGATATCAAATGGTGGTGAAAGTTTTTAGTTCAGTTTAACAGCTTTGAAGCACATAAAGGATGAAACGGTATTACTGGTTTCTTCCTTTCCGAAAAGAAGATATCCAGATGGGCAGACAGACGTGACATGGGGCCAATGAAAGACCTGAGATCTTCAAAAGGAGCACTTGGAGACTAGTCCAGATGCTTTGGAATGCAACAACAAAAAAAAAAAATGGCAACAGATGCATGCTTTGGTAATTGAACCCCAATCCCAGTTTCAGTGATGAGGGAAACACAAATTCAAAATGATTCTCTAACTTACAACAAAAAAAGTCAGGCTGCAAAATTGACAATGTTTGGGTCAGAGTCTATGATACCAGAGACGAACTGATCTGTTGTCTAAATGTAAAATTAGTTTCTTTTATTGTTGTTCTTCTGTATGGAAAATCTTCATAATGAGCTTGCAAAAAAACCCTAACCTTTTATCACCTGTTTCTGTTCAAAAGGAGAGAATTTATGTAGTCATTAGTAGCAGACTATATTTTAAAACTATAAAATTCATCAAAAGCTAAAAAATAAACAGAGTAATAGTAGCTTTCTTTTGAACTCTTAGAAACAGAAAAGCCTATATTCTCTATAAGGAAGAAGATCACAGTATCACAGTATCACAGTATGGTAGGGATTGGAAGGGACCTCAAAAGATCATCTAGTCCAATCCCCCTGTCGGAGCAGGAACACCTAGATGAGGTTGCACAGGAAGGCGTCCAGGCGAATTTTGAATGTCTCCAGAGAAGGAGACTCCACAACCTCCCTGGGCAGCCTGTTCCAGTGCTCTGTCACCCTCACTGAGAAGAAGTTCCTTCTCAAATTTAAGTGGAACCTCTTGTGTTCCAGCTTGAATCCATTACCCCTTGTCCTATCATTGGTTGCTACTGAGAAGAGCCTGGCTCCATCCTCATGACATTCCCCCTTTATATATTTATAAACGCTAATAAGATCACCCCTCAGTCTCCTCCAAACTAAAGAGACCCAGCTCCCACAGTCTTTCCTCATAAGGGAGGTGCTCCACTCCCTTAATCATCTTAGTTGCCCTAGGCTGGACTCTCTCCAGCAGCTCTCTGTCCTTCTTGAACTGAGGGGCCCAGAACTGGACACAATATTCCAGATGATATTGTCTATTTCATAGACATTGATTCAGGCAATAGAAACCATAGTGAATACTTAGAATATATCTGAGTAATGTTCAAAATCTATTTGAGATGGCTGTGATGGATAATCCTAGTTTATTTTAATCAAAGTTTTTTAAATATAAACCCTAGTTTATATTAATATTTTTTTTCAAAGAATACTGTAAATGTGATCACACTGACAATTGTGAGCATAGGAACAACACAACGTTAATATCCTGCATTACTTTTATTGCCAAGACTATTCAGAGAAAATGTTCCAGGCAAATATTGCCTGTTTCAGGATATGTTACTGTGATCCTAGCTGAAGAACCTTAAATGATTTCTTCGTCATCCATAACCAAGGTAACAGTTTGACAATGATAAGGTGACAACACTGAGGTCAAGGCTGTCTTTCAGTAGGAAAATGTCATGGTTTCAGCTGGGAAAGAGTTAATTTTCTTTCTAGTGATTGCTGTGAAAGGAATGTAAATAATACATATTACAGAATCACAGAATCACAGAATAGTCAGGGTTGGAAGGGACCTCTGGAGATCATCTAGTCCAACCCCCCTGCCAGAGCAGGGTCACCTACAACAGGTTGCACAGGACAGCATCCAGGCGGGTTTATTATTATTATTATTATTATTGTTGTTGTTGTTGTTGCTAAGTGATGTTTATACTTTCCAAGGACTATTTTCAGCTTCCCATAGAAGTTGAGTAGAAGCATAGATAGAACAACTGAATGGCCAATGGAATATTCTGTACCACAAATGTCATGCTCAGTATATAAATGGGGGTTGGCCAGGGGGCGGGGATCCATGATCACTTCACTGGGTGGTGGGAGTGACTTGTGTCATTATTATTAGTAGTAATAGTATTGTTATTTTCCTTTTGTGTTATGGTTCTATTAAACCATCTTTATCTCAACCCATGAGGTTTTTTCCTTTTCCTTTCCTCTCCTTTTCTCCCTCTTCTCCCTACTCTTTAGGGGGGAAGGGGGAGAACTGCATGAGCGGCTGCGTGGTCCTAGCTGCTGGCTGGGGTTAAACTATGACAGAAGAACAAAAAGAGAAAAAACCACTTCCGTTTAAGCCATAACATCATGTTCTCTTATCTCATATTGGTTATTTGTGATTAAAGAATATTTAAAATAATAGTGAAGACTAAGTACATGAGCTTGGGCATTAACTTAGGATATCAAGTTTGAGTTAAAACCTTCAGTAGAGCTCAGACTAAACCCAGATTGCTTTTAATGTTAAATTAGTTCAAATGAATTGACTTGAATTATGAACACTCTGAGCTTAAGCAGTGCGGACAAGCCTTTGATGGGTCCAGTTTTGCAACCATTTCTCTCACATAAACAATCCATATTTCTTTAAGCAGTTTTAATTTGGTCACTGGACCTCTGTGTGTTAATAAAGTTCATAGAATCAGGACCCCTGTGCTAATACAATATGATCATAGAAATGTTAAACATTAAGTATATTGGGGTTGAGGGACTTTACAGTGCCAAATGGGCAAAATTCTCAGAACAGAAATGTGACATCACTTTATCAAAAGTACTGCCAGGTCTAATTGCAGATCCATGTTAAGAAGTTGCCTTAAAAGCATGTGCTTAATAATAGGTGGTTATCCAGACATGTATCAGCACTTTTTAGCTGGTTTTGTATACTAAAACTGATTTGTTTATGTGAACTCCAGCCTTACTTACAGAATACTAAAAAGGCACAGTTAGCTGGTATCACACACTATTTCTTTGACTGTTCAGACGAAGGGTGTTTGTTGCATATTCTGAAAAATGTTGTTTAAGTCAGTGTCAAAATATATAGATCAGCAGCATATATGTATCCCAGAACAATGGCGTTTTTTCCACAAATTGTACTACAGTGGTGTGAGAGAAAAATGGGATAATGTCTTTGTCAAATTAACAGTCAAATGTCACTTATTTTGTGGAAGTGGTCATAAGTTACCCTATACATAGGGGTGTTTTTTCTAGATCCATAGTTTATGAGAAGCCATAGTTAAGTAAAGGATTAAATTTGACAAAATGTACAGTTATTGTATAGAGTCAGTATTGAAAAATTAATTTTTGGCACACTTGGGACTTTGAAGCAACTGCAATGTGGTAGAAGTCTGGATCTAAATGAAAGAGATAAATCAGAATCTGATTTATATTTTCATTGCTCTCAATGGGAATTGAGCATATTCCGTGTTTCCAGAATTGATTTCCGAATGTAGGTACTACCTAGCATGATAAATACCACATTTTCAGTGATGCTTTTAACTGAATTCCAATTTCTGCACAAACCATAGAATTTTCAGTTCCCAAGGTGCAACTCATCCCTCATTTTGGTCCTGCGTTAAGTGAGCCATTAAATGCATTTTCACTTTAGGCTTTTCTGCAGTCAGTACAGCTATTTCCATAGGTGTTTAAGCGCTCTCTTAATTGAGGGTCATACTAAGGTTGGTTGTTTTCCAAACTATCTTCGATAAGCACAAATCCACTGTACTCACATTGTTTTTTACCAGCTACAAAGAAATTAAGAGCATCAGATTCCCTCTAAAGAGGTTTCCAGATGTTTTTCAGGCAGTCCTTCTTCTGCTTCTTTCTTCTCCTCTTTATCCTGCTTTCTACTAACCAACCCCAAGCCACTGCTGCTTTCTTCTGCTCTGATCACAGAATGGTTTGAATTGGAAGGGACCTTAAAGATCATCTAGTTCCAACCCCCTTGCCATGAGCAGGGACACCTCCCACTGGACCAGGTTGGTCAAAGCCCCATCCAACTTGGCCTTGAACACTTCGAGGGATGGGACCTCCACAACTTCCCTGGGCAACCTGTTCCAGTGTCTCACCACCCTCACAGTAAAGAATTTCTTCCTAATAGCTAATCTGAATCTACCCTTTTTCATTTTAGAACCATTAACCCTCATCCTATCACTACATTCCCTGATAAAGAGTCCCTCCCTGTCTTTCCTGTAGGCCCTCATTACATACCGGAAGGCTGCTATAAGGTCTCCCTGGAGCCTTCTTTTCTCCACGTTGAACAACCCCAACTCTCTCAGCCCAGCCTCATAAGAGAGGTGCTCCAGTCCTCGGATCATCTTAATAATCCTCCTCTGGACTCGCTCCAACAGGTTCATGTCCTTCTTATGTTGGGGGCTCCAGAGATGGACACAGTTCTCCAGGTGGGTGTCACTAAAGGGGAGCAGAGAGGCAGAATGATGCCGCCCACCATATTCCTTGCAGCTTTCTACTTGTGACAGTGTCAACTCCTGAATAAAACATGAACTAATAAATCCAGGACGTAACCTGGACTGTCCCATACGTTTAATGTTGGATTGCCTTCATAGTGAGAAATCGGTCCTTGTGGTTCAAAACTCTCTAAATGTGACTCATTTACTTTCTTCTTCACACATATGAGACTTTTGCTGAAATGCCACATTAAGCAAACTGTCACAACAGTTTTGTCCATAATAATCCATTCAACTCAAAGGATGTAAATTCAGGAGAGAGGCTGGGTTGATTTCATGTGCTGTTGGTGTGCATGGGCTTAGTTTTTCTGATAACTGGAGAGCCTATGCAGCTTACTGTGGAGCTGCAGGAGAAAACAGTGCCTGTTGTAGTTTCCACCACAGTAAAAAGGACATCCAATTTTTATTTAAAAAGAGATGGGACTAATGTGTTATCTATTAAATCCCAAACTGTTTTGTTAAACGCAGGCACAAAGGTGTCTATCCCTTCCTCTTCCTGAGCAAAAGGACAGACGACCTAGGGACTGAGCTCACTTACATCACCTCATTTTGTGCTGCTGAGCTGGAAACATTTTTCATTTGTTTACATTTTGGACATGCAACCAATATCTTGCTTCACAGAAAAGTCAATAAGATTTACACAGGACAGTGCATAACTAAAGAGTAAAAATGTGGTTATGTAATATTAAGGAAATGTCACCTTAATTAATGTATGTGTAGTTGAAGTGAGAAGATGGCCTTGCAGTTCATTGTTGCAACAGCGTTTGATTAGTATTTATTTGGGTTTAGTGACAAGTATCTTTCCCAACCACTAATTTAGCCAGATAGAATGATATGATCTCCCCAGAAATGAGAACCAGGAATTGGGTGAGTTGGAAGACACCGCGAAGAGCTGCTGATCTAGATTTCTCGAGGTTACTGCTTCCAGAGTTACCGAGGTAAGTGTATCACGACTCTTGCCAAGTTATCCTTTAATACAGCAGTATCATAAAGGAAATGAGTCTGACCCTGCGTAAGCTGATGACACTTCATTATTCTTCACTTTACTGGTCTTCTTTTTATACTTGTGGATATGGTTTCTTGTACATATTATGTCTTATTAAAAAATTACTAAATACAATGGAGTAAACCAAGCTTATTTATTTTGCAGGAGCTCAATGATATTTTGTTTTAAAGAAAGCTGTATGTGGAGCTTTTGATTCTCCTTGAATTAACACATCATTTTTTAATCCCATATCTCAAAATATCTCACCTTAACCAGGCTGAAAAAAAAATGAATTAGCTTAGGTCTGCCTGGAATTGGGTTTAACCATTGGGAATTTTCCTGCAAATTCAACTGAACCTTTCAATGATCATTGACCAAATAGTGAGCAGCAATGGAAGTGAATCGCATGTGTTTGTGTTTCTTAAGTTTCACTGCAAATATTTTCCACTCTTCTTCGTGGGCCAACATCATCCCAGATTTAAATTCACCAAGGTCAATGAAGTTCTACCAAAGAATAAAGTGGCTTGTTAATTTTTAACAGAGTGCTAAAGGAAACTTTGATTGCCTTTTGAAACTCCATCTCTTTTCTTTCAAAAAGAAAAACAAAAAAGAAATATTTACACAGAAACAATATTGAAGCATCACAAAGTTAGTAAACTGTATACTGGTGTGATTTTGGGCATGTTTGCTAGTGGAGTTTTAAAGTGTTTAGAGAATGTATATGTATTACTGAAGGCGTTTTTGGCACTGTCACTTGATACCTGGATTACAAAAACCATTTCTTTTATTACTGACAAATAGAAAGCATGTGTTTGGCATTATTTATTGTTTTCTGTGGAGCACGTGTCAAGATCTGAAAGTGCACATTTCACTAGTCACGTACTAAGTTTAGTTGTTATAATTAAGTTGCTAATATCTGGCACGGTAACCGGTCAGTGGGATTTGATTTGACAGTTTAGGAGACTGACTTGACACCTCTGGAAGCTGAGGGGGAGACACTCAGAAGCACACTGAGATAAATACCATCACTTTCATAATGATTCAGACCATGTTTTCCAAAGTAGTCATTAATTCTGATCCTTCCATTTCTGAGTGAAAAAAATGAAACTGTCCATCAGTAACCTCACCTGGTTAGAGCCGTAAAAAAGGCTGCTTGATTAGAGCCCCCAAAATTAGGGAATGTTTTGCATATAGTTATTTGTATGTGTATTGCTGCTATTAAGGAAATATTTTTTTAAAGAATATAATCAAGATTTTAAAACTTAACATACAGTTTCCTCCTAAAATGGTCATTTCAATATTTTTCCCTCTGACTCTGAAATTCCTAGAAGAGCTGGTCAAATCTGAGAAATTTCATTCTATGAGAAAAAGCTCACAATTCAAAGTTAATTTAACTTTGCACTGGAATGAGAATAAATGACTTTGCAGCTTTGAAACAAATGTTTCCAAGGGAATGATGTTTTGTTTCATTTTCCCTTATTATTATCACATATGTATGTATGTGTATGAATAACAGAAAAAATGGCATTTTGAAATGTAAAATCAAAATTATTATTCCTAACATTCAAAATGGCGTCTGGCATTTAATTGAAATTTCAGGCTGGCAAGTGTGTTCCTACAAAACAAGGACTCAAGTCTCAAGACTTTTCTTTCAATGGAAATAGCATTTCACAGAAATGTAGACTTCTGGCAGTATTTCATTATGAAAATGAATATGGGCTACCTAGTCAATGCTAAAGCAACCAGCAGGTTATACACATAATGAAATCAGGAGCTAAATGCTATGGTTTGGGAATTTTTCTTTGTCTCTTTGTTTCTTCATAATGTTCTGAAGAGTTCAAAAGTATTTAAAATACATAGACATGAAAATGGAAAATTGCATTATCTTGACAAAATAGTCGTAGTAGTTGAGATGATCAGAAAGGCCCTATTCAGCCTCTGTTTTTTCATACACAAATTACAAACATTTCATGTAAATCAAAAGACACAAATCAAGTATGTAATCCTAGGCTGCATCTATGCTACTAAATAAAACAGGCCAGGGAACTAGTCTCTGGCCCTGGAGCCAAGTAGCCCGGCACAGCTTGTCTCTGTATGGCTGAACCACTAGCTGGCAGGAGCCAAAACTGCTCAAGGAGCATTGTAAGCAGCATGGATGACTGCAAACCAGTGCTTCAGTCTGTGCCTCAAATCTGGATCACTGACTGGCAGAGACGTAGCCTCAGTGACTCTGGAAAATTTGCCTTTGCTAATAAGGATATTGGTACACTGAGCCATATAGAGTCAGATAGAATTTTTGATAGTTTACATTAAAAAACAACAGCAATAGCACAAGTTTTTAAGGGGCTGGCGCCCTATTGGTGCCAAGAAACAAGAGCAGTTTAATCAATAAACTAAAGTGATAATGCTTTCTTTAAAGCAGTTCTTGATTTTCTTAATTTGGAGTGGCAGTCATTTCTATATATAAGAGCTGGGACTCTTTAGCCTGGAGAAGAGAAGGCTGAGGGGAGACCTTATTATGGCGTACAAGTATCTAAAGGGTGGGCTGAAGGAGGATGGAGCCAGGCTCTTTTCAATGGTTCCCAGTGACAGGACGAGGGGCAATGGGCACAAGTTAGAACACAGGAAGTTCCATTCAAATACACGGAAACACTTCTTTACGGTGAGGGTGACAGAGCACTGGCACAGGCTGCCCAGGGAGGTTGTGGAGTCCCCTTCTGTGGAGATTTTCAAGACCCACCTGGATGCAGTCCTGAGTAATGTGCTCTAGGCAATCCTGCTTTGGCAGGGGAGTTGGACTAGATGATCTCTAGAGGTCCCTTCCAACTCTGAAACTCCGTGATTCTGTGATCCATGATATAAAGCAATATAGTTGTGGCTATTAACTTTCAAAAAACATATTAAAAATACATGTCTGTAACCTATGCTTCACTAGGAAACAGTTTGGGGATATGAATAAGCTATGCTATCTACTGTTGTGCAATGAGTAAGTAACAGGTAATGTTTTTCAAAACCGAAATAGGGAGCTATGTACTGAAAATTACGTATGTAGCTGAAACTGAGAGCCATGTGTTTTTGCAGCAACAGAGTACTCTCATTCTTCCTTGAAGTGAAGTGAGTGACCATATGATCGAGAAGGTAGCAATGTGATCAAACCCCTTTCTTCTTACCTGTTGCTTCCAGTTACGGTATGTTTTGAGGCATGGGGGATTTTTGCCCACTCATGGCAGGTTTTGCCCATGATGGCCATGGCATGGCCCTCTATTTTGTCTGATCCTTAATTTTGCCATTTTTGAGCCTTTCTGGGAAAAATAAATAGATTAGAGGGAATATGACAGTGAAATGGTTAGTCGTTCTCAGCAAAAAATCTTCTGAATGACTTACCCAGGCTCAAGTGAAGCCCAGCTCCCTGTGTGAGTTGATGGGCAATGTTCCTTCCACCATGCTGTTATTCAGGAGGAACCATTTTGTACACAGATCTGGGGCCAAGAGAAGCTTAGGTTCTGCTCCAAGGAAAGCCAGGAAAGCCCGTCCATGTGTAAGCAGATGAAGACATACCATCAAGCATTCAGTAGAGATTAACTGAGGACATGACATATATATGACACTATGGGGCAAGCTCCAAATGGGGTGCAAGACTTGGTCTCCATTTTATCAAGAGATGTGTTCCCTTCATCTTAAGATGAAGTACATTGTGCATGGCTATTTTATCACACCATGTAGGTAACTGGGTGTTGCATATAAATCCTGTTTCCAAGTAATAACTTTTATCTGTTACCATTCATGACCATTGATTTTATTTTATTGCATTTTTTACTATGCAAATTATATTACAGCGAGCATCTGCCAGGATCTGTCAAAAGGAGGCAGAAAGAGCGCAAAATACTTGAGCACTCCAAACAGGAGGCTTTTCCTTTAAATATTTGTAGTGCTATCAGTCACATTAACATTTTCCAGCCACTCACTCCTGGTGCCCCTGGTTTAAGGTGCTCAGTTATCTGAATTAACAGGGCTTGCACAGGTGTGACCGAGGGCAATAATTAGCCCATTCATTCCACAGTCTGTGCTTCTTTGAGGATCCCCGGGGAACATATTACTGGCAACGGGTATTTGTGGCACTTAGTAGTTTCACGTTCAAAGCTGAATACAATATCTTACTGTGTAAATCTCCTAGGATTAACACTTTGATTAAATCTGAGACTGGACATGCTTGCCTGGGAAGAATGGGGAAGAGTTTGCTTTGTGTCTGCCTGCGCTTTATAAGCCCAAGGGAGGCAGAGTGTTTTTCCTAGGCTGCTGGTTGATCTGACGGGTACAGACTGGTAGCCCCTTTCCCAGCAACATGCGACTGGTTTGGTCTGAAAGCTAAAAACTCGAAAAATACGAGCACTGCACAAAATGCATCAAAATGCAGGCTAATCCTTTGCATCTCATTTCTGCTGCTCCAGGTGGAGGGAGCTCTGCTTGAGGAAAGACAGCCGAATTTCACCCACCGCACACTGCCAAACTGGAGATGTCGGCCAGAAATATTTTGGCAAGTGTGTTACTTATCGCAATTCAGAAGGTGTTATAACACAGTGAAGTTGCGGCTGTTAAACACCGGAGCCCAACTCTGCAGAACAACGTTGTGAGGCCACCATTCCAGTGTTTAAAAATTCCTGTCACACATGGCCTTATCACATGGCCTTATTTACATTCAGCTACAGGTGTCTTTACTCATACTGCATGACTAAGATGGGTGGAGATACCTACAGAAAAGAACTTTTCTTCATTCATTTCCAAGAGCTGCAACATACAACTTTAGACGGGCAAAGCAGTCTGGGTTAGCTTTAGCAATTTAGCACTGGCTTAATTGCTCCTACTGCAGCTGGTAGGAACTTTTTAATGTTTTGGACTCTTGAAAATCCCATTACATCTGTTTGTGTTTTTTTTTTTTTTATATTCAGCACTTAAATCTGCCTGCTGTCTTCAGACTTCTACTACAGCTATCCTCCAGGTTAAAAATATAGATTTTTGTGAGTGTAAAAACTGAAGAAGCCTCCTTTCTTGTGAATTTAAATCTTGTCCTTTGATTCTTCTCAAGTAAGGTGCGAGTACCCATACAGCTGTAATCATACAGCTTTCCCATGGATAGATTCTCTTGTATCTAATAAAGATTGTGTTGCAGTATCTAACGTTTTCATGAAATTTAGAATATCTTCTTTCAGCCAATATCTTCTAAAGTGACAGACAGAAGAGAGGAAAAGCATATCTATCATAGACAGTGAGGGCAGCATGGCTGCAATTCCCAAGGAAGCCAGACAAAGAAAAAGAATTTAGGGAAGGTAGAACACTTTTAACATGTTATCCAGGATTTTTGAGCTAAGGCAGGGCTTTTTAATTGCATGTGGACCTATTGAGTGCAGATGGCTCATATGCAGTGTTGGACACCTGCACAGAAGAATAGTGGGAGGGGGGTCAATGTCGTGGTGTACAAATAAAGTGATGTCCTCTGTCCAGCCAATGAGTCATTTTTCCTCCAGACCCCATCCTGTAGGTCTCTGTAGAACCCTATTGCTCGTGTTTTCCATAGCTGCCCCAGACACCTGGTTTTGTGAACCCTGAATGTTTCCTTCCACTGAAGCAGAACCATAGAAAATTTCAGAATAAAAGAATTTTCTGTAAGGGGGGGGAGGGAAAAGGGAGAAGAAAAAAAAAAAAAAGTATTGAAGCTTCAATTTAAGTTAAGCCCTGCTTGTCCATTGAATTTGCAGCAATCAATTTCATATACAGATCCTTGGTCTTGGTGCCCTTTCTGCTCCCTATCTCAGCTCCCTGGGCGTGCTCAGAGTCAGCATCTCACATTTCCTGTAATTAGCTTTGGTGAATCCAGCTCAGGGCTTGCACTGCCACTGCCAGTTTGTTTGCTGGTTTTATTTTTTCTGGATTGCATGTGAGATATTACTCATCAATATGACTAGTCAAGTGATTTTAACAAGTGAAGTATCATCCAATGAACGCATGCTTGTACCTCAGCCTGACTAAGCCAGCTGTCAGGGACAGCAACAGCTGCTGATTCAGGGAAGGAATGGAAATATTTCTTTGTTAAATCAGAGCACATCCAGCAAAATCTGTCTTAAATGAAAATGACTGACTACAGCTATGCATCAAATAATCCCAAGTGGAAGTCTCGGGGTGGGGAGTAGTTTTGCAATTGCAGAAGTCTGTTTTAAACCAAAAGTTGTAAAGAAAGGGACCACTTTTTTAATTTCCCCAGATTTATTCAAAATCCAATTAATTTAACACAAATCCCAATACAGGCAGGTGATTCTGATAGGTGAAAAAGTCCACATACAGATCCCCACTCTCTTCTGCATCTTTTAGTTTTCATCTTAGTCTTCTGTATCTCTCGTTTCTTGAGGTGCTGCTGTCCCCCTCCTTTCTTAAAAGGATAAACACACACACCCTCACATGCCCTCATTTTCATGGCCCTAATTACAATCTATGTAGGTATAGGATCCTGCTGAAAGCTGTTTTCCCCAAATCTCCCTTCTTTGTCTTCAAACAGACCCCCAACTTTGCAAGCCACAACATCGGCAACAAGCTTACTGTGGACCAGTACATGCCATGTGAGAAACTTGTATCTCTATAAGCCACACAGTAAAGGCTTCCAAAACCAGAATCATCAGAATTCTTGGACCTTCTACAAACCCTTCCTATAATGTAACTTGTTTCTCCCATCATAACAAATGCTTTTATGGAAACTATAGAGATGAAACAAAGCAACTGTTACATACCAGAATGAATTTGCTCAAGCATTTAGTAAAGGATGGGAAGGCAATGTCTTCTATGAAATTCCATCACTATCATCTCCGTCCTGAACTTCAGTGGAAATCTACAGAATAATTATCAAAGACAATTCTGGACATTAAAATTATGGACTCAATGGATATATTTCTTTCATTGTACGTAGTAATTTCTGTCCTCCAACTAACCACTTCAAAGGTGCTATTGCATGGGTTTAAAGCATCTTTTCTTTGCACTATGGATACCAAGTACATTATTTCTCAGATAGCTAAACAGTTGGTTTTGGTTTTTTTTTTTTTTTTTAATTTAAATCTGGAGTATGCATTCTGAAACTGTATTTAGCACTGAAACTTGCTTCTTCCTCTTAGAACTGTTGACTTTTCTGAAAGTTTGTGTTTCTTTTTCCAGCTCTTTCAATTTCTTTTATAAAAGGTATTGTCTACCACAATATTATTTTCTTATTGCACATCAAAAATCATGACTACAAGCATAGTAATACTACTTTATGCATTTCTTTTGCACACAGTAAAATTATAAAATAACTTAATAATATTTCATTCAGAACTGTCCATCCCTAGAAGTAATAATTACTGAGGTTCCACATAAAAACTTTATTTGAAAAACTGGATGTTCCAGAGAACAGCAGTGATTTACAAATTCAGTTCAATTTGTTATGTTTATTCTATGTTGTCATACAGGAACACAGGTGCATTCAATAAAATTGAAAGATCGTCATGTTTTCTGAAACTGTAAAGCTTTTCAAAGCTAACCTAATTTTGCAGTGGTTGAAAAGAGTAGAGCCAGTGCTTTTACTCTCTTGATAACATGATTCCCCCCATGTTAGCATTCTCCATAGATTCAGTGATGGCTCTCCAATGACTTCTTCTAGAAAGATTCCTTCTGCACATTGAAAAGAAGTATTTTCCTATTTGTATACATTTTATTTTCCCATGCATTATTTTATAGTGCCAGAGGTGTGCCAGTGTTTACAGAGAAAGATGCAGAAAACCCTGAATGAAACTTCTGGGTTGCAAAACATCATTTCTGCTTGCTGGAAGAGGTACATCGCTTGCTGTTGGACTATTGTTTCTAGAGCTAAGAGATGTTATGTCATGACAACACTGAACAAATTGGGGGTCTTTCTTGCAGTTAGATATAATTCTCTACCAGGAGGTATGTTTGCCCTTGATATTTTTAGGTCTGTTTTGATTTTGCAAGGCATTCGCCTTAGCAGGTTAGTTAATCTGTCCTACAGAAAATGGACATGTTGCCAAGTTTCTGTTTAAACAAAGAAGGAAGTGAATATGAGTTTACTCTCTGAAAAGTAAATGTGGGAAATAGCCTTCTGTAAGAGGAGTGATTGTCTAAACTGTTGGTGCTGAAATTTTTTTCCAGTGAATGAAAACTATAATCTGTCCTAAAGAGGATAAATGCTTTTTAAAAAGAAGATTAATGTATTAATAACCTATTTCATTATCTCCTTAATATATAGCTGCCTGTTATAATGGAGCCTTTACTGTTCAGGCGAATAATATACCCCAAAATAAATCAGCCCTAGAGTGGTAAACCTTTGTCATAATAAGCAGACTGTCTGGTTGCTCTGGGCAGTCTTTCACATATAATGTTAGTAGAACAATTATAATAGTAGCATTTTAAGAGAGTTAAAAATTTCCCTGCCTCTTTAAAGAGTCATCCCAGCTTTCAAGTGTTCTTCAGTGGGAGGAAATGTAGTATTTTTAATATATCAGAGGATAGGGATCTGGTACTATTTGTATAGTGGGAACAAAATAAGCTCTAGATCATAATAAAAAAATATATTGTATAGCAGATAAGTCTTTTATTAAGAGTAAGGAGAAAAGAATATTCATGGGGTTTGATGTTGCTCTGTGTTGTCAAAAGGCTATTTCCCATTGACTTCTAAAGACACAAAGTCAAGATTTCAATAAAAACAAAAACTCGAGTAATCTAATTATCTTTTTTTTTTTTTCTGTGTAATGTATACATGAGAGTCTCACAAACCAGCACAAAGTTTATAGCTTCCGTGGCCATGACATGTGAGAATGTGGATAAATATACACATATATAACCAGAAGCCAAAAACTCAGCACTATTTATGTGTGAGACAAACACCACTGCTTATTATGGATTTCATGTCGAGAAACAAAGACAAGGCCTGTCTTGTGAAAGCTGAAAATCTAGATAGACAGCTTACTTGGTTTCGGGCTGACTTAGCCTGTACAGACCAAAAGTATGGTCAGTCTCTGGAAAGATGGGATGTAAAAGAAGCACAGGAATAGTTTCCTCTCTTAGTTTTGGCTTCACTCTTACGTTGTTGCCCTACTGTGCAATGTATGCTCTGCTAACTACTGATGCTGGCTCCCTAAATGCAGTCATGGCACATCCTGTTCCCATGGGCAGGACAGATGAGTGTAGATGGCTGAACGCAGATGAAAATAGTGAATTATTTCTCCCCAAGGAAAAAAACAAAAACAAAAACAAAAACAATTTGCGAGCTAAGATTCTTTTGGGTTTGTTTTGTGATGTTTTGTAGGTTGAGCTCTTCACTTCCATGGAAACTGCCTCTAAGTACATGCTTTGATCTACTGCAAGCTATCAGCACAGAAAGGAAGACATGTCATATCAGATCCCAGTTGGAATGATTACCTTTCCTGTTTCACCCACGACAATCAATGGTCCTACTTAGAATGGAATTCCTTCATTAAGATGTAATTATCTTCATACATTTTGTTCCGTCATTTCACCTCCTCCATATCTACCCTTAACAGAAGTCTTCACTGATAGATGAAAATGTGATTTATTTTTTTTTCTTTTATAATAGACAGTGTTTATGGTTTAGGGATTTATCAGACCAGAGAAAAACAGTATTAAATAGCCCAATGGGTATATTCACCTTATTTATTAACCAACACAGAAAAGAGCTGTCTATAGGGTAAGGTACATGTGTGATAGTGGTGAGGAAGTTTTACAAAACTAGATGCTACACCCTTCCTCACATGACAGAAAACAGGCATTATACTGCATGACTCTAACACAGGACTACAGATTCCTCCCCCTCCCCCTTCCTTTCCCCTTTCCCTTTGCCTTTCTCTTTTCCCCTTCCCCTTCCCCTTCCCCTTTCCCTTCCCCTTCCCCTTCCCCTTCCCCTTCCCCTTGCCCTTACCCTTTCCTTACCCTTTCCCCTTTCCTTTCTCCTTCCCCTTCCGCATCCTCTTTCTGTACAATCAGGATATAAAGAAAAGAAAGGGGAAAAACAATTATTGAGTAAAGAGAGAAGAAAAACATGAAATAAGTTTCTGAATTGGAAAGAAAATACACAACCAGGAATTGAGAGAGTAATTTCTGAAAACTTCCAGGACAATTCAGCCCGAAAGTCAAGTGAGCACGCATGGTTTTTAGGGAGGTTTTATAGATGCATTTTTTATTCCTGTATCTTTAAATGCAATATCATCTTTGGTAAAAGGCAAGCTATATAATTGGGAAAAAAAATGGAAAATTACTATCTGCTCGCTAGTATCTTCTCTGCCTTCAACTAACAGATGAAAAGAGTGAAAGACTGTGACCTTCCTTGACATAAGTGCCTCAGGCAAGAAGGGGAACGTAGTGTTCAGCCCCACCTGCTACCCAACTTAAATTGTTTCTTTCCTGTAGCCCACTTGTTGATAGGCAGCAAAAGACAGAACAATTGTCCACATCTCTACATTCAGCTTCTTAAAGATCAAGTATAATATTTTAATTTTATTCTCTCCATTCTTTCTTTCTTTCTCTTTTTTTCTTTTCTCTCGTTCTTCTTTCTTTTTTTCTTCCTTTCTTTCTTTCTTTCTTTCATATAACATTAACTTCTTTATCTCAGTCATTTCTCTATTTCTCTATCACAGTCTCTCTTGTTCATCACTGATAGGACAAGCTTCACTTCTCCTACTTTATTACATATGTAGAAAACACGAGGTTCTTCAATTAGGAATACTGTTGCGTACAGGGCTGGAGAGAATGTCCTGGTGCTCGCTGAAATCACGAGGAATGAAAGTTACATCATCTCTCCTTCGGGTGACCTGGTTTGTTTATGGGTTTCTTCACGTGAGGAGTGGCAACAGTCTTCCCACTTTAATAAGGTCTCAAGAGCAGATGAATATTGTCCAACCATTGCACGTAGTTATCAGCTGCTAGACAGGATTTTCTTCTCAAGTGTTTAAAAAAATAAAATTGTTGAAAGTAAATAACATACTATAGCTTTCATTTTTGTAGGTATCTCATTATTCTCTTTCCTTTTTCATTTATCGCTACCATTTTTTCAGCCATTTTTTTCTCCCCTACCTGTTTTAATGCAATTTCAGCAAATCCAAGTATTTTTCTTTTGAATGCAGGGAGGGAAAAAAAAACTTGCTACAGTGGCACAAACAGTCTTTTCCAATTTTAGCCAGATTAAACTTTCGCTCTTTCTTGTGTTTTAGCAGAATTACAGTCACAGCCATCAGAGACAGGAAAAAAATTACCCTTCTAGCTGACATTTATTATGCCGTTGGTCTTCCAAAAACGTTGCATACTAAAAAGCAGAAGATCATTAGTACCCATATCCCTTAACATATATCATACTTCCATACAAAGCAAAATTTTTTTAAAGCATAGATTCTGTGACTCTAGGAATAGAAAACAAAACCATCCATGGCATGAAATGACAAGAGGACAAGGGGAAATCAAGAAATGGTTTGAAAATCCTGAAAGGCTGAAATAATCCAGCCAGGCATAGACCAAATACTTCCTCCACTGTGTAACAAAGCGTTCAGATACTGTGAAAGCCGTCCTCGTATTTTTAGGACTCTTTTTGTTAGTTCAAGACTGGGTCTTTATCGCCTTCTGCAAGACATACTTAATAGCAGGCCAAAACGTGTTAAAGATAAACAAATGGAAAAAGTCTGTGAATCTAAGTAATGCTTTAAGAAATACCAAAAGACTGACAGGCAGACATCCTTTCTCACCAAAAAAATATCGAAGCTTAACAAAATATTAGGAGATGACATTTTATCTGAGCGTTCATTGCAGAGGAACTGTTTTATTTCTTCTGGTGTTTATACTGGCTGCACGAAGGAATCCCTTTATTACCACTGCAGAGTGGGTTCATGCAGCATTTTTTGCATCATCAACTGTTCTACTTGTAAGCTAAAGTAGTCAGCTGCTTAAGTGTAATGTATTTCTTTTACAAGTACTCATAGATTTGTTTTAATTAGCCAAATATTTATATATTGACTAAGAAAATGTTTTCAAAAAATGTTTTTTTCATAATCAGAATGCTCTCCTAAGCTCACTCTGTAAGCTACGTAAATGGTCAAAACCACCACAGCTTCCTAAAAGCGTTTCCCAATATATGGCCACCCGGGTACCACAAGCGTGGTAAGAAAAATAAAGGTAAAGATAACAATCTTTAATCTTTCTTTCCAAACCTATAATTTATTGTCTTGAGTTAAATATTTGTTTGTTCTCACTACACTGAAAAGACATGCTTCTTCACTGTTGATATGAGTGACCCCAACCAACTCTGACCAGGTAGCTAACAATTTCATGGAAAAATATGTTTTTCTCAACATCAGTCATTTGCCAGCCTTGTGCAAAGGTTTTGGATCCACTTCAGTTTCTGAAATGGTGATACATATTTGAATTTGAGCGGCAAAAGCAGTTTAAGCAACCATTATAGTCAACAGAGATGTAGTCCATGCAGTCAGCAGATTCTGAAGACTATTTTTTTTTTTAATAAGTATCAATTTAATGCAATTTAACAACTCTCTTTACTTAAAAAATCATGTTGATGTTTCCAGGAAAAGACAGCAGAAAAGGCAATCTAGACAGCAGTTATCTTCCGACAGTGGTCTGTCATTCCCACAGCAAACCATGCATCATCTTCATTTATTTATTTACAGGACTACATACATATGGATTCAATCAAAGAAAATATGTAGGCTGAAGTCTTTTTCACTCAGGAAATTCATTGTTCTGAGAAGTATTTTATGCATTCTGCTCGTCTTTTCAACATCCTATTACATCTTTTTTGTCTTACAGAAATCAGTAAGAAACAGTAATTGTTCTATATATGAAGGTCAGTACACACTTAAACCAAAGCATTTTGAGAGAAATTTAGAAGAGGGAAACCATGATTTTTGAGAAGTAACAGATGATTCCAATTTATTTTTCTATAATTATGTTATTATGCAGCTTTTATTCTCCTTGCAGTCACTTGCAAAATAAAAGTATCTTGCAGCAAAACTGAATGAATTTAGCTGACAAAACAAATCTTGTAGGCTTAAATGCTATGGAACCTTCTGGGACCAGAGTGCACGTTAGCAAAATTAGTGGTAGTTACTTTGGTAGAAGCACTTACATTACATGTTAGAAGCATAGACTGGTTGCAGCATGTATTCTACAAGAACTTGCTGGTGAAGCTTTACACAGTTTGACGCTGACGATTTTGGCCATTTTCATACTTGTGCTGGAAGGATCTTGATACCAGAATGCCAACTCAAGTTTCTCAGCACACTCAATAGCACTGTTCTGTAAAATCATTTATAACACAGACCATCTCTGTGTATGCTGGCCAGAGATACATCCTGCTAGTGAGAACACTGTTTAAAAGAGTTCCTTTTAAAATGTTTCCAGGACAAGAATAGACCAAGCATTTTTTCCCCGTTCTACTTATTCAAATTGCAACTAGAACCATTGTTTTAAGGAGATGATCTTGTTTTCAGAACGTTGTTCGCACCTAGGTCAGAATATAATAGAATGGAAAAATATTCCGCAGCACTGGATCATCATGCTCTGGGGGTAGCAATTAATGGGTTGTAATCTAGCTGGAGGCCAGTCACAAGTGTGTTGGGACCTGTCCTTTTTAATGTTGTAATCAATGGTATGGCAGAAGTGACAGGATACACCTTCATCAAGCTTGCAGGTGGCACCAAACTGGGAGGATCAGTCAACATGATGAAGGGCAAGGTTGCCTTTCAGAGGCAGTTAGGCAAGCTGAAAGAACGGGCCAACAGGAATCAGGCTCTTCACAGTGGTGTGTGGTGGGAGGATGAGAGGCAACAGGCACAAACTGAAACAAACTGCGTATAAGGAGAAACTGGTTATGAGGACAACAGTTGGAGAGTGGAACAGGTTGCCCAGAGATGTTGGGTAGTCTCTGTTCTTGAAGGTTTTTAAGACCCAAGTGGAAAAAGCACTGAACTGCCTGGTCTGACCTCTGAGCTGCTCCTGTTTTGAGCAAGAGGTGAGGTTGGACTAGGGACCTCCTGATGTACCTTCCCACCTGAATTACCCTGTGATCATGTGATCGCATCTCTTATCTCTTCCATCTAATTCTTCATAGTCTGAATATCAGTATGGACAGTTTTACAATAAAGATTCTTCCAAAGTCATTTTATAGTATTGTTCGTCTGCCTCAATGGGGAAGGTGGCAGAAGAAAAAAGCAAACTTAAAAAAAACCCAACTATACAGAAAGTATTTGGTCCAAATAAATCCGTTTCAGACTGAAATTACCCCTTTCATTAGTGAAGTAGACCAAAATGCCAATTATTAGGTGTCACTGAATGTTAATCGTAAGTTTTTTAGGGTCTTTTACTTTAGTTGATTATCCTTGTGTATTAGTAGATGATTTAGACTTCTATCTTGTGTATTAGTAGTTTCAGACACTTGTCATTTCATTTTGGAAAGCTTTATCTTTCAACATTTGGAGTAAATGTCATATCTGTCTGATCAGATGTTTCTCAAAGTATCCAAACCATTTCATTTCCTGATGGTGGATAAAATGATTTTTCTTTTGGACTGGTAGACTAATCTTTGCTCTCTTAATCCATTACTGTGTGCAAATTCCTCTGCTTATTTTCATGTATAACCAAACTAATTGGGCTCATTTACTGCATCCTCTCTGTTGTAGCTAAAACAGAAATGAAGGATAAAAAAAAATCACAGGGAAAAAAAATCACAGGGAAAATAAAAGGTCCAATTCTCACTTCATGTTTAAACTTCATACACTGTATTAACTTTTCATTTTTCTGCTATTTTAGTCTCCCAATGTATTTTAATTTTCCTAGTTACTGTCTTTTCAAGAAAAAAATCTGACTAGTATTCTGTCACCTTCTAAAAGATCGTATCTTGACCACTCTGTTGCTTATTTCAGTGGAAAGTAACAGGTTTTGATGCTTGTTTCATAAGCTGCCTCAATTGCTGTCTCTATTTTTCAGTTACACTATTGTGTTCAGGTGCAAAGCACGCGTAAAACAAACATGCTGTCAGTGAACAGATACACAATCTGTCCTATGAAGCAAAGGCCTCAGTCTTCCTCCATCAGTTTCCACCGTCGTATTCTCAAATTCTGCCTTTTTAACTTAGCTCTTCTTGGGAAAATTGAACTCAGTAAAGATCTAGTTTACCACACCCAAAGACTGAGCAAAGGCAATTAAGCAATTTCACTGTGACAAAAGGTATTCATTTGCTGTCTTTTATTAGATCCAAGATGTCAATTGACATAAACTCAATTGATTATGTTGACAGCATTCTGGGAGGTCCAAAGTTTACATCTGCTATGTTGGCACCATAAATTTTGTAACTGAATTTACAGTATTAATTTTAGAAAGTCTTTTTTTTTTTTTTTGGTGGTAAAATTCTTCAATTTATATGTATTATATCTTTTTTATTAAAGTTGGCCAAAAGCTTTGGCCTTCAAGATGCACCCTAAGATGTGCTGGAGAAGTGCTGAGCTTCATCAGGAAAGGTGGCTCCAGGGAGCAAAGCAAAAGAGAGGAAAACAGGGACAAACTCTGTAGCTAGTCAGCAAGGATATTAACCTGAGATGCGAAAGAGCCCTGTTACAGTTCCTAGTTTTCTGGATTTGGAGCGAATGAGCTGGAAAGCATTACTCTGAGTTTGACAGAGTGTGATTGGCATTTAGAAGTTCAAAAGGTTTTCTTCTTTCTGCCAAAGTGGAACAAAATTCTGGAACCATGCAAATGACTGTGGAAGAGAACTGTCATCCCAGGTCAGCTGTCCCTGATTAGGGCTGCTTCCTGACAGCTTGTAAAGGAGGAGTTTAGCCAATAGCTGGATCTTCCCCCTGGGCTGCCAAACATTTTCTCATGGAACCGGCTTCGCAGTGGACTGATTTGCCCACCGCCATGAATTTAATATCAAATTCTAACTTCAGGTTGAAAAAAGTGACCCTACAACAGCAATACAATCCAAAGTGTCATGTCAACATGACACTAACACTGAAATATTTTTAGGAAAAAGGGGGAAGAAACTTCCTTGATCGACAAACCTCTTGGTCACTCAATGACTACAAGTTGCTACTGCCGGAGAAAGAAGGGGAAAAAAAACAGTATTTGGATCCATTGGCTATTAATGTGAGGTTCTGAGGAATATAAAAGGATGGAAAGTAAATCAAAATAGGTCAAGGTAGCCAAAGTTTCAGATAAATGTAGGCTCATACTATTCTGATTACTATCAGACAGTGGCTGCTACACAAAACTCCATATGACTCTCAGAAAATGACATTTTTACTGCCTGGATTTATTAATGTGAAGATCTAGCTATTCCTTGCAAAAATAGACTGTGCTACACCTGAAAATTGGCTACATTTCTATACATACTCTCTCTCAGTAACTATAAGACGATGACCTATTTCACTGACGTTTCCTAGACTGATCAATCAGACACTCAAGTGGCCAGTACTGTACCATTGCTTAATGGTGTTTCAACAATTTACCTGAGCTACTGGAGATGCAAAGTACTCATGGGTGTGAATATCTGAGCTACATTTGTCAGTATGTGCTACGTTTGCTGCATTTCCAGTGCTCAGCGATTTTGAGATCTCAGCTTAGTCTTTTGTCCTTAATTCTGGATGTCCTTAGTGTATATTTGTAATGTTATATAAATCACAGAAACATATTGCTATAAAAACAGGGCAAATACCCTCATATTTTCTGTATTTGTTGTGTCCATTGATACAAATTCAGCTTTTAAAAAAAAACAAACATAATGTAACCCAGGGAGAACAGATCCGCCTGGACACTATTTTGAAAGCCACAATTTCAGTCTGCATTGTCCCTTACAAGGTTTAGACAATGACCACATGTTTTTATTACGCCCCATACCATTGATGAGAAAACTTACTACACCATATCTTTTGGCCTCATTCATGCATATTCAGCAACCTGTTCAAGAGGGCATTAAAAAAAGAGCATAAACAAAGTACATGCGCAGGTGGTACAGAGTTCTCAGTGCCAGCTTGCTCTGCAGTGCTGGGGACTTCAGGCACTTCTGTATGGGGTCCACCACAGTCAGAATACCATGTGTGCATCTGTCTAGAGCCAAGTAACACAAAATACAGAGCTCAGGGATACATACTCCCTTCGGTCCTGAGCTAGAGTGACACCAAAGTAGCTCTTCCTACTTGAGAACCTGGGTCTGGAAATGGTTCTTGTAGGAAAATGCTTCAAACTTCTTTTTATCTAGGGTCTGAATGAATTACCTCAATTCAATACTTCTCCCTACCACAGGGATTCAGACCCTGTATTTTGCTGCAGAATGCCCTAATCTGATGGTACTATTTGGTTGGTGGAGAGATGAAGAAAAAGAAGGAGACAAAAGGCTTTTCATTCATCATCGCAGGATCTCAAATGAAAGCTCTGTTCAAATCCCTTTGCAGATATCCATTCCAGCCCTTAAATTTTGGCTTACTAATTTGATGATGTGTCTCAGTCACTTGATACTATAAACCCTAAAACCCAAATTGGGCTGTTGTATCCATGTTGTGCAGTCCAGGGCTTTGGAGTGGTACTCCAAGAACAGAACAGTGCTGCAGTACAGTCCCACCAGTGTCACTCTACAGCCTCAGTGATATCTCCTGCTTCTCAACAGACCTAATCGTTACGGAGTCTCTGCAAAACTGACACAGCTACTTTGCTTCATGTGCAAAGGCAGCCTGTACAGGATCAGCACCTACTATGCAGTGTAGATATGCCCTAAGATTCTCGTTAACAAGTGGGATCAGATTAAATACCTTTGCGTTGAAGTGCCTGCTTCCAAGAAAGGCCTCAGCAGCATATTAAAGGCTGCAGTCTCAAGTACCGATTCCCACGCAGTGTAATCATAGCAAAAACAAAGTTATGAGAGAGGAAAGAGTGCTTATTTATAACAATATTTCCTGTCAAATATGAGTTAATATATTCTAATGGGAAATTCTGTTTCATGGTAGGTCCTGGCATTCTTGCTGGCTTTGTAAACTAGATTTAGTCCTAGTTTCTAAAGTGTTTGATGAAAATCTGAAGCTTTTACTGCATTCAATATTCTATAGCAAACAAAAGTTAACAGCAGGTAGAATAGGCAGACATACATCTCAAAGCCTCTGAAGTGGGTGATATTAATCTATCCTTTAGTGTCCCAATCAGCTCTCCTTTGTATCTTCCAGTTGCCCTAGCTTTCAGGAAGGAGGAAACAATGAGTGCTTTGCAAGTGGAGCAAAAAGAATTACTATGGACACCTCATCTGAGCCCATTTTGCAAGTTTACCTCAGCTGGAAGAAGAAGCCTCCCTTTTGGGCTACTCTCTCTCTTAGGTGGCTGTTTCAGGTTTTTTTTATTTCAAACAAATAAACAGAGAGACAGCACCAAGAGGAAAGAAATCCCAGTTGCCTGAAACAAGATAGGGTCTTTTATGCATCCTGTTTTGCTTGGCAGAGGAGGTTTTAAATATTTAAGTGACTTTACACAACCATAAACCTCCGTAATCTCAGTTTTAGAGTATACATTTAGAACTACAGTTTTCTGGAGCCAACCTGAGAACAAAGAAGGTTTACCTTTCTTCAGTCTATATCATTACCGCTGACAGCATCAGTGCTCTTCTCCTTTACAAGTGTAAATCTGCAGCTTTGTTGAAATTAATGGCTCTCCCCAGCACATTGTTAACCTACAGGGAGAATCAGATTGTGGGTATCTACAGTAATAAAACTTGCAAGGTGATGGAGAGCTTAATTACCACTTCAGACTTCTTCTGCCTTCTAAAATGCAAATCGAATGATTCATTGGCACATGGTATGCCAGGTGAGGTCGGCTGCAAGAGAGCAGACAACAGCAATCCCTGGTCAGCCTGGTAACCAGCAACTTGGCCACATGCTAATTCATATTATTTAAGGGAATTCAGATTTTACAGATCCGTTTTTTATTAGAGATATAGAGATAAATGATGGGCAGTAAGAAGTGTATGTTTTCTTAATTACACTGTGAATTTTCTTCCTAATGGTATCCTGACAGTAAATGCCATACAAAGCTGATGACATGTGATCCAAGATGAGGCACAGATGCACTTTTATAGAACAGTGGTACATGTGTAACACTACATATACAGAACACATGCGTTTGATTTTCTAAACGCTGTACTGCCAGAGGCAATCACTATTTATTTTAACCTTACAGAGTCAGAGAAGTTCTGTCTATGTTGGAGAATTCTGGCATTCCCATTCCCAACGAAACTGTAATTAATGTGCTAGATGCTACATGCAAGTTTGCAACCGCTATTGTATAGGCATTCGTACTACCACTGAGACTACCTTTGCACTCAGCAAAGCTAACCACTACATTCTCTGCCATCCATAAAACTACCTCGCTTCAGAGCAAGTCTAGACAGCAAATCTGGGCATAGGACTGGATTCATTCAGTAGATCCTCCTCTTGCTCTCCCAGCAGATACTCTGCTTTAAGGACATGAGTTACTCTACTTCACATTGTTCAAATGTTGTCCCAAAAGAAAACAGGAATATAAACAGGAATATACTGAGAAATTCTGCTTCCTTCCGTTTTGCTTCTTCTCAACAATAAACAAGAAGCATCAAAGGACCCCTCCTAACCAACATCAAAAGCCTAACTTTTTACTAAAGAGAACCCAAAATTAAAACAGTTTCCATTTGTGGTCAGTGGGAAAAACTCTTTTTGAAGCATTTAATAAGTTTTCTCTACTTTTTAAAAAACAAACATTTTACACTATAGCAAAGATTTTAATTCAGTGCTGCAGTAATTTTTATTCATCTTAAAAAGGGAAAAATAAAATAGACATATAATAACCACAGTAAAGAAAAAGAAAGAGAAAACACTTCACAGCCCTGAGACTGTGGCCTCTGGTCTCTGCTTTTTTCTGGCTACAGTTGCAGATAAGGCAAAGAATTATTTCTTGGCTAACAGCAATTGAGAAGAAAACATAAACAAGTATCAGGTATAGCGCAAGTTAAGAATGTTTTCTATGGTAACCTGCATGCCAGCAAGGAGCAAGTCAGTGAAAGCATGAAGGGAGCGGGGAGGTGGGAAATGAAGGAAAGACTGGCCTTTAAAGACAAAGCACCAAAGACTCTGTGAACTACATCCCAACCCTGCAAGTTTCAGTGAGTGCAGTAACTGTCCATTCTCCAGATAGTAAACCACCTGATAACTGGTGCTTACAGGGCTATTTTTAGCAGAAGAAAAAGACTGTGATAGGAACCAAGCAGGAGGATTTTAGCCTTGGAAGATGCTTTGTTCACTGTAATAGAGATCTGTTTGTTATTACATCAGAGTCAAAAGAGACAAAAAGGTACATGGAGGGGGCTTGATGAGGTCCAGGCAGCTATCAGTGGGACAATGTGTTATTCATGCCGTTCCTGTGCCTGGACTGCCTGAGGACCCCACAACCACTGATCTTTCACCTGCCCCCAGGTGCATGGTACCATCCACAGGGCACCAGAGCCTCCAAAGAGGTTGGTGCAAGCAAGTACCCGAATCTCACTGCAAGGAGCTCCTGGAGGCACCACCACAGCTCTTACCCTGGGCCTCAGGAGGTCTGTCCCTGAAACCTAAAGGGTTAATGAACAAATAGCCTGCTAGCTCTCTGCGTTACTAAAATCCTTGAAACACAATCTGGGAAGCGTGGGATCATCCTGTCTTTCTACAGCCTCGTCACCCAGGTAGGGCCAGTTATCCCTGGGGTACTGTGATGGGTCCCTCAGGCTCCTGGAGGGGTGGATGGTGGCTGGAGCCCACACCTCCACCCTGCGCCAGGGACAGCCCAGTGCAAAAGGCTTTGGTCTAAAACACAGGCTCAGACCCTTGGCAGCGCTCCCCAGCTTAAGCCATTGGGCCTGGTAGGGGATGGAGATGGGATTACAGTCAAAATAAACAACGGGGCATTATAGTTATATAACAGAAACAGTAAGAGACTGAAATTATTAAATCTGAAGGTGAGTAGTGGGGAACAGGAGACTCAGTCAGGCTGCCAGAAAAGCCAGCATGACTTCATGGAACTGCAGAAGACTCCTGTACCCATACAAGCAACGGGTACCGGACCCAGAATTACCTGCAAGGTGTCTGGAAGGCCTCATCCCAGCCAGCAAGCTTGCTGATAGCAGTGGGCAAGCTAGCGCGGAGCAAGGTAATAGGGAAAAAAGATAAATCAACCTCTGCATCTTTTCTATGACCTTCCTATGTTGCGGTGCGCAGCAGCAGCTCAGCGCTGCGGTGCTTGGCAGCCTGCACCTAGGAGGAGCATTGCAAACTAGCAGGACTGTTGATACAAAGAGTAGTGTCTTCTAGAGAGAAACGAAACTTGCCAGTATCGCGCGGCCACATTTTTAAGGGGCGTCTGGTGAGTTTTGAAGGCAGCTCATCCGAAATTAGAAGTGGCTGTGCCTTCCTGGCCTCGCCAGGTTTCTGGTTGTGAAAGACAACCCACATGGTTCTACCTCTTGAATCCTTCTGTAGGTAGCAGCTGTATGGCGAGGATGTTGCCTATGGCATAGCAGTGCTTTCACAGTCAGAGTTGCTGCTGCTACTGTTGAACCAGAAGCTGTTCTCTGTTGGTGAGCTTTGAACTCTCTGCAAATACTTCACCGCGAACTGCGTTTCCTTTTAGACCTGCAAGTATTTCTCGAAAATTTACCTGACTTGGAGGGAGCGAGTAGTAGCCAGTTCCTCTATGACGTGAACTGTGAAGCAACTATATTCATAATGTATTGCAGCTACTGTGCCAAACTTGTCAAATGGAGTAATGCCGCACTTGGAAACAAGGTAGCTTGTAGCTACACAGTCCTGTGTAGTTGTGTGTATGTGCGCCCAGTTGTGCAGATAAAGCCAGAGGTTTTCTTGTTTGCTCTCAGCAATGTGCTACTGCAACCTCAGCTCTTGAGCAACAACTGCTATACTCACATCTTCCTATGATGCTGAAATCCCAGTTTTCAAATTGAAATATTGTAAATGTTTTCTTTAAGTGATCACTGCATGAGGGAAAAAAAAACAGAAGATAGGTAAACTGAGGTATAGCAGCACAAAATGATGCACCCACAATCCCTCATCAAGCACGCAGCAAGACTAGAAATAGAACAAACATTTCCAGAGTGCTGGTGTAGCACTTTGCTGGTGAGAGAGGCAGTTTCCTTTGCAAGCAGGCGCCTCATGGTTACCCTCCAGCTACTGCTTGGTTTTAACTCCTCCTTCAGGTAGGTCACGAGGAGGAGAGGAGGAGTGACTTGGGTGTGCCAAGACCTGAAATGGGAGACTGGTGTAAATGGCAGATAGCCAGCAGCAAGGAGACATCTGGGATAAGACAAGGCGCTAAGGTGTGTTGTACATAGTTATTAAACTATTCTACCTTTGTTTTCTGTGTAACGTTATATTTTTAAGAACCGTGCCTGCCTGAGGAGACAGTAGTTGTTCTGTTCTCTGAATTGCTGTAGCCTCGGGGTGTCAAAGTCATTTAGCGCAGAGGGTTGAATTCCATGTTAAATTATGGTTCGTGGGTCACAGTATAAATATACAAATTGCATACTTTCCAGCACAACAGTATCCCAGTGATGTCAGTGGAAGTTCACAGAGAGATCAGCATCACTCAGCTGAACAATTTGCTCCCTTTTAAGATCACAGCTGTCAAGCTCCATATTTCCCTCTTTCCGCCAACTCCTAATTCCAGTTCCTTGAGAGATGCACTTCTGCCTCTTCCCCGCTGCTTGCTGAAAACAACCAGCAGTGATGCAGAAATGTGTTCAGGGAGATTCATCAGCCTGGGAGCGTTACAGGCTGCCGGTGGACATGGGTATGCATCTCCTATCAGCTATGTGAAGTCATGCTCGGAAGCTTTTCTTTGTAACCTGCAAGTCTAAAAAATGGAAGCAGGATTTTATATCGTGTGTCCCTGGGTATGGCCTACAGGCTGCGTTTTTATCTCCTTAACGCAGCATCAAAATCGCTGCTCTTAGTAACTGGATGTTTTTCTTCCTCTAGCCCTAGATCTATTTGAATCAAGGACACGTAAATGGAAGAAAAATACTTCCATGAACACTGAAGTCTGTTTCCTTGTTAGATTTGTGCCCTGTGATGCTCTCACTTTGCTATATAAGAAGGCTCAGTCCTTGCCTGCTCCTTTCTGACTGAAACTTTCCCCAGCCTCTCCCATGTGGACTCTCTGGTGTCTCATAGTATGATGGACTGCACTCAGCCTCAGCCTTTATCTCCCTGGTTATACATTTCTATAAAATTGTAACATAATTATTTTGAGTCCTTTCCCCCGCTTTGTCTGAAGTCATTCAACTTATGTAACGGAAGACACTTGGTTTGCTTGGAAAGGAAATAGGAATGAGAGCAGGAAGGAAGGAAACAAAAAGAAGGATGTAAAACTCTGTGACATGACTACGTACTGTTTGTGCTGCTCTTAAGACATTCTAAATGCTAACATTAAGGTTGGGCTGCTGCTCCCCAGCACAGAGCACATAAAAGAATGGCTGACTTTCCACATGGGGATGCGTGCTCGCATAAATCTCCAGATATTCATGTCCTTAAATCTCAGCTTCAGCCCTCTTGTCTTGTCTGCTCATCCCATCCCCTCCTCCCTTTCCTCATGTGGGACACGGATGTTGTGAGAAGCTGTTGAGATTGGAACATCGATTTTCTCTTCTCCCTCGCAAATGAGCAGGAGATTGCTTTTAAAGGTATTAAATGGACACAGGTGGGACTGTAAACTTAAGTGCCTCCACATGGAACATCTGCTGCATGTTCTCCAGTTCCTGTTATCTTTATAGCAGAACTTGATCTTTTAACCCCTTCACAACTGCCCCCTCCCAGTATTTGCGCGAAGAAGATGTGCAATGGCTTCACTTTGATGTTTGGAGAAGTCACAATGGATCTCTGTGATGTGACTGGCATATGGCGTACTGCTTTGAGCTGCCGTGTGCTTAGCAATTTGCACAGGTGGGTGGGGGAGGAAGACAAGTGTTGTCCAGGTGTTCCCGGTCTTGCTACAGATAAGAGGATTCCAGACGTACCGCAATACATTGAATATCCCTATGCTCCCTCCTTCTCCCCTCCCTCCTGCACTCCCCCCGCCCCAGGAAATGTCTGTCTTGGGGGAAGAGCGTACTTGTGGGGATATTCCAAGCTAGATAATATAATCTTAGCCATTTGGGGTTTAAAAGAAATGGTTTGCTCTGGACCCAAAACAAGTAACTTTTCCTTTCACCTCCCAGATCCATCCGTTTTCTTCTTCCTCCTGCTTCTTCCAAGCCTTCTTGCTTTCAAGTTTAGGTACAAAGTAGAAACCTGGCTCATGTTAGTGTATATTTAACCTCTTCACTGCTGCCTCTCACCTCTCCACAGCATTTGTGCAACAGAGCTGCGTGGCATTTTTCTTTGAAGTCCTAATGAAGTCACAGTGGATCCTTGTGCTGGAGCTGCAAGCTGGCTGCCAGGTGAAGCATTCACATATCTTTCCCATGTGCTCAGCCCGAAAAGAAAAGGAAAAATTGGCTGAAGGCACACAAAACGTGTAGTTTCAAGCCGATTTTAATGTAGAATGAGATTGAAAGCTGTGCACTCAGAATGAAGCTTAACACCAGTTGCTGAATGTGGCTAAATGGTAAAACTGTTGATGCCATGTGCATGAGTTCATTCGCAGCTGGAATGGTGAAGAGAGACAACGTGACATAGAATAAGGAAGAACTGTATTGGTGGAAACCACAGGGTTTTTTTTTTAAATCTGGTAGTTGTACTGCATGGGAGGCAACCCAACAAAACAACCTTGTGTAGGCACAGTCCAGCCTCGAGCCTGGGGAGCAACAATAAGCAGACCTAATCCTCAGCTATCTGCTAAGTGAGTGTAAAATATTATTATCCTGATTAGCAGTCTTACACTCAGTTTTGCGGTTGTTCATACTGAAACAACTGGACAAGTAGGTGAACAATCAGTACTAAAAAAAATATTCCCAAGCAGAAAGACCTCAATCGTCTTTGAAAACCCACGTCAGTGCCCCCTGTTCTGTTCTTCCTTTGCCAGGAATTAGCATCGTGTGTTGCTCTGTTTCAGTGCATCTGATACTATGGTAAGCACCTGTCTTGCTCTTGTAGTTTTTAGGAACGGATTTGCTTTCTAGGAGAGGGATTGGAAAAGTAATAAGTGCATGCAGATCCCAAAAAGTGTCACTTGGCCTATATGTTACTTCTGTAAGTGACTTGAATAAGAGTAGGTGAAACTCTTCCATAAAGTGGTAGTGTCTTTGGCATTTTAGCCATGCAAATTCTAATTGATCTTCCAGTTTCCCTCACAATTTGATGGTGACCTTTTCCAATAGGGTGATTTCAACAAAACCTATGGAATAAAGATCCATATGTTTGCATTTTTAAGACGTTATTGCTACTTTTATAAAAGGTGTTGGGACAGGATCAGGGTCTGATATCAAAATAGTCCACTCCATCTTATCTTCTCACAGCTCCTGAACTGCTATTAGATCTTTTTAACTGCTGCTCAAACATCTTGACAGACTTTGCATCGGTGCTCGGGATGTGCATGAGCCTCCTGTAGTCTTTTCCTGCATGCTGTCTTTACTTTGGATTCATTCCACTTCTGTTCCAGACTTCTTCCTCTTGTGTTGTTTCCCTTCTTTCCTTTGTCTTTCAGCTAAGTAAAAACACCATCTAACAAAACCCCACCCCACTAGTTTAAGAAAGCGCTGCTTCTTCTTAGAGAAAAAAGAACAACTACCAAATATCTTTAAACCGAGAAGACTCAGGCAAACCATGACGCCGCTCAGTATGTATTCCATCGCTTCTCTCCAGCCCATTGTCCAACTTGTTTACTTAGATCACAACTCTCTTTTGGATAATAAATCTCTCGCTATGTCCCTACTTACCACCAAGGGCATGTCGTGGCACTCTTCAGGTCCCCGCAGTGCCCACGCCTGATGCTTCTTAGAGCAGTCCTAGCGTTCACCTGGAGGATGTGCCTGGGTGAGGTCCACTGGGGAGCAAGAACACAGCCAGTGTCTGCTCCTGAGGTGGGGGCTTGGAAGCGCTCCTGGGTTCTGCAGCCTAGATGTCCCCTCTGCTACTCTCTGCGCCCAGAACAATGGCATTTTTCTTAATTGTTCTCTCTTGGCCCCTTGGCAATCTTGTCATTTAAAGAAATAATTCTCTAAGAACATACGCCTGGCTATCATTCACAGGATAAACACTGTTAATGAACACTTTGGATTTTTAACAGCTACATCTGTGCTTTTGATTTGGTAGTAGGAAAAAAAAAAAATCATTACTTAAACAACGGTTATGTTTGAAAACAACTGCTGTTTCTGGGGTAATTAATGGAATGGTGTTTCCAGAAGCGTATTTAAAACATGAAGAAATGACTGTGGCTGTCATGAGGGACAGCATTCCCAGAGAGAGTTAATTCAGCATAATTTTGAGTGATATCTAGTAACAAAGCAAGTCTTAGTGGGAAGTGAAGAAGTACCTCTTTTACTGTAAAACCTGTGAGAGTTGGTGAAGCTTCCTGTTCTTTGTGGCAAATGCCTTAGGTCAAAAAAGGCTTAGTATGTACAGGGAGGCATGATTTCTGTTCTCCTCCTCTCCTGAATCCTGTCCCTTTTAGCTGTAACAAAAATTCTAAGCCAACCCATACTTTTTGGATTACTTTAAACCCCATCACAGCCCTTTTCTTAAAGCACTTTATTTTGAATAGGAATAGCTGCATGAAAGGACTCTGATATGGGCTGAAACTAAATCAGTTTCAAGGAAATGCAGCTGGAAGCACACTAATCTAAAAGCTTCCCAGGCAAAGCAGCACAGGCGTCTATTCTGCGGGGTGTCTCCGCCCCTAGCTAAAGTGCACTAGGGCTTTCTGAGATCCTTTAACCCTTGCGCTGTGGCGTCGCTTCACCAGCAATATACGGGGGGGGGAGGGGGGGGGGGGGGGAATAAAAGAAAGCGTGTTTTCTTTCAATGCGATATCTGTAGAGCATGCAGTTTTCATCTAGTCAGCTGGGTGGAGGATGAAGGGTTTTGTTTCGGCTTTCTCAGATCCAATGCATAGAATTGCAATACCAGTTCAGCCCCTTGGATGTAAGCGTTTCTGTGATAGGCCGTTCCTTTGAATCCCAGTAGAGATGACACAGTTCACGTTATGTTTTATAACACCTCTCTTTCCCACCTGCTCTGCACGCAGGGCACTTGTTCATGCAAGTATGCAACCAAGTCTCACATGTGTCAGGTCAAGCTGTCACTGAATTTTTAAGGAGTATTTCAGCTGTTTACTGAAGGATTAGAAAAACTGTAACTGACACAGTGTAAGTTTTAGTTGGGAGCAAAGCCAACTAATGGCGTGGGGATTGGGGGAGGAGGAGATGCCAGTAAGTCTATAGAGTAGTTCATCCTTCCCTTCTCATAGACACTCCTTTTTCAAAATGAAGGAGGCAAGGGAGGTGATCCGTGTAGATGAATCTAGGCCTAACAAGGCTGTGGAGTGGCAGGGATTCGCTTTGCTTTTCCCATGTTTTTATCACATCTGATTTTTATACCCACATTTTTCACTCTTCTTACCACCTTCAAACCAGTTACAACCTACACAGGTATCAAGTTTACTGCTGTCTATGGACTGTTTCGGGATCCAAGTTACTACTATGCAGAAGATACACCAGAGTTTCTTTTTGGTCTCTCGAATGTAAGGCTTTAAGATTGCAAGAGGGTTTAGATGCCACAGTTAAGGCAGTTCCCTCATCCATTCCAGCCACGTTCATTCCAGCCATCCAAATTTTTTGTCCCTGGAGCAATGATCACTTAATGGGACAGGTAAGCCTCCACTGCTTCAGTTTGTAGCCTGGTATATGAATATTAAACTGTGCTCCTGAAGAGTTGCTGTGTCCCCCATTGAGCAGTTCCTGCCAAGAGCGGCAGCCTTGGGCACAGGGGTGGGACGGGCAGATGGGGATGCCCCAGCAAAATCCACCTGAAGCAATGGGAGCAAGCCCTCAGACACCACTGTGGTCCTGGCAGCTAAGACAGTGCTGACAAAGTATCTTTTAACTGCAGCCCCTTGAAAGTGCACCGCTTTTGCCCCTGGAAGTCACAGTTTACACTAATAAGTTCACTGAAGTCAGTCACTGGTATGATTCAAAACTATTTTAAAAAGCACTGAAATCTGTTTTGCCCAAGAGGCGGCACAAGTAGAGCAAACAGTAGCTGACCAGGTGATTTCATGCTGTGTCAGGTGATGCACTTACATTTGCTTCCAGAAGTGTTTGTATATTGTTTGACTTTTAGCTAAGAGAGATAAGCCCACATTCAGGATGGAACATCTAGGTGCTAATGAACTTTTCCACACAGTGTTATAATTAATAGCTACATCAAAGACGGCAGTGATGAGGACAAAGTTGATTTCAAAAAACACAGCAGTTACATGATCTATTTTGAATCTGCTTTTATACTTACATATTTTCACTTAGATGTCTACAAATATACCTATCTATATTTATAAAAGCAGAAAGAGATTCACTGATACGACATGTATACATGAATAATAGCGTACTACAGTCTCTAATACCATCATGTCTGATTTTCTATATTATTTTCTATATTGTGGTGCTTTCTACGGTTTCATTGCATTCTGAAATGACTGTCAGTCTATTAACTTTTGCAAATGTTTTTCACAAGTTTACATACAAGTATGTGGAGTTTAAAAGAAGATGTGTGCATAATCAGTGTATTATGAACAATGTAGTTAATATGAGCCATGTTAGGCCTGAAAAACAAAAAGAGGCAAAATGAATTTCGTTATTGATACCCATCAGGACCTCTTGCTGTTTAGTCAGAGGCAGAAAATTAATATATTTGATGTATGAATGGTTTTCCTGCACTCTTACAGTGAGGTCACATACTCTTATGATTGAGAAAATTGGAGTCCAACCTAGAAATGACACTAGAGGTACAGTGCCATCAGAAGAATAGTCCTGCCCTCCTTCCCCAAATAGACTTCTGCTTCCACTGATGGTCGTGCAGACATGGGGTCATTTTCCTTGAAAAGGAGTTGCTGGGGAGAGGGTGGGAGCTGGTGGAGAGAGCGGAGCATGGCTCAGCCCTGCCGGCAGCACCCCACAGTTCAATCAGTGTTAACCCAGTGGTGAAACCACACCTTAGCTCCCAGCCTAGCCGCGGGCATGTTGCAACTCCTTCTGCTTCAGTTCCACCTCTTTTTGCTTCAGTTCCCCTTAATTGCTCACATTTTTACATAACTTTCGGAAGGAAGGTCTGTTCCTGTTTACCACAGTTGCTGTATTTGCCCTCTGCATTGCTTAGATGCAGAGAGAAGGAGAAGGAGCATCCAAGTACCTCCTGCGAAGAAGCCGGCCCTTGAAACGTGTTTTGCTAGGCTTACCTCAGCCCAGACGCTCCCCGAAGAGCGAGTGCTGTGGCTTTAAGGCTATCGTCCCAGATCCCCATCACACCCACATATTTGTCCTCTCTTTGCACAGCCAGTGCCAAGCGGTGACATCTACTATAGTCTCTGGGACACGCTGGTCTCTGCAGCGGAGGAAAAAGGGGACGAGGGGGAGGGTGGCGGCTGGGGGAGAGCACAAATCCCGCTGTGTTCCAGGAGGATGAGTCACTTCCTCGCACCAGCTCTGCGATGCTTTATTTATTGCCGCTCCACTGATATGAAGCTCAGCTCCCTCGTCCCTCAGCGGCGTCCCCAGGCTCGGCCTCCCTGCCTGCTGCCCCATTAATCACGCGGGGCCGTTAGGGAGTGCACGCGGAGCGGGAGTCCTGCCCGCCAGTGGCCTTTAGCTGTCTCCAGTTCAATGAAATTACCTTGTGTGAAGACTTGTTTTATGAGAGATTGGTTTATTTGTAACTAAACTACTTCCTCCGTTATTTGATAAGCTCAAATATTTGCTACTGATAGTCAGAGAGTGTCACATTTATTATCCTGTTTCAGGCATTGCTTAACTCCTTTGTATTAGGCTTTTTTAACCCCTTTGAGGACAGCAGAAAAAAGGCTGGAAAAGTCTTATTTCTCTTACTCACATTTTGAAAAGGATTGAGGTTTATCCTGTAAGGGATGTGGCTTGATCAAATTAAATTACTTTACAGTAATTCTTTATACATTTAGCACAATATTCAGCAGGGCTGACTCACACTGTTTGTTAGAAATCCAAAATAAAAGGAAAAGAAAACTGAAAAATGTCTTTTTCTTCCTTACATATATTGTAACATTTCAAGGTTTAAATAAATGGCTGCAGGTGAACATGAAGCATCATGGTGTCAAGGATGGGGCACATATATCATTACTAAGTCCTATTTGCTGCCTTGCCCCTGGTGGCCGTGTCACCTGTGACCCATTCATGCCTCAGTTTGTGTTTTATTAACCCTGGCTGAAAAACAGACTTGCTCAGCTTTTTAAAGACATCTGATGTCTTTGGAAAAAGAAAAAGCCCGACAGCTTTAAGATGCAAGTAATACTTTTATAATAACCTACTTCCATACACTCTCAAATTTTCCCCAGACTTTTTTTTTTCTTTTGTGGCAGTCAAGGGGTTATTATTTAACTATTTACTTTTGAGGCCTTCAGCAGTAAATCACTGTCCAAATACAAAAAGGTACTTGGATATGTTAGGAAGAACAAAAGTGCTTAACTGTATCAGAGCAATATTTAGGAACCCCATTTACCTACTCTGGCTCTGCAGCACTTCTTACAAAACTTTCTCGGGCACTTGGTTTTCCGGTAACATACATGCCGTAAGCAGTGCTGTCTAGTTTAACCTGAGCATTTCAGCTCCTATCAGCCAACACCGCAGATTTCTACATCACTAACCCCCAGAAGGTATGCTCATATGAGGACAGGGCAGGGAAATGAAGAAACAACTACTCTTTGTCTAATAAAGAGGAGTAGGAGTTTGAGGTCTGGGGCTGTGAGATGGGGAGGGTCTCCAGTCCCATTTGGTGCTTTTGCAGCATCTCAGTTTCAAGACTTTGAGACACCTGAGGCCAGAAGGAAAATCTGTAAGAGAAAGCCCGTGCCTGCCGCAGCTGGGGAGTGTGGTCATTTTTCTGATGAAAATTAGAGAACGGTCATTATTCATTATTAGAGAATGGTCATTATTCTCTAATGGGGATGGTGTCCTTCCAGGGCTGCTCACGCTTTTTGCACAGAGAGTCTTCAAGGCATTTTGTGTTGGAGCCAGCAGGCTTTGGGGAAGGGCTTTGGGCTGGGGAAACATCATTGTGCCCAGAGCTTGAGGTGTGTTTGACCGCAGGAACAGCTTGTTGTATTTGTGCTTGTCAGGGGCTGCAGTGAGCCAGTCCTGCTGCTCACAATGCAGTACACTAAATCCTATCCGAAATTAATGGGACTGCTCTTATTAAAAAAAAAAAAAAAAGAAAGGGCTGATCTACTGAGAAGAGGGTGAGACTCGCTGGAAATCTCCCTTGTGTGGAGGAAATAGGAGTTTTGTGAAAAATATAGCTAAAGCAGACTTGGATAAAAATAAACCAGTTTCCCATCACAGGTATTATTTACCTGAATACGACTATCTTCTACCTGAATTTCATTTTCTGAAATCATTCTGGAATACAGACATGAGTGAGTTTACAAAAATATTTTTAGGAATGTGAATACTCAAGATGAGCTTTTGATCTTGCTGAAACATTATAGTCCCTCAAAGTTCAGGGAAACAGGTTTTGTTTCTCGCTGAATTAAAAATGATTGAGGTGAAATACATGTTCACTGTGTTAGGTAGGAAGGAAGTTATGGTTCATTCTTTCTCTGACAGACATACAGATGTATGCAATCACTCCTATGCTTACAATCAGATATAGCAAGCTCACTGCATACGGCTAGATGGCTTGTGTGAAGGGAAATATTAAGCCTATCTGAAACGATAAGGATACTAATGCTGATTTAGGACTGTGGCCTTCCAGAGCCTCCCCAGGGGAGACGAGGCCTTTTGCAGGTGGTGAAGTTGATTTCTAACGAAAAGCCTGCTGGTGAGAATCCAAATTGGCTGTTTCAGCTGAGGTCAGGCCTGGAAGACAGGGACTGAGAACTGAGCCTGGGGAGACCGAAGGTTCATTAAGTGTGTGTTTTTCTTGGACTTTGACATGAAGATGCTGCTATTCCAGAGGCAGCTGAACTCGTAAGGCTGCGGACTTCTTCAGAGGTATAAGAGGAGCAAAGCTACAACTGTGATTTCTGTACCACAACAGGAGATCACAAAGACAGCATTCTCCTTTGACATAGGACTTTTTAAAAAAAAATGCATTTTTAAATCACAATAAGTTGGATTTTTACAAGAATATATTCTTTAGCTAATTGCAATTTTAAAAGCAGATGTGTCTTCTAGATTTTACCATGTGTTCACTAGAATACAAGTTAAGCCCAGCTGGTTGGTGAATTTTTTTTTTTATACAAGCACAAACATATAATACTTAATATAGGGTGAAGACACTAGCATCCTGTCAGCAATTACAAACTACATTTATTTCCAAAACTTACATGCAAATTAAAATGTACATCCTTTTGTGTTCTGCCGTTGATCAGAGAAATGTTGTTCCTCTCTTAAAACACCTAGATTCCTGCTTTCTGTACAGATGCTTAATTCAATCAGAACAGCAAAATGGGAGTAAGCCTATGAACCCAGTTTCTTGAAAGAATTAGGTTCTCTCAAAGAAATTAATCTTTCTTTGATTGCAGCAAAAATCTCCAGTAAGTACCTCTTTTTTTTTTGGTAGATGTGAACTCTATCTATTGTTGCAATGATTAAAATAAATCTCTGCATGCTTCTTCTGACACTTTCTATATTTGGGATTTATTGAATGGGAACCAACTTATACTTTTAAAATATGAAACTATACTTTGTTGGTGAGAAAAAAAAACATGTCCAGGCCTGTGTCCATACGGCTAAATTCATTCTCTTCCAAAAAATAGGGTGGGTAAGTCCTAGTTACCTATTGGGTACAGTCCTAAATGAGAGCTGTTTGTGCTTATCCCTATGTCTTTGAATTTTTTTCTCCTGACCCATGACTACTGCTGAAATGTTATTCATTACCTTACTCCTCTGATAATTAGAAATCTTTTATTTTCTCTTCTTGCCCAGAAATAGTTTATACTAATTTTTGCTTGTGCCACCATTATCTGTTAATTTTTGTAAAAAAGTACTTTTCCTTCTATGGTGTTTATCTCCTTGCCTTTTTCTAAATAACATTGTCTGGATCTGCCCAGGCTTAGTCTTTATTTTGGTAATCTGAACAGAGCAAGTTCTTCTAGCTGTGTGTGGTTCTCAGGGAGAAATGTATTTGACTGACCCTCTGTGTTCAACAGACCTGTGTCTTAGGGTCTAAATAACTGTTTTCATTTTTTCCTCTTTGCTGACTCTTTTGGAATTATTATTTTACAATAAGAAAATATGATGATAGGCAGTGGTGCAGAGCCTTTTCTGCAAATGATGGAGATCAACAAGTCTACAGCCAAGAAGACACAGCCCGACTTATTAGCCACTCATGTTCACCATCTGTGCAGAAGCGGGTACTTGCAGGAGACGACCACTTAAACTCAAGGATTTTGCTACCCGAGGCTCAGGTGCCTTCAGCTTCTGTTGTTGCACGACTGCAACTTTGAATTATGAACCAAACCAATATTTTGTGCTGTTGTTTCTGGCACTCAGGTCTTTATCACAAGTTTTATCTCTTCTATGGAAGACAATGACTGACAGGACTTTATTCCTCAGAGTTATGTTATATGTTCTGCTTCCTCTCATCCTGATGGGGTATCTACTGGAGGGTTGTTCATTGTTGCTTAGCTCTGTCTAGATCTAAAACTCTTTCTGTTTTTAGGATGGAGTAGCATACTTGAGCCTGCTTACACCAGCACTATGTCCTGTCTTTCATGTTCGCAAAATTCAGTTCTGCTATGCTTTTGTATTATCAAAGGAGCTATGTTTGTCACTAAACCACAGGAGACTAATATTGTTAGCAACTGTTAGTCTAACTACCATCTGAGGTTATCTAGAAAAAGAAGAGTTCAGAGTCCGCACAGTGGCCATGTGTTCTGTTGACATTTATTTCAGCTAAAAATGTCTTAAATAGTGTTGGGAGAGTTTTTCAGCAATCTGACACTGCAAGTGTCCTGTCAAAAAAGGAGTCACAGTCTACAAGTCCTATGTGGCACCAAGTGTACTGGCAGCCCAATATAAATATCGCAAACCAAATGGAAAGAAAAAGTGTGATGAGCTCATGATCTCTACCAGGAATCATGGAAGAAAAGAGAAAAAAGAAAGCACGGGGAAAAAAAGTATTATTTGACTTGGGAGCTGAAATAAGTAATATCGAAATAGATGAAGTCAAAATATAGTTTCAGAAACAAAACATCTTTAAAGACTAGTTGGAAGCACTTGCCTAAGAGAAAGTAGTAAAATGAAAGCAATAGTGAGATCCAAATTTTGTGCAAGGATGTAAGGGCAGAATACTCTAATGTCAATTGAAATCATATATATATTCAAAAACAATATTTTATCCATGATTCATCCCTGTTTTTTTTTCAGTGCTGGAGGGGTTTTTTTTGTGTGTATGAACTGTGGTAAAATGTGAAGCACTTAAACCCTTATATTGGGATTTATTACATGTATCACGAGATATTAGAACATGCTTTACCATCCGATTTACATAGTGGAAATCCTTCTTGTTCCTTTTAGCACTGCCTAGGGAAGATCTGTTTTCACATCTTAATATAGGTTTTATTGCAATGAACATCTTTGTACAGTGTCAGTACAGTAATGAAATCGATTCCATCATCTTCATGATTTTAAAATTATGTATGGATACTCAGTTTCTTGGCTATTATCTTGGTGCTGCAAATTGCACATAAATTAATCTGCCAGTAATATAAGGAAAAAAAAAATCACGAGTTCTTTTAGGTCTGTCTTCTTCCTCCATTGGAGTCAATGGGAATTTTGCCATTGACTTAAGTGGGAGTAGGATCAGGCCCTTAATGCTGTGTATTTACTTTATTTAGGCCAAAAGACACACAGACACAGAGAAGAGACTGTTCAATGGTTGCAGTTTTATTCAGTAAGCTCACTGCTTGCTGGCAGTATGGCACCTCTAACGGAGCAAAATATTACAGCGTTAGGGATTGCTTTTGGCAGTACGCATATTATAGCATGAGTCAAAACAGTTACGGTTATGTTTTCAAAGTTGTAATGAAATTTTAGCTGTTAGACTGAGAAGCCAGTTGGAAATGTTAGATTGAAAGCCTGCATGAGTCTTGTTGGGAAGTGGCTGATTCTTAATTGTTTTTTTTTATTATTATTCTTTATGAACTAAAGCTGTCTGGGTGACAGACAGGAAGGTGCACCTTGAGAGCTGGATTCATTGGCAGGCCTCTGCCCTGGACATCCTGTGTGACCTTGAGTCAATCACCTAATCTCTGTGCATTGCCGTGCTCTGTTTGTAAAACATGGATAACAATTCTGCCTTTCTTCTGTCCCCAGCCCTGCCTGCTTAGCCTGTAAGCCCCTTGAGGAACAGACTGTCACTTACTGCCTGTGCCCTTCCTCCCAGATCAGGGTCTTGGCTTTGGCTATGACCAGAATGTTTAAAATAACAAAATAATGTGTGCTGCTCCTTTCAAGGAAATACCTCTTTTAACATGCATATATTGAGCTTTAATACAGTTTAATGTAAACTGATAAATTTTCCTTTGGTTGAGTCTGTTGATGTTTGACTGACTCACCTATCTACCATGAGATTGTGCAGGGCTACAAACCTCTGACGTGTCTTCCACAGCTTGTGCTTTCTGCTCTAGCCTCTCCTCTACCTGGGTAGGGTTGCTGTCAACTTCGATTACCCTCAGGTTACAATATACATAAATAAACTGAGTACACACAATAGCTCTAACATATCTAGAAGTTTGAGACCCGCTGTACATGTGTGAACTGAATTATACACGTCCAGGGAGACCGGTTTGTGCTAGACATTGAAGGGACCATATGTGAACGTATCAACGGCAAGGTGCAACCACAGGGATCTGACAGTGCACCGGACCTGGTGCTCAGGCACTGTTAATTTGTGGAGAAGTGTGAATCTAGTGTGTCCAGGATGCATTGAATTTCCTGTGTCTGCATAACTCAGCTGTGTTTGAGCAGTAAGCCAGAGGCTGGTAACTGGCAAGTTTATAAAAGTGTTTGACAGCTCTAAATCTGATCTCTGATGTACCTTCACACTTCACTTCATATATGTATATGAAACACCTTAGTAAAATCAGTGAGGCATATTCATGCATAAAGTTTCTTTTGTAGCTCGGGGTCAATAGGAGCTCGTGGGTGTGTTAGATTTGCTCTGAAAATGCTTCTTGGATAATCTCTCTAAGGGTTTTTAGGAAGAAGAAGATGTCTCTTTTTTTCTGGATCCTAACCTAGGGTTCTGACAAGATAGGTGGTGAGCTACTTTGCTGTGCCTAGAATGGTGCTGTTTTGGATATATGCTAAGGCAGAGCTCTGCATGTCAAAGGAAGGAGTATACAAATTTAAAGTGCTCTTGTTGAATGGCTATGTTTCCATGAACTAGGCAATTTGCTTTCACTGTAGCACTTTTGGAACCCAAATTGTTTTTTTGGATGTGGTCCTAAATGATTTCCTCAAACATAGGTGTAGGGAAAGGAATTGGATCTAGTGTCACTGAAATAAAAATCCAGCTCCTACTAGAGCCTTTGGGGAATATTGAGGTCATACTTGGATATGCTTTGTTTCACAGAAGAATGTGACAGTCATTTTTATTACCCCCTTCATATCTCATGCTGTTACATCTGTTGGCAGAACTGGAAGGTCCCATTGTTTATTCCCAGGTCACTCAAGTAGTGAATATAGAAAATGAGAATCTTTTTTTTTTAGGAGTCCATCTGCCTATAAACCAGGCATCACAGTCCTTAGGTCAGATGCCAGCTGGGGATAATGGAGAGAGCTCATACAGGTTCCAATTCAACCCAGGAGATTGGTACCAGAAAGAGAGGCAGCACAATATCCACAGGCTGCAGCACAATGATTTCATTGATGTCTTTGAGCACTGTTCCTTCCATGGATTACTGACTTGATCTAGTGCAAAAGCCAATTTGCTTAATGTATTTTATAGGAAGAACAGAACCACCCTTTCTTGAGGGAGAAAAAAAATCAATTCTTCCTATCTTTGGTGGTTTTCTTATCTGTGCATGCATGCCAAGTGGGGACAGGATGAACACCATTGACTTACATGTCACAGATAACATTAAACAGAATGGAACCTGTGCTCAGAGATATTTCTATTTGCTGTAAATTATTTCAGAGGGCTGAGAACGGCTTTGCTAACGCAAAGACTGCTTGTGTTCTGTGGTGCTACTCTACGTTGAGGCAATGGATACAGATAAATGAAGCAATGCTCATTAATGTATATACCAGATGCCTTATCAACATTTCCAGTGTCCCCAGAAACATACAAATGATAGGAATATAAGAGTAATGAAGGTGGTGTGGTTTTTTGGCTGAGAAAATAACAGTTCTTCAGCCCCAATAACACACCATTAAATCTTCATGTGTCTCTGTTTCATCATGGCAGCCTGCTACTGTAAAAATCCAGAGCTTATAGGCTCAAAATAGATGCCTGGATGAGGTGATTTTCAATTGCATAAGTCATGAAAATAAATTTGTTTATTCATTTGTTTTGTGCATAACTGTTTCATACTCTTGGTACGTTTAGGAAAAAGCAGCACTAAACATCTCCTGGCATTAGGTTGTTCCTTAGGGCAAGAAGTTGTTCTTGTCACGTAGCGTGTCATGTAACACAAGCTTAGAACTTTACTCTCCCCTTTCTGGAGTTACAGTTCATATTGCTTTTTCTAACAAAATAGACCTGATGACCTGTAGCCTCAGTCTTTGAAGCTGCCGGCTTTGTCAGAAAACAAGATTTGTACTTCAAATCGTGATAAGTACTGAACTGTCATGGATTCACTTGTAAAATCTATGCCAAAAATATTCTTCGCTCAGTAACTGCTACAAGACAAGCTACCACGCACACTCTAAAGAAATTAAGTTTCCCATGCTGAGCCCTGCTGTGTGACTGACTATGTGATCAGAACCTCACCAAAGTCACCTAATATTCCATTTAGTCTGTAATCATTACCAATACTTGGCAGGAGTCTTCCGAGCAGCCTTCATTTATTCTAGTTAACCTCATAACAGTGCAGTCATTGTGCATCACCAAAATTTTACAAGTAATATAGCTGCCACTCTTTTGGTGTCTCTTCTAGAGTGGAAAGTATGTTGCTGTAAAGTACTTTACACTGAGCCCATTTTCCCTGTCCTTATTTTATTCTTCAGAATTCAAAGATATATCTGTATTCTTAAATAATTATTTTCACTCCACAGTGTTTGCACCTTTCAGGCATTTGTATACTTATGTCTCCATCTTTAAGAGTCCTGGCCCTACAGGCAAGATTTTCTGGTTTTGCTACAGAAATTCAGTCAAGCAAAACCTGGCAGCTTTGCACAGATCCGCACACGTACAGTACTGTAGGTCTTCTGTAGTGTAACTGTAGGTTATACCTTGTACAATATCATCGCTTTCACAGTAACTTTCATTGCTTTTGGCATATTCATGTTGAATATTCTTCACAAACTATTTATCTAACCTACCAAGGAATACTTTGTGTGACAAACTGCATTTTAGGCTGTATTTCTTCCTATAAACATGTCAAATATGCCGCTTGTTTCTTTTTTAAATACTGGCCCTCTATAAAATCATAAAATAAATTATGGTTATCAGCTTTCCTAGATTGTTTTCATTCTCTTTAGAGATAAAAATAAGAGGGGAAGAAGAAAAATGTGGCCTTTTATTCCAGTAAAACATTTCCCTATATTGCCTGTAAGCACTCACTTGCAAAAACCCCTGTGCTTCTGGAAGGAAGCTCCCAGAAAGCGTTGGAGAGCTTTAGAGCCCTACAGTCCACTCATCTCAGCATGCATGGATTTCAGCGCACATTTCCATTTTTCATGGCGCACTGGATGTCTGTCATCTCTGGACAAGGTGAAACTCTTAAATGTTCACCAGTGTCATGCTGTTAGTGTGGGCACATTTCAGCTATGCCAGGGTAATTACCTACCCAAGTTTTTTATAGAGACTGATGGAAAAGAAGGTCTAGATTTAATTCTGACACTGTGTGCAAGAAATGCTTTACCAGGTCACCATGTGGAACTCTCTTTCTTTATTTTTCATTCAGATGAGCCTGTTCTTCTCTATGAAAAAAAATTAAAACTACTCAAAAATGTGTATCACATAGGACAGATCCTTCTCTGATGCCAGCTATCTCTTTCCCATAGAAGCAGTATCCCTTGGAGTGCTTCCTGGAGTGCAGAACATGGCTCTGTGTTGTACTGTTTTCTGACAACCTGCGAATCTCCTCTTCAGCTCTCTGAGATTGTACATAGATTCCCAAATTGGCAGACAACTTAGCAAACATGGCACACAGGGTCTTGCGAGCCCCTGTGTTGCACCAGTCGAGTGCAGAGAGACTGATTTCATCACTATGCTGGTTTGTGTACAGGTTACCTGGAGATCACTGAACTACATCTCCACCATTTCCAGGTTTGGAACGAACCCAAGTAAATCCAGAGTTGCACCTCTGTGATTTTGGTGGAGCCACATCCTACAGAACATATCCTTTGCCCTTCTCATGAATTTCCTTAGGAAGGGCAGGGAAGAAGGCTTATGTTCATATTTCACTATCTTTCAGGCAGTGCTCAAAACTCCTGAGACACACAGAGAGTTTTACAGGACAAATGCAGCATTTATGGTAATCACCAGTATATGGTCATAAAAATAAAAGCCCACAGCAGTCATTTTTCCATTCTACTAGTTTCCAGTACTCTGTCATACTTAGCCCAAACTTGTTATAGTAAAGCATATGTGGAAGATTATTGTTGTTCAGTGAAGGGCTACAGACACTTGGACACGGATATGAATTTGATTTTAAATTGGATATAAATGCTCAACTCCCTAAGAAGCTATGAGAGGCAAGGTTCATTGCCTCTCTTCAGACGCCTAGTCCCATGCTCATCCCGTCTATCTACATGTAGGCACCAAACTTACAAGTGCAATTGCTTCCTCCTAAAGTAGAAATCAAGTCCTCAAGAGAGTGATTTAAGTTTCATACGGATTGAATTACACTCAAAGAAATAATTTCTCTCTACTAACTATATATGTTACCCAAGACAAGTGTGATCCTGACTTAGGTACTTGAATTATGTGGTTAAAGTTGAGCATGATGACTTTGTATCATATTAAGCAATAAAGACATGTCAAGATTTTTCAGAGTAAGTGAGGTGCGCTACCAATCAAAATGTCTGTCCATTAATGTTTTATTTAAAAACAGAAATGAAGGTAGACTATCTATAACATGGGGGTCTTCTGATGACTTTTTTTAAAATATCCATATCACATCAAGCTTACTGTTTCCTCGAAGCATATCATTTGTAGATGTTATGATCAATGTTATCAAATTTTTAAAAGAGCTTTCATCAGCTAACCTTCTTTAACTATGAAAATCCTTCTTATTTCTCAGTATAACCAAGAAATAATTCTCCTAATGCGTGACTCACCTCAGCTGTAACTCAGATGGTATACAGATTATACTAGGTGTCCATCTGAAGTCTATAAACTTGAATATCAAATGTCTCAGAAGAGAGTTATCATAACTTCCTTTAAAAAAAATTTGGAGGAAAAGAAACTCACTTGCCATGCGTCCATTGAAAATAAAAAAAAGACTATCGTTAGAAAAAAAAGGTTTGAAGATTATGATCTTAAGGAAGGCTCTAAAGAAAAATCTGCAGATGTAATTAATTCACCAAATGTTGAAATGCTGTCTTTAAGAGTATACTCAATTCACTTTTAATACGAACACTGCAGTGTTAACACTTCTGGCACTCTAAGCCAATTTGCACCCTTTGCAATCTAATGCTTCATCAGCTCTGTATTAAATGTAAGTAAGTGTAGCATTTGACTCCTTAGAAATTGTCAGAATTAATTAATCAGTCTAGTCCAGTATCCTGTCTTAAACTGTATTATTATAATTCTCAAATGAATGTGCAAGAGACGCCACCGCTGATAGTTATGGAATAACTTGCCTGTAGAGACAAGATATTCTGAAACCTCCAACATAGCAGGGATGTCTTATGCTTTTCACTAAGGCAGTTTATATCCCATTTAAATTGGATAGTATCAGATGATTTTCTGCCCAGTCCTTTTATGAGTAATGCTGAGCTCTTGCTCTCCACAATAACTCGTGCCAGTAAAGTTCACAGCCTAATTAAGCACCATTTGAAAAGGAATTTCCTTTTCTTAATTTTTGGTTTTCATGTAATGACCACTTGCCCTTGTGTTATTAAAAAGAATGAAAAGAAGTGGTTGATATAATTTCTCTAAAGTTTATTTATATATCTTTATCATAGAACTTCTCTTTATCATATCTGCATTCCCTTTCTAAAGTTCATTATTCCAGTCTTTTCATAGAGTCTGTTTTTCTGTCTATGATCCTTATGATACATTTTGGTTTTCTCTATTATGAAAAGTCATCTTTATTTTAAATAATTTGTTTTCACTCATGAATGTGTGAATTAAATGCAATTATTATTTCATTTTATTTAAATTTTCATAAGCAAGGATTAACGAAAATATCTGCTACTTTAAATAACAGGGATTAGCTAGGCTTCTGTAGAAAATCTATAGCTTTCAGGGATTATTTATTTATCAATAGTATAAACTTAGTAGCCGTCATATTTACAACTTTGACACTTGCTGTAGACTTCTTATGTAACCGTGTCAAATAAGAATTATACTTCTGTGTGGAATTACTTCTGTGCTGTCCCTCCCAAAGTTCATGAGGCTTTTGAGGTGCTTCAGATTGGCTTTCGTTTTTGAGTACCTGTGCATATATAAATCAAGTTTGGAAGCAAATCAAATATTTATTTTTATCAGGTTTCCAAATAAATCTCTCGCTGTGATCATCACACCTGATTATTTAGTGATATAGTCCAAGGCACCGGTAAGGAATTCCAAAGCTTTGTCGGTGTGTGAAGCTGGTTCCTCCTGCGGGAGGTGTGTGCGCACCCACACGAGCATGCTCACATGCAGTTTTGAGGCACAGGAGTACTACGGTGTAATGTAGGAAAAAACACTGCTGTGAAACACTGGAGTTCGACCACAGCACACTGACTCTGTGCACCCATTTTTGGGGTACTCCTGATTCATGATGAATATTTACACCAAGAACTCAAATATTTTTGTTTCCTCCAGGCCTAAGAGAACTGGCTGTTACTGTGGTCTGAGGCTGTTTTCAACTTGTTGTCTAGTATAAAATTTTCTTTTTCCACATCAGTGTTGCTCTTGTGTTCAAGTTAAATCATACTTTCCTTTTTGTAAATAACAAGAAGAGAATGATAATCAAGTGGAAAATGGGAAAGAAGCATTGCTCATCCTGTCATTTTCCATGCTGCAGAAGCACGCTTCGCTTGGTATATTTAACAACTGCGCTCTTCTTCCTGGCCTCCATGGGGCTGCACGGTGCTGCAGCAGTTTAGTCAGAGAGATGAGGACCCCAGAGGCCTCATAGCTCCACAGAGGACACCCTCACCTAGTTGAAACCACAGTTATGGCTTTCCTGGAGGCATATACATCATGATAAAGGGTAAGGTCTAGGAGTCTGAATTTCTTGTTATGAACGGTCTGACTTTCAGCACGTTGGCATGTTGGCAATTGGAAACGCTGCACTACCACTTGCACGTGTTCAGCTGCAACTTCAACCCTTGATATTTTGCTGGCGCTCTGGTTCACCAGCTCAGTGCTTGAATGTGGGCTTTTTCTCCTTTAGTATGGGAGAATGTCAACTGTGGGTCAGAGTTTTGGCAAATACACCCTACTTCTTACTTCTTGGGATTTTTCTTGGGAAGAGACGCACGTGGGGCTATAGCTCTGCAAGAGGGTACAGCACCTCCTTACTGGGAGATTCATGTGTGGAGGAGGGAAGTGTGGAAAGGCTTAAGAGAACTTCCATCACTATGATATGATTGGATTGTCCATAAGCTGAAGGGGCACACTGTAATTGGGCTGCAAAGAGTTTAAATTGCTTCATCCAGACTCCCTTTTATATCTATTTTCTTTGCCTCCACCCGCCTTTTTCTGGGGTTTGTTTTTCTTGTTTCTTATAGCTAAGTTTCCCACTCTGTGTTGGATTTCAGCCAAAGTATGTTTTTATAGGCTGGGAAGAACTTTTCCCACATTACAGACTGGCACCTAGTGGGTGCATGTTAGTTGCCAGCCTAGAAGCACGCAAGAAGCCTGGTTAGAGGGGATGTCACTTTATCGGAAATTTTTTACTGCAATCGTATAGTTGAAGTTCCTAAGAAGCTAATTGAAGTAGTTATAATTAATGATGCTTCCCGTCCCTCATAAACATTTTGCCTGTCTTTATGTATAATGGCTGTGCTTTTAATTTTATTTTTTTTATATTGCTTTCTGGCTATCAACTTTTATTTTTTATTTAAGTATTTCAGAATTACAGCTGTCCATTTCTTTCATCACCTTATGGCTTTTGTTGCTGAAGCCAGTATTATACTGTTCCAGAGACCTCCTGTTATGGTTTATATCACCTTCTATAAAGATGCTCTTAAAATCTTGGCTTTCTGATGGCCTTTTGGAAGGCTTTTTCTAAGGCTTCTCTTATTTCTACCAAAACTGAGTCTGTCACTTTGGCTTGCTGGGTTCCTCTTGACTTTTAATGAGTTCAAGCTTTTGTCCTATTGCTAAAACCCCAAAGTGAAGTGGAAGTGGACTGCTTTGTATTCAGTCACTATCCTTTGACCCTTTTGGTTTAAGCAACCTTATGACACGTTAAAATTTCCCAACAGCACAGGTCCCGAGGTCATTCGTACACAAAAAACTCTCTACAGTGTCAAAGTGTTCTCCTTATACAGGGATATCAATAAAAGCATTCTGTCTTATGCTGTTCCTCCACTGTAGAAGGTTGCCCACTCAGGAGACATTTCAAAGAGTTTAAAAAATACTTCGACATCTTTAGTTGTTTATTGACGTTTCTGTTGTTGCCATTGGTTTTCTGTCCCAGGTTAAAAGGACACATGAAGAAAAGCAACCAAACAAGATGCATGCGTTGGACACATGAAAGCCATTGGATGCACTTTCTTTTACCAAAGGTGCTACCATGAAAACTATCAAAATTCCCATTGTCTACGTAGTAGATATTTTTTATACTGGTGACTTGACTGAGATTTTTTTTAAATGCTGCTATAAAATATATGGATACAGAATTCTCCCAGTGACATCTTTTTAATGAGGAACTAAATTGTGTGAGCAATAAGCTACAATGTTTACAACTCGGTTTTGCACAACTTGAGGTACATTTATAACTAGCAGGTTCTGTAAGAATTCTGCTTTTGTTTTCCATAACACTTAGTTTTATGACACTAAGATCATTAACTTTATAACATGAATTCCATATGTTGAAAATGTTGGCAGAAAATACACTGCCTTAAATCTGATAGAAAAAAAATGTGATACAGTTAATCCATAGACTTCTTTTACTTTCATCTTCCACACAGAGGAAAAGTCCAATAGCACTCAAGAGTGATTTTGCCAGACCCTATTTTTATTGCTATTCATATGGCAGTTCCAGGGAACTAGTACATATTTCTAGGAAGTACTCATTACCAGTTTCAAAGAAATATTTTTTTAAAAACCTCGAAGGATTTGGGTATTGATTCTATAAAGAAAAAAAAGCACCAGGATTTCAGATATAATTAATGTGCTGTTTCTGACAGCTGATAATTCGTATGCTAGCGAACAGCTTTAACCCACCACAGCATCCTTCACTGTGCAAATGACTTTGTGCTCCTAAGTAGTGCTTTGTCTGAAGAACATTCTTTGACTCTTTCCCAGGTGTACATCTTAATGATGGAAACTGTTGGTACTTCTTATTTCTAACATTTATGTGGAAGAGCTGGTAAAAATTTGGCCTTCTTTGCATCTTGAATATTGCTTCTGACTTGATCCTTATGTGCATGGATTCATGCACTGCTAGTATTATTGGTGTGTCAAATGAGGGGAAAGGGATCTCATGGGCTTTCAAGCATTCTCCTGCCAAAGTCAGCATCCAGAAAGTTATAGTGAGGAAAATACATGCTACGATGTCCAGACAATGTAGCCTGACTCACCAATGAACCTGTTGCCTCCTTTTTCAGATCCTCAGGGTGGAAAGCAGAGGACGAACTTCCACAAACCTTCTGCCAGAGAAGGGCCTACTGAACACCGTCCAGAGATAACGTCTGATCTGTTTGGAGCTATGAAGAGGTACCTGCCTTCACTATGGCCACATACGTTCTTTTCTCCTTTGCCTACATGTAGAATAGAGGTTTCCACAAACACACAAGATAGAGCTGTACAGAAGACTTCACACAATTTTTGCTTCTGTTCTGGGCTAAGAGGTCAGATGCCTACAATTTTCCTTGACTTTAAAAAAAAAAAAGTTATTTTTCTTTTGTGTTTGTTTCTAGACAAACGAACTTTATATAACAACAACAATTCAAACAGCACAGGTTTTGAAAAATTGGAAATGCTTTGCAAGGCATTAGGTCCATCTGTAAGTGGAAAATACATTGGTTTGTATTTTTTCAATGAATCACTTTTCTTAAATAAAAATGCAAAAAAATATGCAAAGCGCAGATTTTGAGGTTTCTGAAACTCGCTGTGAAAATTTTGCACAGCCCTGTGTAATAGTAACTTTAACTTGACACAGCCCAGTTGTTCTGGTTCTTTATTTCAGGCTTCTTTATTACATGCACCTGTTTCAACTAACTCGTAGCTGTTTCTGAAACTCCTGATTGGCCTGCAGCCAGGAAGCACTGTGTGTTCCCACAGTTAATATGATCTAGGTCTTTAGAGGGTTCATGGGGATGTGTGTAATATGAAAGCCCAGACAGATAAAAGCTTTCCCCTTACTTCTGCTCTACAATAGCTTTGCCTGTTTACTTCTTCTGGTCTCACTACCAAAAATTTGGGAGAAGACATTGTTCTTTTAAAATGTCTCCTGCATAGGCTGCACTTCAAGTTCACAACGAGTTCAGGGGAGTTTTGCACGGTTTTGGATTTCATTACGACCAGTTCATGCAACTCTGGACTAATCCTGTCTGTCCAGTTCCATAGTAAAAAATGTGGGCCTCTAATGACATCAACAAATAAAAATAACCAGCTAATTTAACAATAAGTACATTGTGCACTTGAATGTAAACGTAGAGATGCATTTTCTATTTGTACTTTCATGTTGGTTCTGGGTAAGATTAGGTAAAGTAAAGCTTTTAGTAAGAAAATATGATACGGTCACCCTATTTCTGGAAAAATGAGGCTTTGTGTGAGAGTGCTTTGTGGCTGTAAAGCGAGGAATCTGGTAACAAGCTCTCTGGAGAAGGGTTTCCCATTGAGTTCCAAGGGACTCACTGTCCACGACTGGTTACCATATTTTTGTTTGCGATAGCCACGTGCAAAAACATGCCTCCTCTAGCAGCAACCCACAATTTCAGCATCTCCTCAAAATCTGAAAGTGAGACAAACGTGTGTTAAATCAATTATCAAACTTTTTTCACATAATTTCATTTTTAACAGAAAAACATTAAGAATCTGTTTCACCACTTCCGACAACTTTTTTTTCCAAAGGGCACAAAGGACATATATTTTCATGTGACTTGGGAATATTTTTCAGAAAACTCACCCCGTTAGAAAGTAGCTGCGCACAATTTACATGATTTTTTAGAGGATTTGCTCTTTGATATATATGGAGATATCAATCAAGAGGAGCAGACAGGCTTTAGCTGCAGGCATGAAGGGAAGCACTTAACAGGCTATTTTTCCATTCTGCAGCACTGTGGTTGCATGAAAGCAAAATGTGATACTTGGTGAGATCAGAAAATTAGAACCTGAATCAATAATACTGCAGTTGTTTTGGGGAGGGTCAGTTTAAAGACACAGCAGCAAATTGTGATTTAATGGAGTTAAAGGAGAAACACTGCATTGTAGTTATGAGAAGAGTTTATTCTAATGTTACTAAGCATGCTTTACTAACCATTTTGGACAAAACAGATAGAGTCTATCTAAATGTAAATGTTAGAACATTTCTAAATGCTATAAAGCACTTAGAAAAAATAGATTTCTTTGAAGTCTGTAAAGTAAATTTGCTTACTGAATTCTACAAGAAATGAGGAATAAACACATCCAAAAGAAGATCAGGTGGGCAGAGGAAGAGAGTAAAAATTTCTAGAAGTGAAATTCAATTTTATTTTTTCATTAAAAGCCTTATTATCTAATCCTTTGACAAGCTCCATGCAGAAATCAGGCTAGTGAGAAAAGAAAGAGCTATGTTGTGAATTGCACAAGCAATCAACCTGAGATATGTCTGCCCAAACTGCTGGAAACATCTCATTCATTGGAGGTACAAATGGCTTTTGGCAGAAGAAGCTGGGTGCCTCCTCCAGCAGCTTGTCCCACTCCTTGCTGGAGGTTACCCTCTGCGAGTTGGGCTGGTGGAACAGAGTTTGCTTTGCTTCCTGTTCTGGTCACAGTTTACAATGTTTTAAATTGGAAGGTGGGTTTTATATTGAGACACTGAGAAGTGGAGTGACTGTGGTGTCCCATTTTGCCAGCTCTGGCTGCAGAAGACCAATAACAAACAGCTTCAGGGCAGAGCATCTTTTCAGTGAGTCACTGCTGTTAGAGGATTGGTTAGACCAGCCAAACCAGACAGAGGACTGCTACTGGTGGTCAGTGGTTTCTGCCCAAGATTTGCTGAGATTCTGGGACCTTAACCTCTGTTTCAGTCTGCGGGCAGGAATGTGTGCAGAGGACAGAATTTTCTGCCCCATCCCTCCCAGCTGCCTTTCTACCTGCGTGATCGTTTCTCATTTCGTTACTTTCTGCCTTACCTAGATGAACTAATCCTTCCTCCCACAGACTCCATGTCCATTTAGTTCCAGTATTGCCCTACTGGTCCCCCACCTATTCCTTTTTCTTTCTTTTTTATTTTTTTTCACCAAGCCATTTCCATTTTTCTCCAATCAGATTCTTTTGTCAACCCATACTGATTCTCATACACATTTGAGGATCTTGAGATATCTTTGGCTCATATTTTTCTCACTTTCCTTCTGGGTCCCCCTGTCCCCATGGACCTTTGCATCTACCTCAGTGTTGTCGTCTCCTCTCTATCTTTGTAACACCTTTCACACAATCAGTCCCAGAACTTAAGAGCATCTTAGAGCTCTTTTTGCAGTCTGTCATCACTGTCTTACCTGACCACTAGGTCTGAATAACCACATTTCTTTCCCCAGCTTCCAAATCTAATCTCTACTCACCCAGCCTGTTTTCACCATCAAGGATACCTCTTCCCATCTGTTTCTCCATCTTCTTTTGCAAGATCCTTTCCCCCATCTAAATTTTGATTATTCTTCTACCTACCCATTGACTGGACATCAGCAAAGATGTCTTTTTGCTTTTGTCCTTAATGTCTTGGAATAACCAAAACCAGCTATTTCAGCAAAATCCAGATTCATCCTAGAAGTCCTGAACTGAAGATTGGGTGTTCTGGCAGTCTTCTTGGATCCTTCAGGCACAGAAACAGTGAGGGAATAAGATTATTTCTCCACGGGTCAGAAACATACACAGTCCACAATACACCCACCAGCAGCTGCAGGAGGATCAGACATGATTATTTTATCTGCTGAATTCTGGCAGTATCTATAAGGCAAATGTAAACTAACTTTTTTTTTTCTCCCACATAGTTTTTTAATTTGATTGGATTTTGGATGGATCCATGTTTTAGTGATTTGTTTCAGTCCACTACTATTTCAGATCCCCCCAAACTAAAAATAAAAATAAATTTTTGACCTTAAAAAACTATATCTTTCTATATTTTTAGTAGTGGATTATATGCCAGTGTGCCTTGACAACCAAGAGGGCAAACCACATCCTGGGGTGCATCAAACACAACATAACCTGCCAGTCAAAAGAGGTGATTATCCCACTATTCAGTGCTGGTGTGGCCTCACCTAGAGTACTGTGTGCAGTTCTGGGCCCCACAATTGAAGAAGGCTGTTCAGGTCCTTGAATACATTCAGAGGAGGGCAACAAAGCTGGTGAAAGGGCTGGAAGGAATGTCCTGTGAGGAGCAGTTAAGGACCTTTTGTTTGTCTAGTTTGGAGAGAAGGAGGTTGAGGGGCGACCACATTGCTCTCTACAACTTCCTGAGAAGGGGAGGTGGAGAGGGAGGTGCTGATCTCTTCTCCCTGGTATCCAGTGACAGGACACAGGGGAATGGTTCATGGCTGCATCAGGGGAGGTTCAGACTTGACATTAGCAAACTTTTCTTTACTGAGAGGGTGGTCAGACACTGCAAGAGGCTTTTTAGAGAGGTGTCCAATGCCCAAAGCCTGTTCGTGTTTAAAAGGCATTTGGACAATGCCCTTAACAACATGCTTTAACTTTTGGTCAGCCCTGAAGTAGTCAGGCAGTAGTCAGTCTGTGAACTGAAATAGCCTATTCTATTCTATTTTCAAAAAAAAACCCAATGACAACAAAATCCAAAACAAGCAAAATATCAAATAAATCCTTTAGAATAGGAACTTAACATGCGTATACCTTTTGGACATCTGTTTTCAGCAGGAAGCAAAGTAATGAAGGAGATTCATGAAGAATCTTTAATATGGAATATTAACAGCTTATCAAAGGATGATTAAACTACAAGCTCTGATCCTTCCAGGTATGAAAGATGTGGATGTTTTGTTTTAATCTGTGGCTTGCAAATATCTGAGAATTAGACTTTAATTTTCTGAAAGTCTGACTCTATTTACTGTAAATTTAATTTTCCTTAAAAATATATTGGCTTTTACCATTGCTCCTCATTTCTTTCGTTGCATTTGGTGGGACAGATTCTCAGGACAGGACAATCCTCTTCAGAGATGAAGACTAGACCCATTCCAGATCCTGCCATGGACAGGTATGAGCAGCTAAACTGTGTTCTGAAACTTGGTGTTTTTTTTAAGTTAACTATTGTTACCCAGTTTCTAAAAACTAAATAGAATTTCCTCATGACTAGTGTTGTTGAAGTCAACTTCTCACTGGGATACCAACTTTAAGTTTCAATATCTATTGAAAAAAAAATTAAATCAAAAGTTTTAAGAAGAAAAAGGAAGAAAAAGAAAAAGAAGAAAAGGAGTTTTGTGAATACAATGATCAATAATAAATTACTAAATTGTATTCCAAAGGAGTTGAAATATAAAATGGTTGGTGGGCTAGCATTAATAGCAATTTGTATTTAGAAAGTTCTGTTTGAGAAAATTGGGCAAATGTTTCACATACCAAATCTCTAGTGATCTATCAGCAATAGGCTTTGATTCAAATAAGTGTTAAGCTTTCAGCTTTTATCTTTCCCATATTCCCTTAATTGTCTCTGGCCTCTCCAGTTTTCTATGGTCATTTCTCCCATTTCCAGTAAACCCAGGAAAGTAGTAAAATTTGCTAGTAACTCAGTGTTATTTGGGTTACCTAAGACAGGAAGATACTGTGCAAAAATATAAAGAACTCTAATCCCTCCAGTATAAGCAATATGGCTGCAAATTAAATTTTGTAGTAAAAAATAAATAAATAAAAAATTCTAACAACGCACTTTCTGGAGAAGTAAACCATTGTTAAGCCCTTCAAGTTTGTATGCTTCCATAAGAGTTGAGGGTGTCCTAGTAGGCAGCATATAAGCACAGAATGCAACATCTGCTTGATTCAAAAAAAGCGGAAAAAAAAAAGAGTTGATAGCATGGAAAATTGAAATGGAAAGAGCTTAGGAAATAGAATATGACTTGCTGCTGAACAGATTACTAGTCTTTAAATTCACTTAATGCTAGGTGACCAAAAAGTGGTGCTGTCTGTTGTAAACTATATCTGTGGTTCTAGTTACTGCTTCTATGTGGAGTGGTAGGATGGTGGTTTGGGGTGGGGGTTTTTGGTTGGGGTTTTTTATATATGGGTGGTTTGGGGTTTTTTATCCAAGAACAGTTTAAGGTAAGATAAAACAGAAACATTTTTATTAAGAGAAACTAAACAACACAGGACTTCCCTTAAATCTTGTTTCCCAAAAAAAAAAGGTCTTCCAGTGTCAAACTCTTTCCTACCTGCTCCCTTTGTGGCCCCATGACTTGACCATTCCTGGGAATACAGACCAGCTTTAGGAGGGAAGGACGCTCTCACAAAAAATCCTGTTAGTTCAGATTCTCAGGGAACCTGGAGCACAGCTCTGTTGAAACACCCCTGGCTGCAGATCTCTCCTCTTGGACAGTTGTTCGGACCACTAGGATATTATATGCGTACTTATTCCTTCATCTATCTTTAGAACTCTCATTCTCTATCCTCGCTGGAAAAAGTTGCCAAAAGGTAGCCTCAGAATAAACTCCTGTCTTCCAGGGTGATAGGAAGGGTTTGAGGTACACTCTTTTATGCCTTGCTCAGTCCTAGCAGTCCATGCTGGCTTTTGTGAATACCTTGTCTATCCATGGTCAATAGTCTGGAGATGCTAGGGTGCTTAATTCACTGGTCTGATTTCCATTCTGTTTACTGGGTGACTAAATTTTGGGCTCACAGTACTCAGGATCCTTTACTGGATCACAGGTGTACTTCCATACAAGGAAAAGAATAAACACAGCTACAGATTCCGAGTCTATAGATAATGAATTACACCTTCTCCTTATACAGTTCAGCTTTCCCTTGCATGAGTAACAGTTAACAAATAATGCAATCAGACCTTCCTGTTGCCTACTTCTAAATAACAAATTTGCATAAGCTTTGGGTTTTTTTTTTCAACTAGAAAAATACCACGTGCAAGTTTTGTTAAAAACAGCAAGGTGCACTGACCCTTCTGTTTGTGCAAACTTAGAATGTTATGGAGTAGAGAAAACCAGAAACAATACACCTCCTTCTGTCTCCAGGTCTCTGACATGCTCAGAGATCTCGGTGACATGAAGTATACATAATTAATCAACAACCACTCTCTGAGTACACTTGCAGCATGTTTGCCCATGGAAGCCTGCAACCTACTACTAAGCAATTTCTCATGGCAAGGTCAGGGATCAAATAACAGGCAACTTAAATGATCCAGCAGGCAGATTAGATAAAAAGTAGAAGACTTGCCCCAAAAGGACACGCTACCTTTTCTCCCTGCATCTCTAACTTTGTCGATAAAACAGCTTCTTATTTCGTGAAGAAAAGCTAATAAAGACAGTATGATGAAAATTTTGGTTAGATAATCTTATTTCGGGCAAGAGCTCTATCTGAAAAAAAAAAAATCTATTTATTTAGAGGCAATGTATTACCTTTATATATTTATATGGTGATTTGGTGATGTTTTTCTTTCCTTTTGAACAGACATAATCTGTTTGCTAACAAAACATAGCCTTAGAAAGTGAAAGTTCTGTTTCTAAATTATATCTGTATTAGAAAGGTTATTTATTGAGATTTAAAGTGCGTTTAATCTAACATTGTGTCTTTACCAGCAGCTGGTAGATGGGACTTTTAGTGGCCTCTTGTGAGTTCCTTCACCAGTCGATCCAGGAATGTCTTTCTCTCAGCTCAAAGTTGGCAGGAGGATGTGCTCCATTCGCCACAGCTCACGGAGAGCCCACACCGGAGAACAGGGGGACGTGAGAGGAAAGGAGCGAAAGAGAGAAACTGCCACATACTGACCGTACCCACCTCCAGCCTTGTGACGCTCAGGGTGATTAGACAAGTCTTGAGTGAAGGACTGATGCTGAGCCTGGGAGAGGGGGGAAGGAGAGTTGTTGTTTTAATATTTGTCTTTGTTTCCCACTACCCAAACCCATTTTTGTTGGACCTTGCCACTGTGTGGCTGAGCCTGTGGACAGCTGAGATAGACCTCTCAGTAAAGGAGGGTAAAGATAGCCCTCAGCTCCCTGGGGGGCTGGTGCCCAATATCTGCTCAGCTGGGAAGAAAAGAGCATTGGAAAGGCAGTATTGCCATAACGGAGTCCGTGCTGGAGGACAGGCTACGCAATCCTGAGCCAAAACTTGTGACAATTTCAATGAGGTCTGTATTTTTGCCACTTGGTTCACATATACAGTCGAGCACTGGCTTCGAGCAATGGAAGTCCTCTGTGCAACTGGAGAATCAATAGGAACAGTGCCTAGTAAAGGTTGCGTAGGGGAGGGAGTGTAAGGGGACAGGACAATATACTGTAATAGTATTCCCTTTCTGCTGTTAAGGGATTTCCTGAGTCAGAGGAGAAGCCTGTAAAGCATCTGTCCTCCACAACTTTGTCTAATTATTGCATCCAACTGCACATTTGCCTCCCTGTCTTCCAACAAATTCCAGCATTGGGATATCTTAAAAAGAGAAAAGAAAAAAGAAAGACAATAAAAAAGAAAACCTTGAATTTATTTTAATTTTCTGGCTGTTATTTTAATTGTCTCTTTGTTCTACTACAGAAAATAATCAATAATTTATATCTGTACATTTTCTCTATCACATTTATGATTTTCGAAGCCTGTATCAGTCATCTTTGATCATCATTCTAATCTAAAGAACCTCCTCAGTTTAATCTCCGCTTAGGTAAAACCCATTCCATATATCTGATTATCTTCGCTATTCTTTTTTATGCTTTTTCTAGTTTCACTATGGTTTTCTTGAAGGGGGGTGACCAGAATCAGAAAAAAATTCCAAATGGGGCTATGATGTTGATTTATACCACATAAGGATGTTTTTCTGTTGTTCTTTTTAAATTATATTCCTACAATTTTCTAACATTCAATTTACATTTCTATAGCTGCTTAGTATTTAACTATTTTTTAAAAACTATCTCTAATGACTCCAGTGTCTCTTTCCTGGTTGATAACACATAGTTGAAAGTGCATATTTAGTTAGGTTTACTTTTCTCATTCTATGTTTCTTTCTACTTATTCAGATTGAATTTCACCTGCTGTTTTATTACCCAGTCATCCCATTACAATGCGATCCTGCTACATTTCTACTTGGTCAGCTTTGACAGTCCTCGACAGTTTTGTGTCACTGGCAGGCTCTGTCACTTAAGTATTGTCCCAAATTTGTGTCAGCCTGGAATTTATTGAACACAGCACATCACTGAGGGGCCAACTAGCAGCCTTCCCTTGCTGTGAAAGCTGATCATGTATTTACACCAGGTGTTTCCAAGTTCCTGAGTGGTTAGATATCTATCTGATAGAGGTCTGAGTCATGTGAAAGGTCCTTCAATTTTCCCACCGTCAGTCTCCTAAAAACTTTGGAGGCTTCTCACCTTTTGTCTGATAATGGTGACAATCTCAGGAGCATTTAGCATTTTCTGTGTCCTTAGTCATATGAACACCATTTCTACGATGAACACTGCCTTCAGTGACAGCTGTCAAGCAGGAAATCCCAGAAGGTATTCTGGCGACATGAGAAACAGTCCCTTTGTGTAGCTTGCCAAAAGTCTAAAGAAGAGAACGAACGTAAGAATTTTAATGCACGTATATGCACACGTGGGTTTATTTTTAGCTGTTCGGGTTTTTCTCTTCAAAATATATGGTTTATCTTTTTGAGGGAATAAGTTATTTACTGGGGTGATTGTGTCCTCACATCCCAGAAGAATGGAGTCCACAGTCTTTTCTCTTTAGATGTCTAAAAACAATGGAAAAGCAACGTACCTGAAGTTCTTCACTGGGGACAGCTTTACTCCCTGGTGCAGGCAGTATTTTAGAAACAGGAGAAAAGGGCATTCAGTGGCGGCTGGACTACATCTCAGCAAATTATACTCACTTTTTTCAAGATACTGCAGCTTTAGTGTACTACTGAAGTCAGAGTCTCTAATTTGTGGAAGCTGGCATGAGTAAGAATCTATCCTAGGACTTGTGGCATTCACCCCTCACAGAATTGGGCCCATAAGTATTAGTGAAAGATTTATTTTTGAACATTTAAAATTAAAGGCCCCGTCTTCCCAGAAAATTATCAGAGTAAACTATATTCTTCCCAGAATGTACACATTGCAGATACAGACTTTCCTGAAAGGAAATATTCTACAATAATTATTACCAAAAGCATAATTCTGTGCTTTCTTGGAACAAGAGAGTGCTGGAAAGAAACCAAGTTATGTATTTAGATGTTTTACATGCACAGCAAGGCTGAATTCTTTGTTTATTTTAAATACATATATTTTTGTTAATGCTGGGCACCAACTTGTGAGAAGGTAAGAGCCCTCACTGACTTCTATAAATTAATGAAATCTGGGACTCCTCAGCAATTTGCAGATTTGGATTCCAGTTATATAGGGTATTACATAGCCAGCTACTGAGCTGAAAAGACTTGTTTAGCTGAAAGACCGAGCTGAAAGAAAAGACTTGTTTAGAGTATGCCAAAGAGGTAAAATGAGGAGAGGCTTTTGGGAAGAGATTACGGATGGTTATAATTAGATGAAACATCAGGAAAACACTTTCTAATCGCAAGGATTATTAACCTACGGAGCGGTGTCTCAAGGAAACCATTTCAGAGGCAAAGGAATCTACTAGCTGAAATACAAACCTTAGTCTTTGCCTTCACTATGATTCATATTCCTTATCCTTTCAGAATGTGTTCTTCGAAGAAACTGTACTTTCTATTTAAAATATATATAATGTATAGATTTTTTCTTGTATATAAAGATATACATATATATACACACCTTTAGCCTCTGCCCCCCACTCTCCCTCCACTCCTTCAACAAACATAGCAGCTACAATATTCAATTTTTGCTCACTGTGCCTGGGACAAGGTCAGGACTGCTTGGACTCGATCATGCAAACATTTACTCACGTAACTCATCTTACCCTTAGACCCAGTCCAGTTACTCTACGTTGAAATCAGCAGCGTGTATGGAAGTAACGACTTCCATGGTAGTGACTGTTAAGAGCATTGGGCTCTAATATTGCATTTCTTGCTGATAAATTAAGGAATTTGGGGCTCAGAACTGCAATCAGCCATACTGCTGCATTGTTAGAATGGTTCCGATCATGGTTTTGTCCTGTGACTGCTAGTGTCTCCCAACATGACTTCTACGCCTAGCTTGATAGTTAGCAAGCTCCCAAAAGGTGAAGGACTGAGTTTTAAAGAACAAGAGAGTTTAATAATATAGCTGTGGTCTATTCCATTCCAGGTGGCCTCAGGGTTCTGGATCTGGTACTTCCAATTTATTGAGCTAGCCTTTAATTTTGAAAATTTATATAATCAGTTGGATTCCATAGCTTCTTAGTATACAGAAATGTTTATTTGCTCTCCATTGTCTCAAAGATATTTTATTTTCTTGGCTACTGAAGGTAGCACTTGGCAAAAAGATTACTCCACTAAAATTCTGAATATTTTGTAAATATTCAGGGTGGAACTTTTTTATAATGCTGATCTGCTTTCTCATAATCCATTTGATGAATTTCAAAACTAAGTTTGTATGTAAGACCACATCGTAAGATTGTGCACTAACAAACCACAAATGGAGTACATATGACAAAACGTGTACTGAATCTGACTGTATCATTTTCAAAAGAAACAGCAACTTTCTTTTTTCCTTTTCCTCCTAGTTATTCTAATTTTCAGCATCATTTCTTCAAAATTTTTAGCTAGTTTTCCTTCTTTGGGTAGTTCAGGGCTCAGTGTAAATTCCCACCATTGAATTATTGTCAATGCATGCTGACAATTGTCAGTGCATGCATAGATTGTCAAAGACATATGTTGATGTGTCTTGGGGTGAGAGTTCACAGGGAGGATTTTGTTCAATTTTTTTCCACCCTCTGTATCATTCTGAGTCCTGTCACTCTCCTCCTTCTATAGAGGTAAAACCACTGTTCTGTGGTTTTCGCTCCCCTTCTTCTATGAGTTTTTTTCACTGTTTTCTTTTCACCATCACCCATAACCTGGAGACCTAAAAGTAAAAATATTTTTTTCTATGGTGGGATTTGTATTCTTTACATTTAGCATTTTAAATTTAAGACATCTAATGTAAGGATCACCTGATTAAATGCAGCTATATACAGGGTAAACTAGTTGTCAAGAGTCCATTTATATAATTCTTTCACATGATTCGTTTAGTTTTAGAGAAGGTATCTAAAGCAGGTCAGATTAATTGAGTCCAAAAACTGCTTATTTCTCTCTTCGTTATGGACATCAGCAGCTGGACTTAAGTGATTTTTAGTCCTTATTTACAAAACTCATTCAAATTTCTGTTTTCTGTGGTAAAACAATATCTGAGTGAAGCATTCTTGTCTAGCTTTGGCAATTACCAGGATGGGATAAGTTGCCCTGTTGAGATCCTTGTTTCTCTCCGCTGACTGTCAATGAAGCCCAGACAATTACACAAGGCGATTAAAGCCAGTGGAGATCCTGCTTAATCTACCTGAGATTCTCAGTCCTGTGTACAGGATGCAGTCTTCGCTATTTCCATTGGAAGAGAGAGGCAACTCCACAGAGGAGTCTTAGTCCTTCAGGTTTTGCACAAACTATTGCTCTGAGCGCATGCACATAAGCTATCTGCAGTGGGCTACCAGCCTCTTGTGATAATCCACCTGACCCCTCCAACTGGAGCCATGAGGTCCTCTTGAATTGATATCTGCTTCAAGCCCACTCACTGTGGTACGAAAACCGTTAAATCTTGAGTTACATATGTTGTATACTGCAAGCATTAGCAACCATTCTCTCAACGGCTAATTACCGCTGCTTTTAAACATTGTGCTTTACTTCAAGACTGGCTCTTGTCGACCTTTCACTTTTATACAGTGCTTGATCGCCAGACTGAATACTCCTGTGCTATACACATGACCTCATTAAACCTTTAGCAATAATACACATTTTCTCATTCTTCCTTCCCTTGAATTTGTCTCGTTTCCGGTGCACGTTCCATCCAATGCAACAACACATTCTTCAGGTGTGGGTACTGGATCAGGACTCAGTGTTGCAGTAATAGCTGTACCAGAGGTAATATGATCCCCTTACACCTACTTCATGTTTCCCTGCTCATAAATCCCAGAATCATTTTAGGTCTTTTTAGTCACAGAATAACAGCACTAGCTCATTGGGAGTATTTCTTTTTTCCTATCACTGTCCTTTCTTAAGTAACAGTGACTGAAATAATTCCTCACCCTTAAAGTGTGGCCTGAGTTGCTTGTCCTTACATTTCAAAATACATATTATTTCTGCTTAACTTATCCAATGATGCAGGTGAATCTTTGAGTGAACTGTATTGACATTTACCATTCTGTTGGTTTTTTTTTTTTTTGGTCACCTACAAACTTCATTAGCAATCGTTTAATTCTTTCTTACAAATTACGGAATCACGGAATCACGGAATCATGGAATCTTCAGAGTTGGCAGGGACCTCTAGAGATCATCTAGTCCAACTCCCCTGCCAAAGCAGGATTGCCCAGAGCACATTACTCAGGACTGCATCCAGGCGGGTCTTGAAAATCTCCAGGGAAGGGGACTCCACAACCTCCCTGGGCAGCCTGTGCCAGTGCTCTGCCACCCTCACCGTAAAGAAGTTATTATCAAAATATTTAGTGCTATATTGTAGAGAACCAGTTTCTGTGGAACCTCATTTAAAAAATTCTCAGTTATGATTTTTTTACACTTGCATTTAATTGTGGAAAAAAATATGGAAAATTTTCCTTTTCTCAAGGAAATTCTGATTTTTTGAAACATAGTCACTTCAGAAAACTTAAGCCTGCATAAATTATACAATAAGTAATTCATGCTAATAGAACAAGTAACGTAAGAATCTTTCTTCCTGCATTTGATATGCCAATTTTATCTATAATTTAGCATATAAAAGATAGATCCGAATAACAAAAGCGTAACTTATACTCATTTTCAGAACTTGGTTAAGTCAGCTCACAGTTGGTGCATGATTTAGGCTGCCTGGATCTCAGGTAGCTTCTCTACAGTATCTTCCATCGTAAAACCAGACTAAAACTATGTGGCAGTTAAAGAACAGCCATGCCAACATATAGCTGTTCATAATGGGGGTAAGTGTCATAGCAACCAAGCAGACTTGTCTTGGGAAAACTGAGAGTCCAAAAATATTTTTCAACATACCCCAAGGCCCTGTCACTAAATATTTTGTTTGCAAAAGTAATAGCACTTTCTTGACATTGCTGTATTTTCCCACACAATTATGCTGACTATGTAGCATCCAGTTGCAAATGATATTAGATGTAAGATGATATTGTTGTTGTTGTTGTTGTTGTTGTTGTTGCTGTTATTATTAAGCAGGTAAATACAACTCTGAATTTATAGATATAAAAATGATATGCTGAGGAAAACATTATTTTTTTATATGTGTAATTGTGATTAACAGAAGAGAGCTGCATTTCAAACTTCACAGATACTGTCACAAAACTTGGCGGGATAACTATAGTGTTATCAATCCACTTACTGCTGCAGATACAAACTTGTGTGTGAATTTTGAATTCAAAATCTGACCTCTTTCTTAATTTCTTGAGTTATTTCTCTCTGTTCTCTTCCTCTCTAAATATATAAATATATTATATACTAGAACTTCTATAATATGCACATTCCTCTTAAAGGGATATCATGTTTCTGTGACTGTATCTGGAAATAAATTTATCCTTTTTTTGATTTTTATTTGATGCTGAGTTTGATATAGATATTTTATATGAACCATTCAAAAAATAAAATTACTAATTATAGCATTCATAACATAATTCACCAAGAATGCAAACAAAACAACACAAGAAAAAGGTCCTATAAACAGAACATTAAAAAATATAATCTCTTGCTAGAAGTTCACATGAATGATTCATTTGGAACCTCCTAAGGATTTTCACAGTAAATATACTAGTTTTAGTCCAAACTTTAAGCAAGTAAGAAATGGCAAAGATGCCAAACTTCACTACAAAAGATCTGTTCTTCACGGTGAAGTAATTATTCACATTTACTATCTCCCTCCTCAAAAGAGGAAGAGAAAAAAAGAAAAAAAAATCCCATAAAAAAAAAAAAAGCCTTGTGAGAAGTCCAAGGCAGAATGCCAAAGACAGCATTCAAAATTAGAGTTAGTTAAAATGAGAGGGACAGGATTTGTACAAGTAGAGACTTAGCAGCATGACAGGTCACCCCTACAGGCACATGTGCCACTTTTTTTTTTTTTTCTTTTCCCTAAATATAGAAAAGAAATAAGGAAAGAAATTATGGTTTTGTGGGTTGAGTATTGACCTGGGTTTGGTTCCTGTTCTGCTTCCAGTCTTACTTTGAAGAAATCACTGAGGGTCAAACCACATTTGATGTTAATGCAGCACAGTCAATAAAGTCATGCTGCTTTAATCCTTCTGAAAATCCTGTTGGTAATATTTCTGTGCCTCAGTTCCTTACTTGTGACATTATAGCTAACACTGTTTCCTTTCTCTTGCCCTTTGTCAATCTTGCCTATTTACACACACACGAAAAAAAAGCCCTGTGTATACTTAATTGTCTTAACAAATGCCTGTTAACACGGAAGGAGCTCTGGGCACTCTCTCGGCTGCACAGTAAAGGGAAGGAGTATGCTCAAGGACACAGGACAGTTTATGCTCCGATTTCTAATGTTGCTAGAAAGCTGTTGTTTCTGTGCTTTTGCTGTTGCTGGCAGTGCTTAGACTAGCGCGTACGCAGGAATACACTACAGCTTCACTCTCAGTTGGACAAATACAGCCTAAATCCAGAAAGGCGTGGAAGCTTTTCTTCCTGTCCTGTACGCCGTGGTCCAGGTTGGGCATCTAACTGATCAGAACAGTCATGATTTGCAGTTCTGAGGGTGGTTTGAGGTACCTTCCTTGGTCTCTGTAGAGCCAGATTCAGGTTTATAGATAAGCACTGCGCAGTTCTGGACATCATATTTCTACATTTCTACATCACATTTCTACATTTACATTGTGATTCAGCATCCGGGGATTTTGTTGTTGCTTTTCTTCACTGAAGTACAAACTGGTGATGCACAAACCAAATGATTTAGTGTGAAATTTCCACCCTATCTTAGTACTTCTAGTTTCTTGAATTACGAGTGGAATTTACACCAGTCTTGTCACAATTTTTTTAATTTCTTTTTTTTGGCTGTGGCTAGGAAGCAGATGTGCAAATGCAATGGAAACATGATGGATTTTTATTCAGAGAGTTTCATTAATCCATCTCACTTCCAGGAGAAAAAAACTTCACTCTCACTAGGCAGAAATGATGAAGACTAAAGGTGTAGAAATGTATTCAGAGTAATCACACAGGACCTGAGTGTTCTTCCTTAGCTAAAATTCTTTGCAGTTTTTGTACATTGGAAAAGAACAGATAGACTGTTTTCTTCAGATCTAATTGTATTAGATATCAGAAAATTAACTCTTCTAAAAGGTAAAGATTTCACAGTAGCTGATCTGGGTTTTTTTGTTTGTTTGTTTGTTTGTTCGTTTTAATGCTATGACTTCACAGTTCCTTCCCTGGAGAAGGAACACTGTTACTTAAACTCAGTCTTCTGACAAGTGACAAATAAACATGGAGAAAAGCAGATTTCTGTTCATTAGAAAAACTATAGACTGTACTGCACCACAGTAGTCAGCTGTGCCGGTAATTTTGACATTCCTTTGCAAATTAGCCAGGCTTTGTGAGTACAGGTCTACTTTACTGCATTGGGGGGGACGGGGTATGGGGGGGGTGGGGGGGATTGGGCTTTCAGCTCTTGGAATCTGGCAGGGGTTCAAGATCAAAGTGTTGCTTTGAACCCACTTGTTAGCCATGCAAAATAAACACAATTCACCTTGCAATAAAAAGCATCAGCGAGGAAAAAAAAAAGAAAAAAAAGAACATTTTAAAAAACCCTTCAAATGCAAATTCAATACTTACACTATTGTTACTAAATTAGACCAAGGAGAAAAATTATTAAAATCCTGAAAAAAAATTATCTACAAGTAAAAGCTTTCTACAAACAGGGAGAAGTGACTATTTTTTTTTCCACGATCACAACTGCAGACAATGCTTTAAAGCACAGAGAGCATCCTGATGTTGCCATAAAAAGTTCCTTGGCTAATTATTTGCCAGTACAACTGTTCACTTCCTGTGGTGGATTTATGCTAAATCCTGTTATTAGTCTTGCTCTGCAATTGCCATTGTCTGTGACTGGAAGCAAGGCTCAAAGGCTACAGTCAGCCTTTTATTACACAACATGTGAATGGAGATTTGACCCAGTGTTCGACCACTTCCCTTTTTGGTTTTATGTAAGCTGCTGAGCCTTTCCCTATAAATCACTATGTTGAAATGAACTTTTACTCTTTTTCTTCTCATCTTGCAATCCTGTAGAGTTTTGGGGTTTGGTTTTGGGTGGTTTTCTTTTTCTCCTCCCCCCACCCCACCTCACCCCACCCCACGCCCCCCAAGGCATCTTCTTTCTTTCTTTTTTATTCTTTTCGGTTTTCCTTTTTTAAAAAAAAAGATTTTTGGAACCCTTTAATTACCAACTATCACTAAGGTCTCCTACGCCATGGGAAACATAAAAGAAATGCCTGAAGTCCTCAGAATAGTGCAATTATTGAATTTTTGTGTTTAAAAAATAAGCAAATGCCCCCCTTATAAATATACTTTGTCTAAAGCATAATTTAAAAGATAGTTCACCAACAAGCAAAACTTAAAACTAGTTATTGCACAAATGAAAAAATTCCTATCATATGCAAACTCACTGTGCATTCCTCTTAAGCATTTTATACTTTATGTGTTCAGACAAAATTTGGCATACGTTTTTTATTGGACAATAAAAGCTTGCTAATGTAAATATACAGGGATAAAAACTATCTGTAAGACTGAAATATTTCTGAGAGGTTTAGTCATTACAGATGGAGGACCTAGTCCGGTAGTCATTGGACAGAATAAAATTCTCATTAAAGTGACAGAGCCAAGCACTCAGTAAGGGCAAAAGGAGATTTACTTGCATAATTATGTCCAAGCCAGGTACCTGTTTTTGTTGGAACTTAAGTCACATACCTGTTGTTCTTTTTCATTTAAATTTAAATTAAATTATTTAAATTAAATAAGGTCTTGGAACTAAAACTTATTATTAAAGTATTATTTGTAATCTTTTTTCCTCCTCATACCAATATAAATTGGAATACTTGAACTCTAACTGGTGTGGATGCAATCCCTTTTTCTCTAGTTAAATTTACTGAGATTTGCCACTGACTGCAAAAAAAGTAAAACTGAACATGCAAACAAGAGAAATAGAGGTGGATATAGGAAATTCTCAGACCAGTTCCTGTCGTACTTCCAAAGGAGAAAAAGAAATCTTCCAATGATATCCAAAATGTTTTTGTACTGGTCTGATAACCAGATGACGGCAAATAATAGTGTAATAATTAAAAAAAAAAAGCAAACAAACTAGTCATAACTGTCCAGTGAAAAACCTTTAATAATTGGCAGCTACGTATGTCAAAATGGAAAAAATGGCAGGCGGCAAGCACCTCCCTCCAACTCATTGCCTCCACCAAGTTTAGAGATCCAATTCTGTTGTTCAGAGAAAGCGAGCTTGAAGAGTAGCCAAAACAGCTTGCTTCTTTCAGATCCAAAGGCTGAAGAGCCTTGTCCACGGTCATACTAAAAACATCTTTATGAAGGCCGCAGGATGGACTCATCTATATTTGTTCACCCAGATGACCATTACATCTGCCTCTAGACAGGAGACTAGTTCATATTTACCCTCCAAACTCAAAACACACTGGGAGGAAAGAGTTCAAACCACTAAGGTAGTGTTCATGAGGAGTTTATTAATAGCTGGCTACTACTTGGATTAACAGTCAATTTGCTATGTTAATCCACTCATGCATCCTGTTGAGGCAAATCCTGTCTCCCCTGACCCAAGCCTAAAGAGCTGGGCTTTGCTCAGGAGCATGCCTCAGGCAGCAGGACAGTTTGCTTGCCTGCTTTGGGTTTTTTTTTGGTCCTCCTGTGCCACAAAGAAGTAGTAAGAATGCTATGGCTATTGCCACTGCAATAACATCCTCACTTGTCTTGCTGCGGGCAGAGCCAACCTCCCAGCAGAAAGAGGAGCAGGATTTTTCCCTTCATAGCTTATTATTTTAAGCTGTTCATGTTTTAAGATTTTTACTCTTAAAAAACATTTTTTAATTCTGTTTTCTTACTAAAGCATCTTTTACAGATAGTTTTTCAGTTATTTGTTAAGAAACAATGCCTCAAATCATGAATTATATTGTGTAAACGGCTGATCTAATTTGAGGGGAATGTATTTAAAGAGAATGTTTTACATATGACCTTTCTGAGAAAGTCACAATTTCTTCGTGTAATCTGAAGCGCCCATCATAATTTCTATAGACTTTGTTGACATCTCCTGCTGAGCAGAGAGCTGATCAGCTTCTGACTTCCTGGGAAAGAGCTCCACTAACAAGGCTGCCCCTATTCCTTCATGTTAGCAAATGTTTCTGCCTTCTGGGCCGAATCCTCCTTGCGCTGAAGACAGTGGCAACTTGCTCTGTTGCCGTCAGTGGGATGAGGATCGGTGTGCCTTTGTCTGTGGGAAGCTCACAAAGAGTCTGTGCCACCTAATTCCAAAGGCAATGTGACAATTTGGTAAATCTGGTAAATCTGACAAATTTGCTTTGCTACCCTGTCCAAAAAATTCAACATTTATATATAGAAAATACTAGTTCGCATATTTTAGGTGAAAAGGGGATGTTGATCTTTTGTGGAAAGTGAGGTTTAGTTCCTAATTAGCATTATATGTCCTGTAATTGTAATCGACTTATTAAATGCAGAATGTGCTGAATTTTAGTGTCTGCAGACAATGAGGAAAAGAAACCACTCACAAGTTAATTAATTGTACACAATTTATTCCTTTGTGGGATTTCGAGTTTCGTTTTGCAAGTTTAATGTGACTATTTACAATGCTATTAAAAATAAAATTAGTCTTGATTTAGTATGAAATTATTCTGAAAGTCCATCATGTTTTCACCAGTAACAAGACCAAATATAATAAAAGCTATTAAAAACTAACATTTGCCCATAGTTACTACACAGTAGGTATCTCCAAATATTTTGAAAGAAAATTACATACCACCAAGTGGTAATTGTTGACAAATGTTAGTTTTTATAGGAAACTTGGAAGATGGAATTTACAACGAATGTATAGAAAACGTATTTTTACATTACCATTGATTCCTATGAAAGGAAATGTTATTTTTTTTGATTTCTTTTTCTTCTTCCCTACTTATTTTTAAATTTTGCTGAAGTAAAAAAAATAGCTATTGATAGTAGTTCATTTGGCAGGGGACTGTTTTGGGAGGCATAGTGAAAAAACCCCAAACTATCAGAAATCTGTAAAGTGTCTAATTTTACTCTGGGAGTTGCAAAAGATGAAAAATTATATAGGTACTCCTGCTGTAACTTGTCAGAGAGAGGAGAAAGGAATCTGCCTATAACTACTACACAGAAAAGGATGATGGAAACAGTTCTTTTTCAGAGAAGAATGATGATCAGAATCAGACTGTTTCTTCTAAAGATAAAGACACTTGTCATGTTGTTGATGCACCCAGATGTGAAAGAGAAAGGTAAAAATTGATGGGCTGTCACGCACTGTGCAGTTCTTCTACATCTTGCATGGACTACTCGTTTCTGTAAGAGAAGACTATCAAGTCTAAGTTATGTGTATGGAAAGGTGGCCCTATCCCAAAACCAGGCATCAATCGGATCAAAAAGCCAGTCTGGGCGCCGTTTAGACAAGATTTAGTGCAATGTCATGGGGAACTATTCCTCAAAACAGAGGCAAGTCCTAGGACTGTGGGGAACACCTACCTGAAAAAGAAGCCAAAATAGCTCAAGTTAGTTCTAGAGGTATGACTGAGTTGCTGCTGAAGTGAATTATCATTACAGTGTTTTTACCTCAAAATAAATCAGATGCCAGAGGTAGCAAACCAAAACGTTCTCTAAATGATATAGCTTTCCTTTCAGAAAGAGTATGTATGACTGATATTCTTACTAAGGCGATGTAATATAAAATTACTGAGTAAGGAGGATAATAAAGCATTTTACATCACTACTGAAGTCAAATCAAGCCCCAGTTGATAATAACTTAAATTTGAGACTTCAAGATGGCTAAAGTGGTTTCATGTACTTGACAAAATTAATACTGCAGTAGGATATCACAATAGAATATTACAATAAAAAGACCAACAACTAAAAAGAACAGCAGTTGAACTACCTATACTTTTTATGGGAACCTTGTTGAAGCAAAAGAAAATATAAAAGCTACCAAAATAAGTAATATTTGGAAAGAATATATTTTTTCACAGAGTTAGTAATTGTTGTCTATAAGATTATTTCCATCTGTAGGACAGTTTCCAGTGTATTTTCCACATCACATTATCTCCTGTATCTGTTTGCTAGGCTGTGTCCCACCACTCTTTACAATCAAGTCCTTGGTATAGCTTCATGTCTTATATGATGCTGCAGGTGTAAATCATCAAAGGCCTCCATCTCTTCATTCTTTCCTTTTGAGCTTTCAAGTTTACGTTGTCTGTATTGTGCTGTCCTCCAAGCTGATGGATCTTAGGCTGAAATTTATATTACTAAAGTGTAGACATCCTCATCTTGACACCTAGAAGCCTTGGACTCTCTCTTGGGTCAATGGAAAAAAAAAAAGAGGCACTTCTAAGATGTGATTCATCTCATCCCAAAGCAGATATCTAAAATAAATCAGATGAATCAAGTCTTGACACAGCTTGTTTCCCTCTGTGTGCTATAAGGGGAGCCTGGGGCAGCTAATTCAGATACACACATACCAATATTTGATTCAGTGAATGCCACTCTTGAGAAAGCGAGTTTGATATATATTTGGACTATATTTTCGAAAACATACAGGGTTCAATATCTTCTATTGTTTACCATATTCCATTGAGAACAATGGGAAGTGTTAAAAACTTCTTTGCATCATAAGATATGTTTACAGTATATGTTATGAGCACGCACGAGTAAGTTCTGCTTGTGTTCCAAGCTGTAAAAAGCCACGTGACAAAAGTAGCACATTGCCAAACCCCAGCTAATACACCCTGGAAAGGTTTCCTAATTTAATTCCCAGAATGTATGAATTCTGCTAGAGAATAAAAGAAATAGACTTTATGTACTTGAAAATCAGGATAGGATTTGGTAGTTTCTTTCCGTTTCTATTTTGCAACAATGTTCTAGTTCTTAGTAGCTCAATTAGGATACTTACATTGTTTCATAATTGATTTAATGAGGAGGATGATTTAAATGCAATATGTTGAGACAAATAATTAACTACTGTGGTTTTTTTGGAACAATGATTAATGACGCTGTCCTAGATCCAAATGCGTGTTCACAATGATGCATTCATAGGGATGTGACAGGTGATAATAAATGTGTTAACATTCAACTATTGTACTTTAGTATGATCCAAGCAGGATTTCCTCTTGTTACGTAGTTTACAATAAACTTTACTACAAAGCTGTAATAAGAAAGACTGCTCCAGTGATTTGTAGACTGCTGTAATTTTTGCTGTCTTGAAACCCATAATTTTATAAATTCCATGTTCCACCGAAATGAGCTTTGAGCTAATGTACTTTCAGAGAACTAAAAGGAGATTTACCCTGAAGGTCTTTAGCTGCAAGAATGGCACAATATGCATTTGTTAGGCTAACTTGGAGTCTATTTAGTGCTCCTTGTCACACAACATAGATAATTACTAATACTGTACTCAGTGGAGCCTCTTCCTGTCTTCTGCCTAAAGTCAGCGTTTTCAAGCTTTGCATGGGAGAATTTGAATTACAAGGGAGCCAGTGTGTTATCTTGGTTGGATCAGTGGCTCTCACTTGTCTTGTCTTGAGGAAAAACTCCTAAATCGATTTGAGAATGACATGGTGATCCAACACAAGTGAAATCTTCCAAGAAGTCATTGGGAGTTTTCTTGTTTCCGAGCTGCATCAGCAGATGCAGGACAAAGCTCTGAGGTTATGTGCTGACCTGTATGGAAGGAGACGGGAGATGAGGGTGGTTGTGTTGGCTAGGGAGGACAGAAAGTACGGAGCGTAAAATACAGATACAGAAGCATCCATTTAATATCCAGTTGCTGTAAACACGGGGATGACCCTGTTGTCTGGTAAGCAATTACACTGATTAATAAAGTGTGAGGTTTGTGAAGCTGCAAACTGTTGATAATTTTCCTTAGAATACAAAAGAGGTCAGTCCAGAAATGTTTTCGTTAATTACTATGTGATGTTTTTTCTGGCTCTGTGCAGGTTTGGTTTTCACAATAACATTCATTTTCCCTTTTCATTTATTAACATATCTACACACTATTTGTATATATATACTCACAGAAATTTTGTGCATATTTGGGGAGCAGGCCCAGGGCACAGCTTTTTAAAGAATGCACAATACCCATGTGACTGCAGTTGAATTGTATAATAATGCCTATATACTTTAAAGATTTGCACCGTAGCCAAAACATGTCTGCTTGCATTCCTCATTTCACTTAAGTGGCTTTTCTTATGAAAAGGTTTTGTTTGTATTCCTGCAGTTGGTAAAAAAGGAGCTGCATGCCAAAAAAAAGCTCCTAAAACGCAGTGGGAAAGGTCCTGAAAAGACCACTGCCACCTGTTTTAGTTCAGATATTAAACTAATGTTTAAAATACTTAACAAGCCTCTAGAATTTAATATCACCAGTGCACAGCTCAGGAGCTTGTGATTCTGAGAGGGGAATCCTCTTTGCGCAAGCAAGGGGACTCCAGAAAAGTCACTGCACACAGTAACCATTTAAAGAACAAATGTGCAAAAGTGACATTTTATGCCTTCATTCAGGAATTCTGTCGAGTTAAACTGAAGCAATATAATCCGCCAGAATTTACTAGATTTATTTACTCGCTACTGTAAAATTCCTGGTGCAGTTCTTGTTGGATTTCCACAGGAATGTTGAGTTCAAATATACCGGAGAAGCACAAATGCAGTCTTAAGTAACTTCAGTCGGTTTGCTCAGGATTTTTTCAGCAACTTTAGTCAGTTGATTTTTTTTCTACAACTCTAAAACCTGCTGATTTCAGTTTAGCTATGTTAAATTTTTGCATTCCTCCTCTGAAATCTCACATGCACATCACAATCACTGTAAATGTTTTCACATTGAAATTGAAGATGTAAATGAAGTACTGCGGTTGCTGTCTGGTTTTAGTTACAATGTCTGTTTGTTGACATCTCACATGAAGGCCTGCTGTGTCTCTGGCTCTGTCTACTTCATTTCCCCTCTAATTAGGCTTTGCCCTCAATTAAGTTAATGATGCAACTTTTCCTATAGATCATTTGCCCCTTCAATCAATTAGCAGAATATGAAGGGTGCATCCCTCTTTGGCTTTGGATTTGCTTGCCTCGGGGCAGACTGTTCAGTTCACAGAAGTACTTAGGCAAAGCAAGCTGTTTGCTCTGAAATATATAACCTGACTAAATTAGGGCTCACAGAATTATGATCTTGATTTAAAAAATAAAAATAAAATTAAAAACAAAACAAAAAAAAACCCAAAACCTAGAAAAAACTCAACTATTTATATGACAATATAGAAATAGCTACAGCAATCTGGAACATCAGAGAAATTATAGAAATGCAGCGACATTACATGGGACACATTTTGTTGAGTGCATGCAATCATGGCCAAAAGCAGAGCAAGACTAAGAAGTGGCTCCCCACATGGTCTTTCTTCTAGATTCCTGCCTTCCCTATGTCCCATGACAGATTCTTTTTATTCTCCCTTTCTTGAGTCCTCTTTGACCTCCTCCCCAAGTGAAACAGCCTAGATGGCCAAACTTACCTCTGCAGAAAGCAGTCTTCAATGTCCCGCGCTACCAATTGCTGCTCCACTGTGAGCTGGGTTCATGATCGCTTACACATCCCATCGGATTTTCTGACGTTGATGTCAGTCCATCCTTGGCATGATGTAAACCCATCTTGCTATCTTAATACAGTCGTGAGCTCATTGCTCATACTTGCTTTCTAGTGCACCTCCAAATGCAGCCCATCTCATGTTTTTTCCCTCCAGATTCCTATTTCTCTAAATCCCACAAAAACAATATTTGTCTCTGCCTTGGTTCTCTGCGCATCCTTACTCCATCCTTTATTTCCTTGCTTTCCCACCTTGTTTCTCCTCCTTTCTTCTCCCTGCTTTATTTATCTAAAACACTACTGTGAAGTAATTGTACACGTTATTCAACCATACTTACCATTTCTGCTATATCTATCTTCTGCCTCATATCTCATTTCTAAATTTCCTTTTTCCTCTTGAAGAAGCAAAGCAAGCCCCGCATCCTCTCCTTTGATGTCTGTATGGCATATATCAGCTCTCATTTCTTCGTACTCCCAGTCTGTTTGCTTCATAGACTTAGCTTTGGTGATAAAAGAAGGCGTGATTTTTACCTCCAGGTAACTAGCAAGCAGGAGCTGTCCTGAGGTGAGAACAAAGTAAAGATCAAAGCCTGTTAGTTTTACCACAAGGTAAACTTGCTGAGGTCATCCCTACTCCTTGGCCAGGAGCTGACCTCAGCGAGTTTACCTGGTGGTAAAATGACAGAGCTTGCTCTTCACTGTGTTTTTATACAGGAATCTACTCTGCCTTTTAATTATTTGGGGTAAAAAAAATACCTCTTTTCAATAGGCAAGGGAAGCCCTTTTCTCTTTCACTTTTTCTTCGCCACATCTCTTAAACTGCATATGACAGCATTCTCCTTACTCATAAAGAACTCTTATTTATAAATGATCCTCTTTCTAAAACCAGGTAACTCTTTTTTTTCTAACTAACCTTAGCTTCTGTTCTCAGCTGCTGACCTCTAAGTTTGTTTGGATTCATTGTCTGACATAATCTTTGGGTGAAGTGATCTGCCTTGTGCTTGTTCACAAGTATGCACACAATCCCCCATATATACAAATGGTCCTTACGACAAAGGAGAAAAACAGTCCTTACTTAATAGCCTCCCTTACTTTTAGCATTAGCTAAAAATATGATGTTAGCACTGCCTAATGCCTGCTATAAAATATTTCTCTTTAAAAAGAACCCAAGGACTTGTAGTTACAGTGGGAACGTGGCGTATGTGCACTGAAGAACCTTCAAATATCAAGACCATAGGGGCCACCAAAGCAGCTCTGGTGAGGCGAACCTGGCAGCAAAAAGGAAGGCTCTTACCTTGGGGGATGGTGGGGCCCATCCCAACCAGAACTTTATAACCCTGAGGAAAATCTTCCTGAGCCTTATTTCACCCTTGTGCTAGGTGTCAGCAATGCATACGCTAGCACCGAGCCCAGCAGTGCAGCACACCAGAGCAGGAAGCATCCTCCACCTGCCTAACAGCACTCAGCAGGATGCCCCACCAGCTAAAAAGCATCAGGATTTCCACTGGACAGGAATATTTCATACTGACAGATGGCAGAGTCATGTTTTATGCTCAATCGTATAGCCTTAACATGAAGAAAGAACCTTAAGCAGTATTTCAGAACAATAAATAAAAGAAGCAGTTTTACAGTATCCACGTTATCCGGCTTCCCTCACACCTTCATACCCTCCCTGGACATACATGTGTTCATCTTCCAAGTCTGAGCGTTGTGTAAGTGGCTTGCTTTCGCTTCAAGCACTTGAATGACATTCTGAACCTGCAACACTATGTAAGTAGGTAAACGTAAATTATGTCCATTTTACTAAGGGGAGAATAAAAATAGAGCACAGAAGGTAACTTGACTGAGGCCACTGGGCAGGTTGTTGTCAGCACTAGAATGAGCCCAAAACTTCTTATTGCCTGTATCCAATTCCCCATGCAAGTCATATGTTAGTGCTTTTTTCAAATACGTTAACTCTTCAACACATTAACTGACTTAAATTTAGAAACATGATAAAACTGTTGTTTTTTTTTTTCCTTTTTTTTTCTTGTGAAAAGTATTTGAAGCATTCTTGAGGGTCTGTATGTACCCTTTTGAGTAGTTTTACATAACACAATGACTGATTTCTCTGAACTGTTTAGTTGTATTCCTTGCCACTTCTGCAGTGCACATTTCAGTATACTCCTAAGTATACAATATATGTGCAAAGTTCAGTTTTATATAGCACAATATTCTTCCAGCGGTAAGAGTGTTATCGGGCTGTTGATTTAAATCTCATTTGCATGTCATGAGACAAGCAAAGGAAGACAATGTTTTACTGTATTTTGAATAAGCAGATAGCCAAAGGCTTTTTCCAGACGAATAAGAGATAATTTTTTTGTTTAATATGCATAGTCAAACAAGGTCATTTTTATAAAGCAAGGGTATCTTAAAATGATACAGAACATGCAGTATTTGTTCCTATCATAGTTCATGCTATAGCCTTACAAAGAATGACAAGGACATGTTCTTAACTTGTATACACTGCCCTTTGTAAGTCACAGATTTCTTAAGGGAAACCAAATAAAATGCAAGACAATGTAACACTGGATGTTTTGAATCAGCAGTTCAAAGACAGAGAAAAAAACACAACGGAAAGTGAGATTGGAAGTATCATGCAACATATATTTGATATACCACATCCTTAGAAACACGACATTTTAACGAACATTTACCAGTTCAGCCACCAGTTGTCTTAGTAAGTTCAGTAAACAATAAATATAAAACAATCACAGAAACTTTTAAACATTTAAAGCAATGGAGTCAGAATGACAAAGGGTAGGATTCATGTCAACCAAAATAAGCTACCAAGTCTGAGTTGCTTTCTTTTTTTAGGGTCCCTATGTATACAAAGGGGAGTTATAGACACCTCCAAAGGGCAGAACATCCCTTCTTAAGACCAATGACTAAGACTGATGGAAAGAATTGCCCACTGGAGGTAGCTATTTGTCTCAACAGACTATTGAGAGCACCTGAGTGACTAGACCTAGATCCTTCTTTGCACATGCCTTTCAGCAGCAGAAATTCAGCTCTGATCCTGCAAGCACTGAACACACTCATAAATTTAAGCGCCTGGCTAGCCCTAGCAACGTGGATGATCCTCTCAGAGCATTTACAGTTAAACATGCATGACTGATTGCAAGTCTAGAGACTAAAATATCCTTTCTTCAACATGTTCTGAATGTCTCAGCTCCCACACCTGTCTAGAAACTCAAGTACAGCTGGGATTTTTCCAAGATTATTGTCGAAGTCTGTCTGGAAAAAAAATATATGACAATCGGTTGCATAGACCTGATCATTTTAATTTCTAGTCGCACAGAAACCTTTGAAATAAATAAGAATTTGTATGAAATAGTTTGACAATTGGATTTTTTTTTTTTTACCTTATCTATCTACTCTGGAAAAACAACAACATAGTTGAGTTCTCACATGCAGGCAATTACACCTTTTACAGTACGTTTTGCTTATAATATGGTACAGCTGTCTTCAGAAAGCAAATATATGGACACAATGGGAAGGATCAACAATAAACCTTTACAGTAGTTATACAGTGTCAAAAGACAAAAACAGTCAGTAACACCATGAATGTCTGACCAGTTAAACAACAGTCAGCTCAGCTTCCCACCTGCTTTTATCTGATCTCATGACCTAAGGAAATATGTGCTAGTGACACAGCACATACTTCTCAACGGAGAAAATTTTATTGATTATACTTGGTGACATTTTGTGTCATTGCATTGTACTGGTTTTAGCTTACATCAAGAAATCGAAAATGTGTGTCACGTTACAGCTATCGAATGTAAATGCCACGAAGTCTCCACTACTGAAATTGGATAAGAAGGAATTCTGAAGTCTTTTCAAAAAATCCTAGCCACTTTCAACCAGTTTCTCAATATCTTCACCTTTTGAATGTTTTCTTCCTCTTTCAAAAAGTAAATGGGAAGAAAAAGAGTGGAAGGGTATTTATAAAAAAAAAAGAAATAGGGATTAATAGTGAAGAAGACCTCCAGCACGTGTCTATGCCTGTATGAAAGTTTTCGTAAGTAGGAAGATAAAATAAAGTTCCTTTCTTCCCTCAAAATAACCAAATGATCTGAAATTAAAAATCAATAAATATCTAAACAACAGGAACCTGTTTTGATCAATTGGAATTTTAACGTTTTAATAATTCAAATCAATTCAACACATTTGACGAGTAAGGAATGTGATAGTTGATCTCTTGTCCCAAGGCAAAAGTCCTAAGGTTGAAATCACTTTCCTCCTCCTGAGCTATTCTCTCATCTGTGTAATGACTGGATTTTCTTCCACACTGTTCTATTTCTCTCAAAAATCATAAGTTTCCCTCTGTTTTTCCTTTTGTCTTCCAACCCAAGAGGAGAGACATATTTTCTCTGTCACCTAGACAAGCCAGAGTTCCCTGCTTGCTTTTCTTCTTTCCTAACATGTCAAAAAGCTCATGAAAAAAAATGAGTAATCACTTTTCTGTGGAACAGGGAGTTGGAAAAAAGAAAAGAAGTTTTTGAAAATTGAGTTGTAATATATTTGAGATGGATGTGGACAGGACATTTTTGCTTTCTTCATCTTCTGTTTCTTTATCTACAGAGAAGTAATCCTTCACCTGTCACTCAGGTAAATGCAACATCCTCACAGTAAGATGAAGTCAGTGGTCATGAGGACTCTCCATAGCTGTAAACTGCAAATAAGGATGGGTGGAGTTTTTCTGACTCCAGAGTCAGAGACATCTTCTGTGGTGTCTGGACATCAGACACTGAATAGTGTACACCAGGATCACTGGTGAAGAAAGCTATCATTGTCTTTTGTGTTGCCTTATGCTGCCCCACATATCAGAAAACCTAGAACTTCTCAGTTGACATCTGTCATCTTCCCCAGGTAGACTGTATTGAGGAAAATGTAGCAGTAGGTGACAGAGTGTATGGCTCACAACAGCTAAAAAACCTCTGTGTAGAAGAACAGAGACTAATAATGGGTATCTGGAAGCAATAATGAGTACAAAAGGAAGCAAAAGTTGAGAAACACTTTGATGTTATGAAGAGGTAATGTTTGTGGCTTTTTTTTTTTTCTTTTTTTACATTTTCCTCTTTCCACCACATCCATATGTGTCTTGTCTGGATTTCGTTTCAGCCAGCTGTTCTGTACCCATGTGCTCATTTCAGCAGTGCACCAGAGCAACCAGCTTACATTACAGCTGTATCCCTCTCTGCAGCCTTGCTCTGGGTGGCTGGTGTCCAAGACCTCTAACTGTCTAAGGACTCTTGTGTCAGTGATTCAGGACTAACTGTTGGGATGCAGGGAGCAGGCTACACTTTTCATTAGAGCACCAAAAATTCAAAATGGCACCATTCAAAATGGAAGATAATGGTATGTATTTCCCAATAGTTGCAAGTAGATAGCAGAAAACTATTCTCTTCCATGTGTGTGAACCTTGGCAAAAGATTGGTTGCAACAGGGTCAAAGTGAGGAAAAACTGGAACAGTCTTAGTGTCCAGAGCCTCAGTGGGGTGCTTGTCCATGGTAGTGCTGCTTTCTAAAAAGATCTGTGTCCCCACCTATGTAATCCTTAGCCACCACTTTTTAAACAGGCTCTAAGGTTGTAGGTCTGCACAGGAATTATTTGCTTTTTTCAGGCTGGCTGGCTGACAAGCAAGAGCAGAATATAACAATTCACTCGAACAGTGGTCATTGAGCTCATGAACTACCTGTCGGGAGATTTGAAAGAATAATTTATACGGCTGTTTAAGACAGCAAAGGCCACTTACAAGGGCAAATTACTATTTATTCACTTAGAAGTAGTATATTGCCAAATTTATTAACTATATTTTATATAGCACTGGCTGAGTACATTAATTCTGACATTTGCACAAAGATTTTTCTCATGAACCAGAAACAAAGGTTTTTCGGCTTTTTTTATTGTCGGGTTGCCATGTTCCACTCACATAATCTTGGTTGCATATTAGAAAGGCATAAAGATGCTTCAACGTAACTACAACAGAAAGAGAGGACTTTTTGAATAGTTTTGTTTTGCCTCTGGTGCCCTCTCTGCTCTTACAAAAATGACACCAGGAAAGATGAAACACACAAGTTTTGAGGAAACTGCATGCAAACTTGATAGCTGGATTGAAAAAAAAAATCTGCTACAAACTATATGGAAAATGTAATACTTTGAATATTTCATGTATTTTACATTTATACAGAATTACTAAAGAGAAACCAACGCCAATATAAATATCGCCTTAAGTATTGTTCATTACACTTTCAGGACAGTTGAGATATCACTTTGAGGCAAAGCATAGTTTTAGTTCAGGAAGAGTCATGACGGTAACCTTTGATCTTTATTTCCTACAGTTAATACCATAATAATTCTTTTTATCTCATCGTGTACCTACACATTCCTAGGACTTAAAACCCGTGGTTGTGCAAGAAGTTATTTGTAGTTTAAATGAAGTACTTGGATGATAAATCAAGAGGTTTTATACAATACTAACTTGTGATAAATCATTTTTATGCTGTTTTGCTCTCTCCAGTACTGCACCACCTCCAGCTTATACCAGTGTATAACAGACGATGTATGGACTTTTTCTGCTTTTTTATTTAAATAAATTGCAATCTTTTGGGGGAAGAAGGCAATTTCTTGTGTGTTTCTATGACACTAAGCACAATCTGAGTTCAGCAAATGGAAATAAACAAAACTGCAATAAAAGGAAGACTGACCATTCTTGGTTTAAAAAAAAACATTTTTCCCTAAACTGGAAAACTACTGGTGGATTCAACCTGACCTAATTTTCATCCTACCTTGAAATAATTATATCTAAAATAAATCAGCAGAGTCACCACCTGGAAATGTTTGTTGTTGACAATAAAGGGAGCCTATAATAACTAGGTCAGATGCAGACATCGATACTATAGATAGGGAGAGACTTCCTAATCTAAATTATTACCTACAGACCACATAGGAGCTTTAATTTTACACTGCCAAAATTAAAATAATTTCTTCATGGTACTTGTGGTCCAGTAAGCCTGATTACCAGAAACGCCAGATGTTCACAATTCCTGCATATTTCAAAATTTAACTGTGTAAGTCTGTGTAAAAATCAGGCTCATAGGGGCCATTTTCACATGAGACATGCATGCATGCTCAAGGGTAGTCTCAAGCCTAAGACTGTAATCAGGAGTGATCCGGCTACATGGCAGCAGCTTGTTGCAACACTGTTCAGGAGGAGAAATGGGACATGAAGAGGGGCTGCGTAGCTGCTGGGACACCTCTCTGTCGTGAGACATGGACAATTCTTCAACATCATCATAGCACAGTGCAGTTATAATGGGGTGTTTCCTCCTCTTCTACCCATCCCGCTTCCCTCCCAGCTGGCAAATTCCCCCCCCCCCCCATAGGTCGCTATCGGTCATCCTGTTAATGGCAGTGGGCTTTAAATAATTTCCATCATCATTCATTTAAATAGGTCCTGAACTACAGCGGGAAGTAAAATTGAACACATGTATAGGGAGTTGTCTCTAGAAGGCATTATGAAAATCACATAGAAATAGTCCTTAGAACACGAGTAACATACAATCACAGTTCATGCACATAATTTATCTTTTCTGTTGCACTTTGATAACTTATTATAGTCAATAAAGCCATTATGCCTTTCTGCAAATACCAGTCTTGTTTAAAAATGTCTGATGTATAAGAGCAAATTATATCTTCAGAGTAAGAATGCCATCAAAATCAATATAATGCCTGATAAACACAACAGAAAGCTGTCCAGCAGCCAAAATAGTCTCAATGAGTCCATATACTGCATGTATATAGACAGAGACATATGTATATACACATGCTTGCCTATTACTCTTATCATAATTGTTCCTGTTAAAAATTGTATGAGTCAGCACAGGAACAAATAGACAAGCGGGAGAGATAATTCAAATAAAAACATTAAATGTTTTTTTGTACAGCTAACTATTCACAGAATTTCTCAGAAGGGGCCATACACATGTCACAAACAGCGTTGATCATGTGAGTTTTGAACAAAAAGTAGGAGTAGATGACAACTAGTGTGAATGACATTTGTTCTTGGTCATATTTGCAGTGCCATTTTGATTCAACTCTGAATATAAACTGCGTGTAAAGGATTGTTTTAAATAAGTATGGACCTAAGGTCAAATCTCGCAAACTTTCACACACTAGAATAGCGCTACTGATAAGCATCTGATCCTGGTTAACTCAAAGTGCAAGAGAAGCTCCAGGAGTTTTCTTAGAACAGTAGATTAAGGCACCCTAAATTTAAATCAAAAGTGAAAAGGTGCTTTGGAAAAATTCTTTCCCCCCACAATGTGTTTCTCTCTCATGTCAAAGTAATGTTAAATACAAGACTAATTTGTTGTGACGTTATGCTGTAATATTTCCTTTGGCCTGTGTCCCTTATTATTTAATTAAATGTCATCAAAGACTTCATTGTCAGACTAAAACATTTGTATTATATTTTTTGTATCTTAATGGAGCCAGTGAAGAAATAAGAAGTAGAAATGCCATAAAGAGGACTTTATTCTGAACATTTTATGACTGTGAACTGTCTATAGGCCATTTAATATACTCTTTGCCTTTTCTCGGTGTATTATGTGCTAAAAGATCATCAAGATTAATTTAGATTCATATGAAATATTCGATCCAAAACCATTTTTGTTTTTTTATTTCCATTGCTTGTGTTATATTATTACCTTGTGCATTACTGATTTGCATGAAAGCCAAAGTATTTGAAATGAACTCCACTGTCTTAATGGAGACACAATGGGAGGAAGCTTTTATTCAGTTACACAATCTGATGTTCTTTTATCCTATCCAGGATTCATAGGAGGTATGTGATTCCAGCTAAAGTAAGCTTTGCAGAGGCACAGCGTAAAGCAGAACAGCGTATGCTTCCTCACATCACCCTGCTGGCATGTTTTAACTCAGCGGCATCACTCCTAGCATCAACGAAATCACCGTTTTAATCCTGGGGCTGTCTGCTGAAACCGCCATGAAGTGTGCCGAGTAACATCCGTTGTCCCATCACGTCCACTGAGAATCAGTGTGACGCTGCCTCCTTTCATCACATCATAAAGCCAGCTAAACTGCTGTCTTACAAGATTCATGTTCCACCTAGGCTGGATTTGAACTGGTTGGCTGAAATGTTTCTTGTGTACCGTTACTGATCTCACAGACACCAGTGCCTGTTAGAAAGTGGCTTTAAATTGGCCGTTTGTGCACCATGGGAAGAAGGGTTTTAGCTGTTGCACCCAGCTGGGACAAGACGATACTCTAGAGCATTCGATGGGGTAACTGTGCCCTTGTGATATAAGGACTCGTAAGTATTGAGGAAAGCAGGAAACATTTGCCTTTACGAGTCTAACACTGCTCTTAGCCCATGTTCCTGTTGATGAGATCAGATGCCTTCAGATTAGCTCTTTTTAACTGACATGAGTTCAGGAAAAATGGAAAAAAAAAAAAACCTAAGGAAAAAAAAAAAAAGCAGCGTTATTTGTACTCAAGGACAAACAAAGTAAGATATATTGATTCCCAGGGAACAAAATTTGCCTTGACCCCATCCAGCTGGTTCATGGTCCCCCTTCCCTGCATTCCTTCCCGTTGCCACCTCACAGGCTCCATCACCTCATTTTGAATTCAGGAACCCACAGCCTTACTTGATAAATAAAAAAATGAGAGTTCCCTGGTGATGGGCAAGGAAGCAAACCAGGACATCCGTATTCATGGCAATCTCAAGTAAGGTAAAGGAGTAGATGTGGAGGGCAGGGAAGGGGAAGCAGAGTGAGAAAGGTGTAGCAGTGGCCACAAAGAAAACTGTAAAATCAGCAAGGAGAAGTGTTGGAATGCTCTATTTTCCAAAAGGAAGGGTAAAAAGGAAGATCAATAAAAATATTTAAACTGCATAAGATTAGATGTCAGTGGAACAGGCAAACGCTGCCCCAGCATTTATATTTTGTATGTCTGCTGATTCAGTTTTGCTGAGGCTTTTTTTTAAAAGATCTTAAAAATCATCTACACTGAGAAACAAGTCCACATGAATATTGCTTAAAGCCTCAACATTCATGAACTCTGAAAATGAACAAAGGCACAGACTGCGTTGTTTTATTTTGCATTAAACGTTGAATGTCTGTATCAATCACACAACATAAAGTGACGTAGTTAACGTTACATTTAATGTGAGAAATATCTAAATTTGTCTACCATTTAACAACAGATTGCAAGACATTAAGGTTTTTGTAAACATTAGAGGAGTCAGCCAGGCCTATACTTTTCTATATCTGTCACATTATTCATGGGCACAGTCTCATAGACTATTTACTTGAGCAAATGTACATATGTGCATAAGCATTTAAAGAACAGAAGCCATTACCATCTACCATCAAAGTTTCCAGCAAGAGGTTTTTTATACTTCTGGAGAAACTAACTCAAACACAACAGCACGCTTTGATGGTTTAGTTGAGACAGACCAGTGATTCAGAGCATCTTTTATTTATTTATTTTCTTCTTAGGTATTCAGTAAATATGTCTGGGCAATTAGCAACAGTTAAATAGCTGCAACATTACCAGCACTGAATAATTTACTAATTGGCAGAACAATTCCCATCTCCTCCATTTGACCGGATATTTGTTTTATGTGTGTGCTTGATATGCAATATTTACTCCTGATAAATTGGGGGAGGCAAGTGTATTTGCTTTTGCTAAATCAGGAGTAGCAAAACTTGTGGTTGAAGCTATGATTATTATGAATATGACATTGAAAATGGGAATAGAAAAACACTTTCATACTTTTTATTTTTTTTCCAGGGTAAGACATCATTCATGCTCTGTACTTTTTAATCACAACTGTTAGCATTTCAATGAATGAAGATTGAATTTTATTGGTCTCAAAAAGTTCTTTAAAGCCTATTTATCTACCTGTTAGCTTATATTGCAACTTTTCTGCTAGCAGTTTTAGAAAAATGTAGAGGGTTTTTCCTCTTGCATTTTTTCCCTTAGAGATAAAAATTTAAAAGTCAGTTACAATAAAGGGGTGAAATTATGAGCTCTTTGTTAAACTACTTTTGTAATACAACTTCAGCTGTTTTTATAACACAGGCAACCTATATTCTACGCATGTGGTTTTCAAAGAGGAAACTTTTAGTTTCCTCATTTGGTATGAAAACCGTATCAAAGTGAACATGGTTTGTTCTCAATTTCTTTGCACTATCTGATCTTTGTAAGTAATCTATGAAGACTTAAACCGTAGGACATGCAGGATACTCAAGTTACAAGTGCCCCAAGGTCTTAAGAGATCTTGTCTGTGTCGTATTTTAGAGTTAGAAGGAGCCATTGCCCTAAAACAGGGAGCATGTGAAGCTCAATGATTTAAGAGTTCAAATTCTGGCATTTTAAAACTAGCAGTGTCACTATGAATAGGACCAACATTTCATCTGCCTTCATGTATTGAGATTTATTTGCCATCACTCTCTATGTCCTCCATTGCTGGTCACACTGAGAAAACCCAAAATAGACAGTATTCCATGTAATTTCACACCTGATGGGGTTCTATCCAAATAAACGTCTCTCTGTTCTAACATTAAAACATGATGCCGACAATCAGAAACAAGTGTAAAATATTTCTTTTAGAAAGTACAAATGAAAGAAAATAAATCAGGGGTGATAGAAAGTTTTTCTGAGAGAAGTAGCAAGGAAAACTTTATCTTAAAATAATACCTTGGAAATAAGTTTATTTGTTTGAATGGAAGAAAATCAGAAGATCAGCTTTTATTTCTCCAGTTGTAGATGCATATACGTGAGAGGCTTGAAAATGTAAGATGCAGAGCAGAAGCTCAGCTGGTAAAAATCAGCATGGTTATTGAAGTTGGCTGAACGAAAGGAGGGTTTCACCTTCTCAGCATCTGGCCCTCACATAATGTGAACAGCTGATGTTTCAAAAGGTAAAGTACGTGTGTACAAGCAAGAGAGACATGCTGAACCTTCTGTGTACACCTTGTTAAAAGTTTGTGGCTTTGATTAAAGTGAATTCAGTGTCTGCTTGACAGGCGAGATTGACAGAACAGGAAACCGATGTCTTCCATTAGCCCCAGAGCAGATAAAAGCAAAGGCGGGCAGACGCATCTCCCCCCACTCAGGAAGGGTTTCCTTTAGGACAGAGCAAGCCATTAGCTTTCAAAGGCTTTCACTCCTTGTGATGAGAATGCTGAACATCAGACCAGTCATACGTGAATGTCTGTTTATCCCAGTACCCCTCTTTTTTTTTTTTTTTTTGCTGGTAGGAGATGTTTAAAAAAAAAAAAAAAGAGGTAAGGAATGCAAGTAGAGAGAAAGCCTTCCCCTTGTGCCCTTCTGGCTTCTGGCAATCAGCAGTCCACAGACTTGCTTTGCTAGACACAGCATCTATGCTGCCAGTAACGTATGGGACTATCCCACCTTTGAAACACATCCATCTTGTAAACATGCGAATTTAGACTATTTCAGAGTACAAACAAACACAACTGGACCAACCACCACTTTAGAGCATATGAATGATTCAGCTTTTTAGCAGGATTTTATTTCTTGATCCCTAGTACTCAATTCTGAACCCATCAAAAGGATCTCTTGCAAAGTCTACTCTTGTCAGTAACGAACTCGGGTTATCTAGGGGCTTTGAGGACATAAAATTCCTCTCTATATAGAAGACTTATTTGTCTCCAAATTAGTAGAGGACCCAGTTCTGCCTGATTTCTTAAATCCAGCTTTCCAGAGCACATACCAGATAGCAGAGGTAAGCCAAACTAGTCTGAAAATTTTGGTGTATTTCCAAGGGTAAGAAAGAGGAATTTTCATTTTGAAATGTTGTTTACCATTTCTTCTGGGTTTTTTTATGCATAACAAGAATTCTGCAATCACTTAGGAGAAAAATGTGAAACCCTGTTAACAGCAGTAAAAGTATGTTATTACTTTTTAAACATTTAGATGCAAACAAACCTAATTTTAATCAAATCTTTTCTACGTGCTCCCATGGGTTAAGTGTTTTTTTTGACATGTCTAGCGGGTTAAAGGACAGCACATGTCGTTTGAAGGAGACATTATGAATGTGAAAGATAATAGATTTTAAAAAGGAGTTTAACAGTCATTTTAGCCACTATCTTCTGAGTCCTTCAGCCAATTTTTGTGGTTTACTACTGTTTTCATCTAGAGTGTTCTCTGCGGGGTTTTTTCCCCTGTTCTTTGCCATCATATGCAAGACTAGCACAAACAACCGCGACAAAGAAACAAGGACTTTTGCCCACAAAATGCAGTCTAAGTTAGACGCAATATCATAAACAAATAGAGCAGGACCAGTAACTGAGGAACAGAGGAAATCAATGACAGAAAAGGGAAAACAGCCCTTTTCTTCTTGCATGTACACTGTAAATATTTATTTTGGTCTTTTTCCCCCGATACAATCACAGGTGTGAGGAGAAGAGGTTTGTGCCAACCTAGAGCTTATTGACAGAAAGTTAGCTGCTGAAAGTGGGGGTTTAAGGAGGTATCTTAAGGAGGCGAGCCAACGCTGGGGGGGCTGTTTACTCAGCCAGAAGTGATTTGCAACATTAACCACAGGAGTTAAAATAATGACGGTGTGACCGCGGTTGAGGCTGTGCTGAAGCCGTTGGGCCAGCAAGCAAAGTTTTGTGCCATCAAACCACCCGCTGCCCCGCTTACACCGTTGCACTGGCCACTTCCCAGCGTACAGCCACCCGCGCCACAATGCCTCGGAGGGGGAAACAGTAAAGGTCCGAGGAGGAAAAAGCCCCCTCTGTGGGTCTTAGTGATGACATCCAGAGAATTATGGAGAGGGGTAGAGAGACGTTGAAACAGAGGAGGGTGTGTGATGATTCAGAGCCTGATGATGGTATTGCTTACAAATGGAACCCCTAGCGAAAATGAAAGTTGCCTTCTTCCAATGTGGCTGTAAACAAGCTCACCTTTGGGCATAGTTGGATGTCTGCTTCTCACTGCAGACCAGGGTATTCCTGGGGGAAGGAAGGAGCTTAACATGTCTGGCCTAGCACCTCTATAATACTTGAGTGGCTTTGACATGGATTTTTAGGATGTTATGTTGCCAACAACACAGTGTTGCTAACAATCTATTATTACTCAAAAAAAACTCAAACAAAAAAAAAACCCTCACCACAAAAAAATACCCACAACCAAAAACCCAAACCATTGGAAGGTTCATATTCTCACTGATACATGAGGGCTGTAAAAGATATAAACGTAAGGTGTAAGTGTCAATGCCAAAATACAAATCTGGAAGACTGCAAAGTATGGATGTGGGAAGTTTTCCAAGGATTTCAGTTGATGAAAAGGGAGTGGCAGTAAGAGTAAGTTCATTGTCCTTGGTGTCTTTTGAAGAACTTTTGATAAAATAAACATAATAAAAATATTGCTCTTACCAACACATTAAATAAATTACATTTACACCCATCTGAACTTCAAATTGATCAACAACAATGTAGGACATAGTAATTTTTTTTTTATATGGCAGATTATATGTTCTTTTTTTTCATAAATATGCATACATACCACCACATACACATGCTCTTAAAATAGCAATACTACTTATGTATAGTATACACCTGCTTGTCACAACAGAAGTTCTCAAGAAAGGAACTGAAACTAGGACCCTTTACATCCTAGTTGTTTGATCTTTCTATCTTGTTTCATTTATATATTTATATTAGATATTTATTTATATCTCTAAATACAACTCACATACCACACAAATGTAGGACTTCTCTGATTACGGTGATACCAGTGTAAGACATGGATTTCCTTGAAGTCATCAAATAATTTCTGTTTTGACATTGGAATATGCCAGTGAAGCTAAAAGAGCTTCTTCCTCTGCATTCTCCCCTTTAAAAAGTCCCAAATGACATCCCGTGATACACTTTTGCCTCTATAAACAATTAAATCATACATTCACACATATTCATAGCTCTCTGTTGAAGGAAAATGTTGTCTCACTGATGGAAGAAGATGCCATCAGACTTACTTCTGGTGAGTATTTTAAATACATTACCAATCCAACCACTTACTCCCTGGGTAAACCATAACAGACACTTGATTAGGCCTTAGTCTCATTTATGTCTTTTTTTCCTTAATGTTTTTTGCATAGGATGTAAGACATTCCCCTAAATGAACCTTTTTATTGTGCTTAACTGAAAACCAGCAAAAGTCAATGTGATTGGGATTCATTTGACCAAATATAGACATCAGCATCTTAATCATCATAAATCACAGTGTAGATGTAGTTAACATCTGAAACAGTCTCTCTGTGCTCTCATTTATGTTCAATCAAATGAAATAAGCACTTCTAGAGTATGATTCATCTCATCCTAAAATAGATGATGAAAATAGGTCAAACGACTCTTATCCTTAATGTACCTATTTCTCTCTGTTGGCCGTAAAGGGAATCTTAGGTGACTGCCTCAGATAGAGACACCTGAAGTTTGTGAATCCCACCTTGTCAAGCTTACCAATGATGTTTATGGCTCTGAACAAGGCTCATCTATTTAAATCCTGAAAACTGTGAAAAGTGTCGTATTTCTTCAAGCTATCTAGGTACTCATATATCTGGGTGTCTTAGTATAATTCATGTATGACCTTCCTATCGCGCCTCTGTTCCTTTGGGTTTGTTGTGATTACAGCTCTGATGTAAAAACAGTTGTCTAGAAAGTAAGAAAAGAGCTAGGCCTGTGGTGAATCTCCTATTACACCTCAAAGTATTTCAGAAGTAACTGAGATAAAATTAAGCTGAGGTGCAATCCTTTCATTTTTCTTTCATATGGTAATTGTACAACATTCCTCCAAACTCTATGACCCATGAGCTGTTTTACACTTTCAGGGGCAAAGAATTCAGATCTTTAACAACATTGTGATGTGTTTTTACTGCGATGCCAGTGAGGTTACACAAATGGCTTACACCACTTTAGCAAAGGATTAGCTCTTTTAATAATGTTCAGCGCCTGATTATCTCCACCCTCCCAAGCAACACCCTTAATTATATGTAAATGTTATAAAATTTGTTCAACCAGGGCCTGATACTTACATTTCATATCGTATTTGTTTGCCCCAACATGTCGCTGGGACGAGTTTAGGGATAAGGCCCTCTGTGTCTTCTGCAGCAGATGAACCTGAATTCCTCTGCAAAGCTGTGAGGTTCAGCCCATTCTCGTGTTCAGAAGGCTGGCCATCTGGAAGTGCTTTACAGCTTTCATTAATAAAGAGATTTATTGAACGCAGTAATATAAAATACAAATAACTGAATCAGAGGAGCATTATCTATGTTACTAACATTGACGTTAAATTCAAACAACAGTATATTTTCATACTTTGCATCTGACTTGCCGTATTTTTGCAGTGACAACACATTTATCACCCTGTTTTGATTGATGCATGAGGCTCCATACGATGTGCTGTGTGAAGCACAAAGATGGGCACCCCTTGTAGGGTGTTGAAGGAGGTGGATATTCCCCCTGGAACTGACTGTGGAGAGACAACACCATAGGACAGGGCTGTTTTACAACGCACTCTGTATGCAGTGGCTGATGCAATCCTTCTGTGGACCGCTTCTCAGAGAGAAAATCAATGTGTCTCAGGAGCAAAAGAGAAATCTTGTCACCCCTAGCAAGGAGTTGCACAAGACATAGTAGTAGACCTATGCTTGCAAGCCTGGCATTTGACAGGCCTGACAATAACTGCCCTGGAGAGGCTGTTGGGGAAGCAGGTGGGTTTGGGGAGCTGAACAGCGGGCACTTGGAGCTTTTAGCATTTTTTAAAAGGATTTGGGTTTTTTTTCTGTCATCTCTGGGAAGGTCTCCAAAAAACTTGAACGTCTGTATAGCTCTTTGCATCCACATCTTTGACAAAATAAACTCCTTGCTAGATATTTTTGCCTCATTATCAGCTGCCTTATGCAGCTATGATTGATAAGGACTCCATTTTCTTACTCTTGCCAAAACAATAAGCGACATGAGATCCCATGCACATAACTGGCAGACTTCGTTTGAGCCAAGTATTAGATCCCTAGGGATGGATTGCCCCTAACACCCAGGTTCCCTCTATCAGAGAGAGTCGCTGCACTATAGGAAGGCTTTGAAGATGCTTTATCTATAGGTAGAAATTTGGAGTCAAAATTGTGTGGACTGAACTGTAGCTTATATTGACATTTATACAGCTGTCTTTACATCTCTGTTAAAATTGTTAGAACCACATCAGCAAGGGACTAAATCTGCCTGGCTGTAATGCATACTTCAGATCTGGGAAAGCAAAACTGTAGTGGTTTGCGTACGTTTTAGTTTGGAAGCTTTTTCCCTGCTGTAAGATCATGAGTCCAATTGATGCTAATGCAGTTCACAAAGCAACACGTGAATATAATTGAATTTCTTTCGATGTACAGTGTAATTATCTCAGAGATCAATAAGGGAGCTAAATGAAATTTACCTCCTATGTTAACACTGACATATTCTTCACTCTTTTGACTATTGATCTATAGTAGATACAACCTTTTTTTTTCTTTTTAATTCTCTTGTACATTGTTATAACAGTGCCTACTCTGAAACACAGTATCTGAGACACGAGTACCAATGTCTGTTATCACTAGCAAAAGGAACCAGATGAAAATTCTTATGATTATTTTTTACTCTGTTAATTCTCAGTTAAATCCCACAGTTGCTTTGGACTATGAGAGATATTTCTCATTCCACTTGCACATACTGCATCAAATCTCTGGTGTCCTTCTTTTCCATATTATGAATTCTTTACATTTAAAATGTGAGGATTATGAAGAAATAAAGCTGTGAAAGAGCCACGAGGATCACATCCAAAATGACTCTCATTTTTATTTACGTTTACTCATTTCTTCTGGGTATTCTGCCCTACAGTTAGGTTTCATGGATTTCATGTCTTCAGTATCAAACCATTCTGATTTTGAGACTATTTGCAGGAAACTTGATTTTCATTGCAACCAACCTAAAAGTTACAAGCATACAGCCTTTGGTACTTGATATATGCCTGCTTTCTTCACTACAGCTACTGTCGAAGCTAGGTTGAAGAGAGTAAAGAGACAGTCGGTACTTGTGTTGTCCACATCTGCCTTATTTTGGATCCCATCTTTGGAGAGACATAAACACAATGCCTTTGCGAGGCGCATCTAGCAGGTCAACTGAATATCACCCACCTGGGCTTGATACAAATCAGTGCAGAGTAAGGCACTGCATAATATAAACCAGTATGCCTTTGCTCTCTGTGTAGGAAAGCAACTGCGTTGCTTGGGAGGAGAAAAATCTCACTCTCTGAATCGGGTTATATTCATTTCCACATTCTCGTAGCATGCTGTCATTCCTAAGAAAAAAATGGCAGTCCAAGTTTGTGCTAAAACAGGGAGTGTCTGTCTGTGAACTCTTGCACCAAGCCGAGTTTTAACCAGCTGTCCCGATTGCCTGAACATCCTCTGCTCGTGATCTTGTGGCACCAAGTGCCCAAACACCATTTTTCTGCAGATGTCAGAGATTTTTATGTTGCCGGCCAAGATCAAATTAGATTGATAACCATAACTGTCTGGCCTTGAAATGCTGCATGATAGATGTTTTCTTTAGCATTGCTCTTCTGTATGGTAACGTTCTGTATTTTACTTGATTCACAAGTTTAAGCTAAAGAAGTGCAGGAATGATCAATAACAGATGCTAAAGGATCTAATTACAGAAACTGACATAGTCACATTTTTAAATGCAAACACACTAGTTTATTTAGAGACACACATGCGCTTTATATTCATTAGTCTTGAATATGCACCAACATGGATTAGAAAAATAAAACAGTGTGTCCCTTGCGATCTGATTTCAGTGGTACTGTCTTATATTGTGTTTTGGCCAGCCAACTCCATAAGGAAGTTTTTTGTAGGAATACTTTGTTCATGTCCGCTTGGTAAAGCTTTCTGCATTATATGAGGATTCAGTTTTGTAGGGCCATAAACTGAATTTATTTAAGTCTTCTACCCGTCTTTTACTTACCACTTAGAGGAGAAAAAGAAAAAAACATGTATTTCTGTTCTCATGACACCTTTAGCAGTACTAAAAAAAAATTTCCTTGTGATGTCATTTTGAAAACTTGTCTTTCAGATAGTTCAGGAGAGGTTCCAGTTCATCTAATGCAAGCACGCAACTGATGTCGCTGGAGCAGACAGCGTACTCCAAAAGGTAAACGCTAAAGTCTCTATACAGCATATTTGAAGATATCCAGATTGAGAACCTGCCTGCCCCTACATTAAGTTGCCGAACTGGGTACCCAACTGGGTACCTAGGCCTCAGCAACTAAAATCTTTTATAGGTGCTCAGAGCCATCCGTTCCTTTCTGGTGGCCATGTCCTTACAAAGTACATACTAACTTTTGTGGAACTGCTTCATTGGATACCTAAAGCACAGAAATGAATCAGGTGTTTCATTGGATGATTAGGATGTCACAATGTATTACTAGCCTAGGGATTCCAATACAATGTATTTTACAACTGGATTTTAATATATATTTTATATGGTACATACATACATACATTAATTTATTTGTTTTTAATATTGCAAAGGAACTAGTGATTTCGGACTGTACTTGGGTTTTGATGCACTTTAAAGGGGCTAAACTTTCCCAGAGTGGATTGTCACTTCTATATTCAGACCTTTACTGTTTCTCAAGTTTGACATCATACTGCTGACACCCACAGAAAACAGAAGCCAAAATCATCATCTTCTCTTATCTGGTCTTGCCTCATGTCTCTTTTCATATGAATATCTTAATCAATATTAATCATATTTTATTAAACTAAAAGTAGGATTTTATTTCTGTGTATGTTATAGGGAATCAATGAGTTCATCAGAAGCTACTAAATTGACAGAAACAAGCCTGTCCACTATGTGTCAAAAAACATACATTCTTAAGAAGCGTCCTCTTAATTCAAGTAAAAAGATTTAATATTTTTGGGGGAGGAGAATCAGAGTTCCCTCCTGCTGTTGTTATAAAAGTCCTAGTGGGAACAGGGAGAATCTTATAACCACCATAAAGTTCCGCAGAATTTATGGAAATATTTTTAACTTCCTAGGCACCTCCTCCCATTTTCGTATTCTTTAACAGATTCAAACTCAGTATTCCCTAGAGCACATTTTTAAATTTAATTTCCTAGTAGAATCTTTTTAATGGTGATCAGCCTCCCTCCATCCCATTCCCTTACAAAGAAGATATAATATTGTGTGCCAACCCAAAGTTTCTTCTGTTTTCTCTAGTCAACTTCTCCATGCTTTTAAACTTTCTGTAATACACTTACTTGAACAAAAGATGTTTCCTGAAAATACTTTAGCAAAGGATGTCTCCTGAAAGAGATATCCTGAGAGGATGTCTCCTAAAAGATTCCATTAGCATGGAATCTTTTTGTAAAGTCTCAGAATTTCTTTGCTGATACATCAATATTTTTGCTGAAACATCAATATTATTGCTAACCCATTTGCTTACCCTACCATTAAAAAAAAAAGTTTACTCTCTATTTAATTTCCCCTTGCACAGATTGTGCCATTTTTTTTTTTTCCCCAGGGAGTGAATTTGCAATGTAATTGTGGTAAAGTTTCACTTTGTGTTAAAAAAAAAAAAAAAAATTGTGTTCTGCAGCAGAAACAGGGCATTCCAAGGTGTCCTGCCCCTCAAGTGTTTGTAAAGATGCTAGTTCCTAAATACAAGTAGGCAGGAAGCAAAAATAGGTAGCTTTGCATAACATTAATTTATAAAAGTTGACCGTACTTCAAAAGCAGTTTTTCCTACCATCTAGATTAGATTCATCAGTAGCCAATCTAAATGTCTAATTGAAGAGCAGCTTTCTGAAGAGTCTGTAACTGTCGCTTGGCTTCATCCTTCTCTGTTTGTTCCTAAGGTTTCTTTCCTCTCTTGTTTTCCTTCTGAAACAACAATGCACTCTATTTTGGGGTTGCTAGTCATGATTCCAGGAATGGGAATCCAACTCTTGAGTACAACAGGCTTTACATAGTAACTTCTTGGCAGAAATTCAGAAATGCTTTGACCAAAGGGAAAGAAAAAAGGACCCAGAATAAGGGTAAATTGAAATGAAAGACACTCACAAAAAAAAAAAATAAAAGTGGAAAAAAAAACCCATAAAAAATACCTTCAGAACATGAAAGACTGAAGAATTGAGATAAATTGTGATATTTGTTTTTCATGCTTAATTGAAAGCTTTTTGCTACTCTATCAGCAAGTATCATGAATACTAAGATACTTCTCTTCTAAACGTGTATGTGTATATGGGAACATTCTAACCCCAAGCTTGCCAAACATCAAGTCCTTCTGTTTGCTCTCTTTTTAAAATTAACTCTTGATGGAGGAATGGTTCCATTCAACAAGGGAAGGAGTTTAAGGTTTCCCTAAGTCTGGGGAATTAGCATAAGAATGGTCCTGGAAATGATGCACTGTCTAAAAGATTATTCTGCTCACAAACAAACGGCCCACTGTTCAAAGGTACCTGTGTGGACCCTGCTTCTCCCTCCTTCCCCCGACCTCCACCCCTTGCAACACTGGAGAGATGTCTTTGGAGGCACAGCCACAACAGGAGATTTGGGATTTGGTACCTGAATGTGCCTCATTATATGTTTTCCCCACAAATTCCTTTCCCTCTTTCTAGTTATTTCTGACTATGCTTTGCCCTGCTAATCATCTCTTCTTGAAATGACTGTCCCAGCTGACAGGACGTGAACACCTCAGATGGCGCTTCTCTCACACCTCAAAAGGCTTCAAGAAGTAGGTACTCCTCAGTTCCGTCTTGTAACAGTCCTTTTTTATTTTTGTTTTAAAAACCCCAAATCGCTGTGTTATTTTGCTGTATCTTTCCACTTCCATCTTTATCTTCCCTCCCTTCATCCTCAAATTACTTAAGAGAAAGAAAAGAAATGCACAGGTAACAATAAAATACACTTTTCTGAAGAAATTATACACCTGGTTATTGCCAAGGTGAACTGCCCCTCTTCTTTCAACATTTATTTATCTGTTGCTAAACACACCAAAGCAGCTATCATATTTTAAACATAGTCTTTTTCAAGCTATTTAATAAAGTGTACTGTGTATTTATGACTCCTTAACCAGAAAACCATACCCTAATGGATATATTTCAAGTTCCTGACCCAAAACCCTTAATTAACTGTAAAACCAACATTCTTATTCTTCTTCAGAGGAGTATTATGTTAGCAGATTTGGAAGTTAGTTCTGAAGGGGACTGTTTTTATAGTACCACAGATCCTGAGGGGGGGAAGTCATTTTCTATTCCAAGAAAACATCCACCACTAGCACCAGTAAGAAGCCAAGCTCTGGGTGTTTTTTTTTTTTTTAAAGCCCTAATGACTAGTTTTTATTCCATAATCACAGAGCGCCCCTTTCACCTGATGATTTTTGTTCAGTCTTCAGCGCACTTCCTTTCCTGCCTCATCATTCATCAGCTATGAGGTCATTAATTTTAAATGGGAGACTCTCAGTAACCAACAGAGAATTTCATTGTAAATCAAAACTTCTCCAGCTGATAAGTTAATTTGTCAGTAAGGGGGCTCGGCAGCCCTTTTGTTTTGTATGGAATTTTCCAGACAGTCCTCTAGGCTGACACCACAGAAATCAGGATCACCATTTACTATGGGCCTTCAGTCTTGAGGGAGGTCCTAAAGGAAAACAGAGATGACATATTTTCCCCTGTGCTCCCAAGATCTCTACCTACAACTATCTGTGTTCTACTGTCTGCTGGGTTATGTTTGATCATACTGCCAATGTATGGATGCATGCCAAAAAAATGTGTATGGCCATTAAGGAACACTTGTTCTGTGGCTGAAAGGGCCCCTTTACACGTCTGTCCTGAAAAAAACTTGCACAAAAGCTTAATCTCCAAGATATGACAGCTAACAAAATCATTACAATCCATACAGGGGAGGGAACAAGTGGGATACAACAAGGAGACCAAGTAGCTCAGATGTCCACTAAGTCTTCACATCAAAACCACAATCAGAAAAAAAGGTTTGGAGCCAGTAATGGAACCAGCTTTTTATCAAACTAGGCGTAGATTGCTGTGCTGAGGAAAATCCACAACACAACGCAGGATCTGGTATGTGGAGCTTCTGTTGAAAGTCTTGTGGAGCCTGGTGAAGCTCAGCAAATTGAAACATGCTGAATTAGTACAAACTTCTCTGTCCAAGTAAATTTTACTGACCAGATCATCTCCTCTGTTATGACCGGGGTTTGCACTATGCAAATTGCAAGGTGAAGGAAAGGGAGAGGAGCAAGCATGTACTTGCTTCATCAGTGCTCTAACCGCATATAGGCTATGCCAGTTAGGGCAGCTGAGCTTCAGTGTAAGTTGGTCTGGGCCTGGCCAGAGGAATCAAGAACATGATGCTTTCTTCATTCCTCCAGTGCTACTCAGAGCTTTGGTGTAGAGGTGCTTCGCCTAGCACGCATGCTCCAGAAACATGATTTTTTTGAAGTGAGGGTCACCTCTCATACCATACTTGTCTTGTGGACAAGTGAGCTAATGGCAAGTTGCTTTTCTTTGGGACACTATGTTAGGACAGCTGACCGGTACAGCATTCTCCAGTATTGCTGTAATGGTCTTAAAACCAACCCTTGCTCTAATTCATGTTCCTTTATGTGCAGAAGGGACTAGCAGGATTTGCCAGGAGGAGGAATGGATGGAGACAGAAGTTTGGAGAGCTTCTGCAAGTTTGATTTTTCACTCTGAACTTCCAAGAAGAAGGAAGAACAGAGTATGTGCCTGTGCATTTGTCCCTGGGAGAGGTCATTGGTGACGGCAATGTGCTGGAAGAGCAAGAGTGACTATTCTGCAAATGTGCATCTGCTTACACTACTGCTCACTCACTGCTGCTCTTTCTTTACTTTTTATCATGACATCCTCACAGCTGTCCTTTTTCTTTCTCTTTTTTGTCTCAGAAACAATTCAGTTCCTTTTTCCAGGTGACGTTTGAGGTCATCACTTCAATTCTGATGGGCTACGGAAGTGAGAGAAGCAGACCTGCGTTCTGACTGCCCTGCCCCTGCTTCCTCTTGGCCAGGACCATCAGGATCACAGCTGAAGCAGCCAAGGACTAATTACAGAGCTGTGCAAGAAAGGAGACCCTTCGTACTGGAATTATTACTTATATCACAAAACATTTTGACTGCTTTTAGCCACAGGGCCTGATCCTGTCAGCAAGCCACATGTAGACCTCCCGTTAGCTCTATGGGTGTTCCACAGGCAGGCGGCTGGGGACTACCAGCCCCTCTCAGAAGTGTCTAACAGATCTGCATAGGACTATGAATGATGCATACCAACAGGCGATTCTCCACATGTAACGCAAATTCAGCCTTACTGCTGAAGTATTGCAGTAGTTGGAGGAACACGCTTCTCAGATCCTTTCCCAGACTTTTATGATTCCGGGTAGTTAACTGGAAATGCAAAAGCCAGTCGAATCACTGGGTGGCTGCTCATATGGAATTTTGGTGCATCTGTAAAGGGGAGAGAAGTCGGCTCGTAGCATACTTTCTGCTATCAAAGGCATGCTGGGCAGTAAAGCTAATTGCATTACGCTGTGTTCAAACAAAAATGCTTGAAAGCAGTTCTGTATAGCCGTGTGAATATGTGCACAGAGCTTGTGCATGTGACTGTTGCAGTAAAGTGAAAATGTCCGTCAATGGCAAGAAGAAAAGAAAAAAAAAAGAAAAGAAATGTCAGTACTACCACATGGGGAATTTTCCCTCCAGTTTTTAACCAGTAATATCCTCCACTCATTTGCCCTTTAAGACATTTTCAAAGAAATGGTTTCTTGGTCATAAAATAAATCATGACAAAAAAAACCCCACCAGAACAAGACACGCCATTGCACATGCTGCATCTCAAGGGAAAGGATGAGAGAATAAACAGCACATAACAGATGTTATTCATGTTGCTTCATGCACTGTTGGAAGGCTCTCAGACACTACAGTTCTGAGCATGATGAGAGAGTCCACATAGAGTAGGGTCATTACTAATGTATCTTATTTAGGACAAGATTAAAAAAAAAATTATTTATAGATTCATAAAGACAGTATTAACAAAAGTAATCATTTTGAATCCTTTCCACCCCACTACAGCCCTTACAGTAAGATCTTTCAAGAATCTGGAAATTAGTAAAGATTTCAGATTATTTAAAATTTCTGAAGTAAAATATATATGCAAAGTAACAACCTCGGTAACAGCTTATAAGGAGTATCTGGAGCTGTGCTAGCTTTGAATCATGGAGTTTCAAGGGAATTTTTTATTATAGTTTTGGCTCCAGTGCACTCACACCATGTGGGTTTTTGCTTTGAGTTTTAGGTTTGAATGGACCAAGTACTTCAAAGCAAAACTCTAAATCAGGAAAATGCACTCAGTTTCATATGCTTTCCACTCAAAACCATACCTTGGCCCAGATTCCCTCGCAACGGAGCCCACTTGAAACTCGGCCCACGTTTGTTGAAAGCATTTACAAATCCCATCAAAACTGGCCCGAGTTTCAAGTTTGTAATAAAATCCAAACCCAAGAGTTCTGCTTGGCTTCAAATGTCTCTCTGTTCTAGTAATTTCCACTTGTTTCCATTAAAAAGAAAACAAATGGTATAATTCGTGCTGATTTCTGCCTGTTGCACTGGTAAACCTGGAATAACTCCATTAACCAATCAAGGTTGTTTCAGATTTGCACCAGGATAGGTGTGAGCAGGTTGAGCAGAGGTTTTATTAAGATAAAGGTGGGAAGCTGGGTATACTCCAAGGCCAAAAGTCCAAAATGCAACGTGTGTCTTTCTGTTGAAGATAACAAAACGCAACTGCAGCCCGCAGGCTTTCCCAGGTGTAAGCAAATCCTTCTGGCTTTGAACGTGCCACTCGAAGGGCCTCAGCATGGTGCCGTGACAAGGGGCAATGTCTGCCCCCCTGAGTCCAGGCTGCGGCAGACCCACTATGCCGCCTGCCCCCACCACACTGCCCTGCTCCCTCCTGCCTTTTCTGCCAACGCCTACCTCTGCGCAGTGACCCCACTGATGATCAGGGTTGGGGACTGCCATTTATTTTCAGCTGCATCCAAGCTTGTGGCCAAACGAGACTCGAAGCAATAATGTTGACTAAGCAGATGGATCAGGAACTCACTGCTGGGGATACCAGTGTGGGTGGGGAGCACTGGAGCCTGGATTTAGAGTGGCTTAAACCACCACAAAACCACCCCCGGGCTTGCAGAAACAGGATTGCGTGAACACTAAAGCCTCCGCTTTCGCCAGAGTCTGCTATCTCACCATACATCGCAAATTTGCTGGTGCATAATCTATCATGCAACATTAAGAATGACATCACTGACACACCTATTACCTGATCTGCCACTAGACCGTATTGTCTGAGGAAAGCCCACCATGATCGAACAAAAAAAGCCTGCAGCTATCACAGACAGAAAATCCAGCCACCAAGCTATAGTAGGGGACTATCCCATGGACAGACCTTAGTAAGAACAAGACAGACAGCAACACAAGATCCACATAGCAACTTTATGGTTGCGACCTGATTTCAGACTGGAAGTGCTGAGACATTGCGGGGATGTAATATGGCAGGTAAAATGTGATGGCAGACAGATTTTGTCTCTGGATGCTCTTAGACCGGTTATCCCTTTTACACTCCCTCTGTCGCGCATCCTCAGGAGGAGAACTCATCCTGACCCCATGGTGTTCCTACAAGTAGCAGCCAGGCTTGCAGCACTCTGCCTCACAAAACCAGCCCCTTCAGCACTGTTTTTCACCCTCTCCTTTTCCCTGGGGAGAAAAGGGAGATAACTGAGCTAGGGACTGGAAAATCAGAAATGCACATTACATTTGCATCCTTTTTAAATGAACCTGTTTCGAAAGACAGGTTTGCTCTGCCTGCCCCACACCCATTTCCACCTCACCCTTCATTACCCCCAAAAGGCAAATGTGTCATTAAATAGCCCACAGCTTTGAAAAGTTCCTTCTGACCAGACCACGACAGAAATTTTTCCTAGCACTGGAAGAACTCTTCAGTGTCTCCTGCGGTTTTCTCCTGCACTTTCTTTTTCTCTGGTGACAATCCAGAAGCAGTTTCGAGCAGCTCCGTCCCACCCAGGGCTGCTCTCGCCTCTCCCCTCCCCGACCCTCTTCCCTTGGAGAAAAGCCGAGGGCTGGAAAACGGCTACCTGAGGCCCTGAGCCGTGAAAAGATGCGGTTGGAGCGCAGGGAAAACAAAGTGAATGCCATGAGACGAAGGCAGCCCCCCGCTTTCCCCCCGCCCCGGGCCCACCAGAAGAGGCCGGAGCGGGAGCCGGCAGCCGGGCCACAGGGCTGTTTGATTGCCTAAGCCTGGTGGCCAGACAATAGGACCAGAAAGAATGGCTGCTTCCTTCCTTCCTGTCGAGTGTTCTGCCTGAGCGAGCAAATTCAATAGCACTTCGCTTCGCAGCAACACCAGGCTCTCTCGCACAGGCGAAAATCAACAAAGAGCCATTCTCGGGCATTTCCAACTGCACCTAAGCCAAGGCACTGAGCTGTGGAGCCATCCGGCCCGGGGAGGGGGGCGGCGCAGACGTCGCTCTAGGGTGTGCGCCCAGGCACAGTAAACATCCAGGTTATTGTTTATGGCGAAGGACTGCCTTATTATTTTATTAAATTTTTTTTTGTATGTCAAGCACCAGGCAGTTTAGTTTCCCATTGGTTCCCCATCCCACCCTCGACCCTGCCACTTATTTTGTATGGTTTTTTTTGAAGTGCTCTTGCTGAATTCACTGTTTTAAACCCCTCCATACGGCAGGCTGGTTGAAGGGTGCTACGAGGTACTCACGCGTAACTAAACTAGGAGAAGGTGACACAAGAGTTGAAGTGTGCAAAACATATAGAGCTGCTGCTTTCTTCAGATTAAAGTGGTCATGTATTTAAATCACAGGCCAACAGTGAAAATCAAATAGGTGTCAGTAACGGAAAATATTCGAGAAAAGCAAGTAAGCAGATGACCAAAACTGTGCTCAGGTGGGTGTAGACTGAAACACTGTTCCCTATAAATTCCATAAATAAGAATGTAAGTTAACAATTATGGATTGCGTTTTTTATTGGTATCAGGCTCTTTTCTGTCTTCCAGAACCCACTCTTTAGTTCAGCGCTGTGCCAGATTAAGAAGGAACATCATGTTGCTCATAAGACAAGGACCTGGGATGTGCATGCCCAGAGCTGCCAGTTAGAAGTCACATTTTTTGTAAGCACTGAGTTTCTAGATCTTCAGGGCCCCCAAAGAGGGTTCAGCCCATGAAGCTTTCCCCGTGCAGAAATAAAGAACGCGCTCGGTTTCCCTGCTGTCTCTGCAGCGGTTTGTACATCGCTTTGCAGCATAACAATCGGTCCCGCGGGATTCCCGTGCATCTGCAGCGAGGCATCTCCTCTTGTTGTACAAGCATGGCATAGGATGCGGCTGTACCGAGGGACGTATTCTTGTGAACATCTGGGTTTGTTGATTCAGTGTGTGTAGGAAGAGGAAAGGGGAAGCACAGAAAGTATCTCAAAAAAGAAAAGCTTACATGGGATCTTCGGAGTGATCTCTCTCACTCTTTCTTTCTTTCTCCTAAAAAAACCTAGATTTTTGCTTTTTGTCTTTGAAACGAGCAAAGTAAGATTTTGCACTTGCCTGCTGCATCTGTTTTCTCAAGCAAAAACCTGTTTGTTTTTCCCATTGTGTCTGAACCATATTTGAAACAGACCACTGAGCCAAGTTACATCAAGCCTGTTTCTTTTCTTTTCTACTTCTGAACTATGACAGATTATCCTAACCCATCTGCAGGCATGATTAAAAATATGAAAATCATTTTTACTTTTCTTTTGAACTGCCTTTGATATAGTATTTGCTGTCAGATAATCTATAGTGTTTTAACATCTGGTAATGTAAAATGGTATGTTATTGCAGCTGAAGAAAGAACCATTTAGATATTTTTATAGAGAGTTTTTTGCGGCATCCAAGATTGCAATTGTGGCTTCAGTTTACAATAAACTTGTGGTGGTACGGTTACAACTAAATTATTCATTTTTATGCATCAGAACATAGTTTATAACCCAGAGGAAAAAAAGTCCCAGCACAGAGGATCTTTATTAAGATACACATACTGCTTACATGATTACGATAAGTGACGTTCAAATATGTCATCACCTAATCTTAGGAAACCAGCTCAGACAACTTTCTATTAAGCAATAACCTGCAAATGACAAAACAATATCTATTTCAGTCATTGCGCAGTGAGGGCTAGATTACTGTAGTTGAAAGATTTTTCTCTTTCTCCAAGACCATTCGGAAGAAACATGTAGAGAAAAATTAACAAAGTAGGACAGCTGTATAGGCTTTCATTTTTTAGAATTTGGCATCAATGAAAATTCATAGAATTTATAGATACAACTGATCTAATCGTACCCATTAACATTTATGGTCTGCTTCCCTACGTAAAGATAGTAGCTGCTAGCTTAACATGAGGCCCACTCCTGGTTCAGTTTGCTTTGGTTTGCCTTGGTTGTTTTAACCACTGGAAGAAGCTCATCACATCATGCAGTTGGTTTACTGCTAGCAAAAGTAGTAACCTAAAAGGATGGGGTATGCAGCCCGATTAGTTCTTATCCAAATTCAGGCAAAGTTTCCCTAAGGAAGCATTAAATTATTGCTTATACTGTGGAAAAGAATTCGAAACTAAGGGTGAAGAAACTGATTTTCTGATCAAAGAACACTACCGCCAGTCAACTCTGCCTAAACTCTGGTATTTGTAAGAATTCTGTTTATGCTGTTCCTTACTCAATATCCTCTGGAAGTGACATGCAGGTACCTTCCCCACTCACTTCAGCCAGAAGCATGCATCACCGTAAGGAGATTTCAGCCTCAAGTTTGAAGATTCTACACATTCAGGTATGTCATGTTAACTCTGAGGGCAAAACCAAGCAAGCTATCAGATTCTGGCATCTGAGAAGGTGGTTGTTGGCCATCAGCCTCTCATTATAACGCAACCCCCTTCCTTTTAGCACCTTCTGTTCTTTTAAAATGGTCTGGTGCTTTTTTTTTTTTTTTCAATCTCCACTGTAGTCAGGCTAGAGAGAGGTCAGATGAGTCAGACATTGGTTAAACCAACAGAACTGAGATAATTTTTGACAGTTATATAACCTCCCACCTTTGCTTTACTAGTTTGCTCATTCCTCTAGCCATACCCAGTAGGACTTCCCACAAGGTCCTAGGGAAAGTTGAGAAGATAACTGTTCGGTGTATTTTGCAGTATGTATTAAATACTTCCATTAACCCTATGACGTCTGCATTCCTCACAGTGCTTTGATACGTCTATCTTCAGATTGCACCTATGAGGTAGACAAATGCTTTTACAGGTGAGGCAGCTGCTGCCACACTTCCCAACCACAGTGTAGACTGTGCTCAGGCACAGTCTACACTGTGGTTGGGAAATGTGGCAGCAGCAAGGACAGGCATGGGAGAGCTGGTGGTAGCCACACTAGCTCGGGCACTCGCAGAAGCGTAGACAAAGCAGCTCAGGATGCACAAATCTGCCCGGGACCCTCGGCATTTAACCTACATTGAAGCCATGCCATTGGAGTGACTCCCGTCTGCAGTTCCCAATTTATAGTAAGTGGTTTGCTGAACCATATAAAACAATGTTGACACAATGGTGCTTTTGATTAAAATTTTTATAGGGGGCCACAGCAGCCTTTGAAAACAGTGGGGGTTGACAGTGGTCTGCTGGTGCTGCTAAAAAGTTCAGGAATGCTGAACTTTAAGGTTAGGTTGTCTGATTGCAGTGCAAATATATGCTAAGTGACTTGCCCAAGGTCATTTGTATTATGATATCTATAGTAGAGCAGGCACTGAACACTGATTTTCCATAGCTGTGGTTAGTGCTCTAATCTCTGCTATGAAAAGAAAAAATATTTTCTAATCTGACTAAGTATGTTGAATTGTATCTTAGGCAAAGTTTAACTGGCAATACAATATACATAAGTAGGCTAATAAGCATATCAGGAATCTCCATCTTTACTTCTTCCCTATGCGAACGCTTGAATTGAAATAGCAGTCCATTTTAATTTACAGCTTCTGATATTTTTGATGCAGACTCTAATACAGGAATTGAAATGGGACACACTTGTCCTCAAGTGAGAAGAATCGCAAACAGGTTTGCACAGAAACAATGAATGATCTGACTTGAAACCACTTTTGTTTCTACAGGAGAAAGTTGCACTGGTTAACTAAAGGTTTAAACTAATCTAGTTAAACTACATTAAGTGGCGGGTGGAGGTCTGTTACGCATATTCAGACTAAACAGAGCTTACAGCAGTTTAACTGGGTCACTCCTGAAAAACTGTGCGTGACTTTGTTCTGTAGACAAAGACAGCCATTATTAGGGTGCACTTTTCTGTATAACCCCAAATGTCAGACCTGGGAGGAAGCTCTTCTCCTTCAGGTTTATTTGCTGCTGTAGCTCATGAAATTGTCACTCTCTTGCTTTCCGTAGACTAATAAATCATGGAGCAGACTGCCCTTCTCAGAGAGCTTAATGGCCTGTCCATATTGCTAATATGCTAATATTGCAAAATGACTTATGATTACTGTAATCAATATCCAGTGTCTTTTCCAAAACAAGCTGACCTTACTGATTCAAAAGATTTCCAGTATCTGAGAAATCACAAATATATAGAGAGAGATATTTTTTTTTTCAAATGGAAGGGAAGAAAGTCTGTCTTTAGCTGGTTGCATTTTGATTGGGTCTTGTTGAAACAGAATTTGAACATTTAGAATAAATAATAATTTTTTGGAAACTGTAGCTAAAGAAAGCAAACGGTAATAAGAGCAGAAACAACAGTAGCGTGTGGAAGTTCACTCAGGGCATGTAAGAGTCTAAAGGAGCAGCCTTTTCCATACCCAAGAGGCTGCTGGGCAGTCACTAGTGGAAGCCTATGCACAGTGAATGGATGACATATAGACTGCAGTACCATTCTGTAAAGTATGTCATAAGCTCAACGAGCAGGGAGCCATTAGTGGGTAGGCTCCCTTTCATTTTTGCTCACATAATGAATCCTGGGCACAGATTTGAAGATTTAATACTTACGTGCTTAGTTGTATTACAAGCAACTTACACCTGCAAAAGAAAAATGCCCCTTTTGCAAATTCACTTCTTGGGTGTGGAGTCGGGGTAAGAACCATTGTCATGCAACAGTTCGTGAAATGGAAAATGACTGCCTACACGCTTTGTTGCATCAGGTGCTTTGCGCAGTTGTCTGGTTTACCATGCGACAAAGTACAAGACGATATACCCGGCAGCGTGAAATGAAAGTGCTCCGTATTAGAAAGTGCAAACAACCAAACTGTTTTTAAATATAGGCAGAATCTATAATAAGCAGTAAAACACCCATGCCTCTCACGGCTAATGAGTATTCCCATCTGTAATGGTCTGCCACATCCCTGGTTAATTAGAAACTAAATTACTAACATCTCTAATTATTCATAATGACATTCTTTTACGTCTGTTAAATTAGTTATAAAAAATGATTAGCATAAGAAATGCTCAGCTTTGAAATACTAGTCAATAAGTCAAAAAGCCTCTGTTTGCCTATTTAATCTAATGAAAGGTATTTTATCTCACATGGTATCTAAGCACACAGGCAAAATTAACCCTGTGACAGTAAATGGTTTTATCAAACAAAGCAGAGCTGGGTTGCACTGCTGTCATTTACATGTACAGACTGTTTCCCTTAATAAACATATTTCAGAATACTATTCATACTTTGAATAAGCTACATATTTTCAGGGCAATGGGGGGGGGGAGGAGCTTTCCAAAATATATGTCATGTTTTAATATGTTAATAAAATGATGACCCAACTGTCTCCCAGGCTTTCCAGACACTTGACTAACCTATTTGCTTAAAAGGTGTATATGAACAGGCAAGTTTTCACAGGGTGTCATTTTCCATATAATCAGGAGGGCTTTGTGCTAAATTGTATAAGAAAGCATTCAGGGTTAAAATTCAGCATGACTCTCCCCCAAACAACCCTTCCTGCACCTTCACCCCCACTCCCACTTAAAGCCTTTTGGAGGTTCCTGCCCTCCCCTCCCTGTTCTCCTCTTAGAAGCAAACTCATCACCATTAGCACACAAATGCAAAATAACCAGCCTAGGCCTCTTCCCAGGAATACAAATTAGGAGCAGGTAGTTGAAGAGCTTAGAAAGCTGAAATAGCGAAGTTCACAATGAAAAGGATGAATAGATGAGAGACTGAAAGTGGGGTAAAGTGTTCAGCTTTTGTCATTTAAAGTGACGTCTTTAACTCTTTGCCTTCATGAGGCTGCTCTTCACAAAAATAATAATGAATTGCAATTAAGACCCGAAGGACAAAAGGGAATTATGTGGGAGGAAAAAAAAGAAAAGGAAAAGAAAAAAAGAAAAATTATGATGACACGAAGAAGATTCTTTTTTTTTTTCCTTCTGCAGCATATGAATATCTGTCAGGAAAGCAGAGAGGATAGTTTTAGAACTGTCATTGTTTAATGTGACAATGGTGCCACTGTAGATAGTGAAACCAATGATGTCATCAAAGCAGCTGGAGAAAAGTTTGAGATGGCTCATCAGATCTTCTAAATTTATATCCACTCATGAAGCCCCGTAGCTACTTCATGTTCTGTTCTACTTTTGGGGACATATTACTGTTTCTTACTGAAATAGGGGATATTTTAGGTGTAAAGTGCTGCTATATTTAAAGTTATTTGTCCTTCATTTATGCAAAGCCTTTGGGAAATTAACTCCCGCCTTCTCAGATTCAGATGCACCTCTGGACTTGGCCACCACCTGTTTGTCCGCTGCTAGAACAAAGTTCCATTTTGTAGCGTAGACCTATGCTTAAATTATGGTGAGAGCTTAGGCTTTAAAAGCCTTCTTTAAAATGTATTATTTGTGGATATGATATCCTGCTGTCAGTGTAAAATGGAATAGTTGTTTGATCACACTGAGGACACGCAGTTCTTTAAACCAGTCCTCTGAAAGTGGAGTTTCGATAGGGACCCAAGTTCGGTGCAAAACCTTCGGTCCGTATTTTCTCTTACCTCTCAAGTTATTCAAGCTCCTCGCAAAACCCAGGAAAGACCTTTGGAAGAGTTCCATAAACCTTTCTCCCATTTATTACTGCAATGGTATTTCCAAACAAAATGTGGTCATTAGTCCTCCGTATTCACTCACAGAAAGCACAAAATGAAAGGCAAGCCGGCACGATGACAGCTTGTAGCCGGCCACGTATGATGAATCCACAGACTAGGGACTGCGATGTTTGGCATAGGGCTGCATCAGTACTTTAGCAATGCTACCAGTAGAATCTGGAGAAGACAGCTTTTAAACATGGAAAAGGAAGAACTAAACTGCAAAAAGAAAAATAAATAATGAACCCTCAAATATTTATCATAAAAAGATAAGTGAATAATATTAGACAGCACTGCTCTAAATGACTAGTGAGGATTATACATCCATCTTCTGTTTTTACCTGGGGTGTTCTTTTTTATTACTGAAGAAATCAATGCTTTTTCATACCCTGTAATGGCCATTTTTACTTTGCTACATTGCTGAATTGAATAACAAATATATTTGGGGAAAAAATTGCCAACAGACACATTCATGCAACACTTATGACTTCAAAGTATGGAATCTTATCCAAAGTTTACCTTTAATTTTAGGAAAGAAAATTGAAAAATGAAAAATTCACAGGCTGTCTTGTACTTCCTGTACCAATAGCCAGTATTTCTTGCTCACATTTTGGAAACATCAAAATTCAAGTTCTTCTTAAAATAAGAAAAAACATATTAAAATAGGAGAACAATTGAACAAAATAAAAGGTGACTCCACACTACGAAATTAGCTTTTCAAAAAGAGTTTACATCAATTCCAGTTATTGCACTTACATGACAGTTTATGGGCGTGGGAGAAAAAAAAAATCGCATTTTATTTGCATTGTTTTACCTGTTCTCTTTGTTGAGGATTTTTTAGTTCCATGATGATTGTTTGACATTCCATATTCATTGTTTACTGTGACATTAAAAAAAAAAAAAAAATCAGCTATTTAGCAGCTTTAGGGTATGTCTACAGGGACAGGTACAGACAGATGCAAGCTTGTCTGTCTGTTCTTCAAAATGGCCAGACATGAGCCAGCTCTGATCCAAAGTCATATATAGACACATTCACATGACAGTTGTGTTTTGAGGTAACGAGCAGGGTTGAGCAACCCGAGCCCATACTTGACTTTGGACAGGAGCTGGCTCTGTCTGACCAGGTCAGGGTATAGCCAGAGGATCCTGGGTCTTCTTGTGCTCGTCCAAGTAGTCAGACTACAAAAACCTTCCAGAACAAATAGAGGCACAACAGTGACAACTGAAAACAGCCCTTTCAATGTCTTTATAATGTAAAGGATAAAGTCCTAAGACCTATTTTCTCTACGGTAATATAAACTGGGATGTTTTTCAACAATCTCACTGGAGTAAAAAATGAGTTAAAGCTTTACCCTTTATTTACATCTTAGAGATGATACATCTATTGTGAGATGTTGTGATTAATTAGTCCTTAAAAAAAAAACCTCCTGACAAGAAGGTTTTGTGGCTTTCTTCATTTCACATTCCTTTGATTTCTTAAACACATTTTAGTGATTTGTCTGTTTCTTGTATTAAAAAAAAAAATCAAACTAAGGTGCTTAAATTTTGTTGTAGTTGATGGAAATTTTAACATTTATTCAGAACTACTAATTTTCTTTAGCGTACCTAAATAAATCTTTCCAATACTGTGGTGTATTCCGGCTTGAAATTCCCCACTGAAGTCAATAGGAACTGAGCATGTGTATCAGAAGTCAAACTTTACCTCTTTATGATTTCTAGAGCATTTTTAAAAGTCTCTGAAGGAATACCCATATAAAATACATTCTGAGGTAAACCCCGTAAGGAGAACAAAAGCGGGTATTATTTAACAACCTCACCAAAACGCAGTGGATCTGGAATAAATCAGGAAGAGTTTGGAATGGATTTATTGGAAGGGTGATGCTTCTGTTTAGCTTTCCATTTTTTACGGGAAGAATTAGAAATGTCATTTGGCAGATGTCTATAATGTTTTTGGAACTGGAAGGAAATTTGGCTTTTCCATTTGGTGTGGGTGGATGTTCCTCTAGGCCACATTTAACATGTAAAATGAGAGAGGTGGGTTTGAAACCCTTCCTAAAGGGAGACCTGTAGCTGCATGTTTTGCAGACTTACCTTAGAAAATCCTCTGCCAGCAACCTGCATACCTGATCCATATATTACCCCTAGGGAGATGGCCCTAAGCACCAGTTTCACCTTTTTTGCAGCATAAAGATTCAAGCCAAAAAAATCAAAGTATCAGGATTCAGAGCAACAAGAAATCAATAGACCAGATAAACTGGTTTATCCTCCTCGCTTTCTGCTGCTGTGCAAAGGAGTTATAAACATGGTTTACCAGGCCAGATTCCACCAGTGCATTTTGTGCCACTAAGTACATCTTGGGTTTCTGCTTGACGTTATATTGGATGGCTGTTCTATCTGTCCCCCCCTGAGCAGGATGCAACTGTAATCTTTCTAGATTTGGGGGGGCGGGGGGGGCTTCTGCTGTAGCCCTGATAACGATAAGTGGCGAACAAAAAGGGAAAACTTTTACACATCGCAAGAGACCACAGGAAGCGTCACACAGTACTACACAGTGCTGGATGCAAAGCAAAAGTGCAAAAATGCAAAACTGAATAAGACACAGAGGGACTTGAACATTTCCCCAGACGTCGAGGGAAAATCTAAATTGATTATGCCCCAATACTGAGGTAGGTCTCCCTCCCCATGAGAAGAAACTCTAAAGGCATGATGACTCCGCTGCTACTCTTACATTTGCCTTGCAACAAAAAGATGGCACTGCCACGATTCTCGTATCCCGCATCATTCCGGAAAACTCGCGCAGGAATTTGAACTGCAAAGACACGGAAACCATTCTGGTAATATTTCTTTTCCACAACTTGACAAAAGCATTAGCAGCAGCAGCAACGTAACAAATGTCTACAGCAAACACTGAAGCTTGGTGCAGAGACCCTGGAAACATGTGTACCCAGTTAGAGGAATTCCCTTTGTGCTGCACCTGAGCTAATAACCGCCGCTGAGAGGTTCATAGTACAGGTTAAGTGCTGCAACACGATCAAGGAATTATGGATCAAAGTATAGATCAGCCAGTGTACCTTCAATCCTCATAAAGGTACCGAAATACATCTATAACAATCAGTTTTCAAGTGTTTAGGGTGAAATTAATCTTACCTTCTTTGCCAGCTAAAAGTTAGATTTACAGTCCAACGGCGGAACTCCTTGCTGAAGGACATTGTAGAAAATAATTTTAGAATGCCTTAAGAGCATGGACTTTAGAAATTAACAGAAGGGTCACTAAAGACCTTTAAAACACTAGATTGGATGGGCGAAGTTTCTGAGTTAAAAGTTGCTCAATTATGGGAGAGTGTGCCAGGGGTAGTATCTGTACCTGTTAGGTGGTTTTATATATCTTCTACTTCTGTAAGGAGGAGCATAAAGAGCCACATGGATCTTTTGTCTGACCAAAGGTGGCTGGTCTTACATTTTTGTGGTGAGACAAGGTCATGGTGTTCCACTACAGTCAGTGCAGACATAAGCACTTCCACAGGATGTTCTAGATGTAATTACCATAAAATGTATGTGTCGCTATAAAGATATAAAGATAATTTTTCCTTTTTTTTAAGATTCAGAATCAGAAGCCTATCGAAGGAGGCAATAACAATCTTCCTGTAAATAGCGTGTAAAATATTAGAACAGTCTCAGCAATAAATCCTCCACTGGGATTGTTTAGGAACAGATTAGGCAAACATCTGCAAGGAATGGTTGCAGTACATTTAGTACTTCTTACTGTAGATGATTACACTAAATGATCTTAAGTAATTCTGTACAGTCCTGCCTTTTTCTACACGCCTGGAAAAATTTCACCAATGCTGTTATTGGACGGTGTATTTTATAAGCCATGAAACAACTTTCTACTGAAGCTCCGTGTTATGCTCCATGAAAGCTGTGCTCAGGGAATTATTTTTGGCAATTACAGGACTGCTCAGGCCCAGAGATACAACTGTGAGGAGAAGTGGGATGCGCAGGTTTCATGTATATTTAGTATATTATGCTAAATATAATGAGTACAAGACCATGGAAAACTGTAATAATCATCAGAACCATAAAGTGATCATGCTTGCAACAGTTAAAAAAAATGGCAATGCCATTAAAAGGGGTAACATAAGAAATTCACATTCTATTTCTGAATTGGTATGCCATATAGTAATTTTAAATGACTATGTAGTGGTTAAACAAGTAAGAACAGGATGCAGTAATTCAGTTAACTAGGGGTAGGATTCTGTTCAAGATTCAGACATCTAAATTTAGGAAAGAATAAATGCAGGTGTCTACGCTAAGTCAATGGAGACCTAGTCAATCCAGTCACAGGAGTCTAGAGTGCTATTCAACTAGTCAAACTTAGAGATTTGCTTTAGGATGATTTAAAAGGTACACTGAACCTCCCGACTGTCAATCCTCTGACTACTCAGTTGCCTGTGTACAGGTGCCTACTGCAATACCTGGACTCTACCTGCCACTCCTGACGGCCATGCCAGACTCATGCAAATATCACAGATATACACTCAAAGAACGCAAATGCCACAAAGTGTTCAAGTGTGAACAACTGAGTAGAACTCCCATTGACTATAATGGAAGTTTAGACAACTCTTTCATATACAGACGTATATGCATTTAATACAGAAGCTTGCCCTAAATTAATAATTTCTAAATTGATAGTCATCTTTTCATTTTTGCTTTGCTTTAAAAAAATCAGAGTTCTAAAATGTTGCTTAGATTTGGTTATGGAATTATATGATATACCAAATAGATAAAAGAACTAAAAAAAGACAGGGCTCATCATAAGTCGTTATCTGACTTATCATCATACAGATTAAGAATGTGTAAAATAGTTTCAATATAACATCTTATATATCTGAATGTGAAGAAAAATTCTTATTGTAAAAAGAAGTACAGCATCAGATTCATTTTAATCAATCAAAATTAAAAGTATAGATGTCTACATCTGGGCTAGTCACGTAAACTCCCTTCTTAATTCCATTTATTCTAATGTAGCGAATAAAAATTAAATGAAATAGGCCATACGGCTTGTACCCTACACGTGCATCTACATTAGCTATTCGGTGTACTGGACGAGTGGGGTTTGATGCAAATTGGTCTTGAATATATATTTGGAGTCTTCTGATTTACACAGCTGGTGTGCTTGAAGCACTTTTGCTCCTGATGGAACCATGGGGTGCCATTCGCACCACCCCACTTGCAAAATGGGCGCAGGGTCATTCAGCAGTCACTCTTCTACGTAGGATAGGGATGTGCTGTGAATCAGCACCTGGCACCAACTTCGTTGCCAGTAAAGAAACAATGTGAATATGCAGTCCTAGAATTGCAACTGATCACAAGAAATCCAGCCCTGTCCTCCACTCTTTCCTCTGCAACAGCTGGTAATGTAGACACCCTCTAAGATTACTAATTTAGAATCACAGAATCATAGAATTATTTAGGTTGGAAAAGGCCTTTAAGATCACAGACAAGGCAGAGGGAGAGGGGAGGGGACACAATTTACATTTACATTTACAATTAATTTATCAAGTATTTAATTTTTCAAGCACATCTAACTTTTGAAGAATTCTGTGTCTAAAATGCTGAATTATTCTCTAATTGAGGTGTGGGAGGCAAAAATTTGGGCTATAATAATTTTTGTCAGCTTAGCCAATGATCTAATAGCTCTGAGGACTATGCATTTACTCATTAAAATACTATTGCTGAAGGGAAAAAGTAGAAAAGTAGGCTTGCAGCCAGTCTTTCAGACAGGAAGGCACTGGATGATCAAATCAAAGTCCATCCTAGATCTCAGTGTTCCCTTTACAACACGTGATTCTGACCTGAACAAAACTAGACCTTGAGAAACCGTAATTTTCCCTCCTGCTATGTCTGCACATTAACTTTGTCTCACATCACATATTACTACTTTTCTGCCCAAGGAAGCTAATGCATAGATGTTCAGCCTTTAAACTACTAGGACTGTACTAAAATATTGTCCAAGATTTTAGTTCCATACTTCAGTAATATCACTCCACTAAGCAGGCTTTTATATGAAAACTGCGGCCAATAGGATGTGTTTTTCTCCATTCAGCAAAGCTGTAAAGTACTTTAATATTTCTTAAATATTGACATCTGAGAGTTTATATCTTTTCTGGATGTCCCAGGGCTCATGTCCTGGGCATGAATGCTTACGGTCACCTAGCCAACTCACTAACCTTGCAGAACCATCCATAAGCAAGAGCTAAATAGCTGTGTTCACGTTGCCAGGCTTTCTGAGGGACCGGTTGCATTGTCTCATTGACTTAACTGTTTGAAAAGCTGAATTTTAGTGAAAAATCTATCCTAAGACCACTGTAGAAAATTACTGTGTCAACATATTTAAGCAGAAGAATTTTCAGCTTTGCCCCATTAGCTATGTCCGTTTACACCGGGAAAAAATCATAGATCCAGCACAACTGCATGAGTTGTTTTTCATTACTTCTACACAAGTTTTCCAGCAGAATCCAGGTGGAGATGATGGACAGGGTGGACAGCTATGTGATCCTCGATAGGCTGTAGTAACCTGCAGCTGATTGACACACAGGCAGTCATTGTAATTCCCCTACACCTGCTTCAGGGAAGTCCATGACAGTTCAGACTTGGTATGAATTTCTGCGTCTCCAAAATGTCTTTAAAACAGACGAACTTCCTGTGGCCTCAGAAAAGTGGTGCCTATAGCACAGGGTGCAGTTTCTGATGGTGACAACAGACATGCTATTTAAGGAAAACACGCAGTCCGTTTCCTTCCTATGCTTCCCCCATCCACCACTGCTCTACTGGGATATTAGACCATACACTCCCCCTCCATTTGTTTTCATTTCTGTTCAAGGATCTATTGTCTATAAAGCAAACTTTTCACAGATACACGTCTCACTTTTTAACACCAAATTTACAAAAACAAAGGACGTTAAGCCAGTCCAGAAGCAGGTTGCAGTTGGGTTCTTGAAGCTGGTTGTCACTGTGGGTGTTGATGGGACTGTATCTAGCCGTGAAGGCTGTTTGTCCCTGGAGATTGCCTTATGCATCTTCTCAACTAACTCCTGATGCCTCTCAGGTTGGCTGCCACTTCTCGAAAGTCTCCTAAGACGTTCTTAAATAAACATACCAGCAGGCTCTTCCCTTACTTGATCTCCTCCCCTTTCTAGTCTTTAGCTAGCAGGGAAATACAAAATATCAGTGTACCATAGTGCTTACAAATGTATAATCCCTAAAAAACACGTTGTTATAATCCCTATAGATTGGGGGAAATTGAATCCAGGGTTTAACCACAGTCAAAATTCCCCTCTGTACCAGCCAATGAGGATCTGAAAGCAGAGGTGGCTCTTTCACAATCACACTAAAAAAGTAAGAATCAAAAAATGCAATTACCAAAAATATTTACAGTCTTGTGGGAAGGTTACATTGTTTACCAAAAGGATGTTTACGTATCATGTCCTCCTAGGATGTGCAGTGAGGTGTGTTCCTGCTACTTCTTCCTCTCTGCAGCCAGGAGAGGTGTTCTCCTGAAATTCTCTCCCTGCGCCTCCCTGCTTCTAGGCCAAAAATCAAAGCGATGCTGCTTGGGGAATGAAGTGGTGAGTACCTGGAAAAACTCCTTGTAGCTGGTCAGGAGGAGAAGAAATATTTGGATTTATAAAAGCAAGGTCTCTTGCTTTTTAAGGCACAAATGTGAAATGCAAGATGGTTAGTAACATTTTCAATGGTGTTAACCAGAAGCTCTGGTCTTATCTTCTTTAAGAAAATTGGTTGGGGAATGGTACTTATTTGCTTGTGTTTTTTAAATAAATATTTTCTGCTTATCAGATGGTAAAATCACAGTGCTAAGAGTGAGGCTGTAGCTTTTAACATGTATTGGTAGAGATGGTAAACATTTCCTTGGTAGCATGAATGACCAAACCACATGTGCTGAAATTCCGGCAGCTTTGACCACATTAACATTTTACCTTATGCTAATGATCATGTGTGAGCAAGCAGTTGGTAAAAAACATACACATTTTTTCCCTACTAGTGTGGACACAAAGACAACAGCCGCCTTCTCCTAAGATAAATTAATTGAGCTAACAGAGCTAAACCATCTACTCCTTCTTTCTTTTGGCCCATTAAAAAAGGGGACAAAATGTGAACTTCTGAGGCATCACAAATATGAAGGAGGAACTGATTTTCTCCATCTAAGAAATCCACAAATTATTTTTAAATCTTTTTAAAGCTGTGGAAATGTGGTGACAACCTAAAGTGTCGAAGGTCAGTAGCTTCTCTGACTGGAACGGTAAAAGCTTGGTGGTGAACAGCGACCAAATACCATCAATTATCTGAAAGCCCTAATATTCTGTGGAAACCAGGCTCTCAGTCAAGGCTTAGGAGCCAGTCCTTGTCCTTGAAATGAACTGAGCTTTGGGTACGAGCTAGAAACTCTTCTTGGTTTTAAACTGTGTTATATTCTCCTTTTCCATTTTATCTCCTTGCCTTTAACTATGTTATAGATGAGGTTTGGTTGCAAAATTATAAGCCAAACATTAAGTATAAAGCCACCTGGATTCTGAACATTGTTGATTCATCTTACCTCTAATGCAATTCAAATGTTTTATGGGAAAAAAAAAAAAAAAAAAAAAGAGAAGTTTGTGTATAGGTCAATGGCATTACAAAGGCCTCAGATTCTTACTCTTTTGCAATAAAGTCTATGGTGGGTGAGTTAGTCAACCCACCCTTACACTGAATAATAGATTTCATAACTACAGATATAATCATTCATGTCACCTTCTTTAACTGAGGAGACTAGTCAAGAGGTTCTGTAACATGTGAGATTCACACGGTGACTCTAACTACAGGATTCATGTGCTCAAGGCCTGTAGATGGCTTTCTACCATGATTAATCCATGGACTCTTACTAAGCAGAGCTTTTACTTCTCTAAATTACAGACCTTTTCTACCTCTGTGTCTTGCAGAAATGGCAGAATTCTCCCCAAACAGCGCAGCCCAACAAACAAACAAAACCCACGTCATGTCAAAAGGCAGGCTCCTGCATCGGCAGGGCAGTTGTAGTGGTTGCGCGGTCGTAAAGTCGCAGCTTTCCAGAGATGCTGTCTCTCTCACGTATCACAGCTACGTGAGCCTGACCACAAACCTCCTTCCTGACCGCCCAAGGGCCCAGGTTTTTCCATCTCTTTTTTTTCATCTTGGATTTGTCAACATCCCACCATCTCCCTCTAGGAGGTATAGGAGCTCCCTTTTGTTTGATGTGAGCTGAACGCCCGGGGGCACTGAAGGGGTTAAGTGGAGGAAATTCTTGTCAACTTCAATAGAGAATCAGGCATTTTAAAGGATTTTCTGTAAGAAGAACCCAGTATGTCTGACATCAGAGCCACAGCACATCACAGCGAAAGAGCAAAATTTTTACTTAAAGGGTTTTTTATACTTTCGGAATGGAAAATATTCATATTGTGGTTTTGCACTAAAAATAAATTCTTCCATTCACAGCCAGCAACAGGTAGCTGAGGTTAGATCAAACCACCAGCTTACTAATGACTATGAATTGCAGTATCTATAGAAATGACCAGAATTCAAGGCAGCCTCTAAAATAAGCCAGATGAATCATTCTCGAAAAATATTATTCACTCTGTAATAAATAGGCTCAGCACAAACGTCTGCCACACAAAGCACGCTTTAAGTATTTTTTAAAAATGTAAAACGCTGTTGTGTGTAAATTGGAATGACCAGTTTTCTTCCTTTTGCGGGCTTTTTCCTTTTCTCATAACAAGTCTGGGAACATTCAAGTGATCCTGGGATCCTAAAGTTAAGTGACTGAATTGAAAGCATTCCTTTTGCGCAGGCATCTTGAACATAATAAATAATAGCTCTTAAAGTATTATAAATAAGGAATCTGAACTGTCTTGAGTTATAGTGAAAGTTATTGTTCGACAAAGATGCAGTAAGAAACAAAAGCTGATAAAATCTTTAGATTCTTATTCTACTGTGTAACGCATATTTTTTTTTGGTAGTAAGTTACTAGGTCAGACGCTTTGTTAGCGTAAATTACCAGAACATCGCTACCATTAGTGGAACCAGGTCGATTTACCAAACTTAAGAATCTGGGCCCCAGTTAAATTATTAAAAACCAAAACCCCAAAATCACAAAAACCTCATAGTGACAGCAACCACTGTCCTGCAATGCTGTTACATAATTTTCTACAGAGGTATATTTTCATATTTCATATTCAATGATGTCTCATTAAAGCAAGGGGATCAATGCCCGCAGGACTGGCAGAACTTAAGGGACCTGAAGGAGACCAGGACTGTTAAGAAAGAAAGACCAAAACAAACCAACAGTGGAAAAAAATCACCACCAACAACAAAAAATACTCACCCCACCAAGGAAGCAAACACCAAAACAGCAAAAACCTTTCACTTTGACACTTTTTTGTTTGGTCTCTGGTGTTTTCTTCTCCCAGTAAGCCTTATTGCACATCTCTGAAATGAGCACCAAGGATGGCAGCTTCTTCATTGCCATGCAAGCCGTAGCCTGCCTTCACCAGAAAAAAACCTCAAAACCCCAACAGGAAAACACAGACGGAAAACAATACCTTGCATGCCGTCAACATGAGATGTCTAAATCACATGTGTACAATTCAGGTTTAAGTCACTCAATTTAGAAATGAATGCTCTTTGTGTCTGCTTAGTGTCTATACTACTGTGGGACTGAATTTCTCAGTAAAGACAAACCAAAAGTAATCCCAACAGTCATTATTTCACGGCCATTGCTGCTCATGGCCATTGCAACTACAGCCCTCATGTATCTAGACAGGATTTTTTTTTTTTTTTTACTTCTTCCCCCTGAAAACCAGGATACAACTTACCTATAACCCCGCCATTTTATTTGTAGCACAGTTGCAGCTGTAGAAGGAAATTGGTAAATCAATTGTGCCTATCCAAAAATAAAAAGGTTAATCTACGGGGTTCTTCTGCTTCTCTGCTTACATTAAACATTTTCAACATTTAAAAAGCTCCTAAACTTTTAAAGAATATTTAAAAGATTTGGCATCGTCATGTTACGCACATATTTGGTTTTTATAACCACATCACATCTGTGCGCTCACTCTCCCTCATCCTCTGATGATGTCTTCTCCCAAAGTAGTTTACAAATTGTAAGGGGCTGGGAATCTGCTGTTCTGTGTGTTTGCGTGAGAGCTTGTATCAGTGCTGTTCGGGGACTGAGAAAACCTTTGAAAGTTGCCATATTATGCATGATTAGCAATAAGAAAACTAGTATCTTCATCACTCATTTCTCACTGAAAGTATAAAGTGGAAAAAAGCTGTTCTGTTTACTGGACCAACATACCACGCCTGGGAGACTTCGGTATACAAAGTACAGGGTGCAGGGTAGATGCACTCCACTCTGCAGATGTGCCCTCTCAGGGGTGGGGGAAAGGAGTGCCTTTCATGGTCACATTTGGAAACTAGGGGACAACCTTACAGCAAAAGCTGATACCCTGAAAGAAGAATATTAGTAACAGTGAAACACAGTAATGGGAAGTAGTTTCTTTCCTTCCATTCCTCATTTCCCCTAAAGAAGATGTAATTGTGAGGTGCATATATATATACACACAGGAGATATAACGTGCGATATACAAATGTAACTCTAAAAATATTTTGCCCATCTTAATAGGCATCTTAGGTCAAAGCAATGCTAGCGCGCATAGACACTTTTGTCTGAGAGTAGCTCACTGTAGTTTACTTTAAGCGTGCTTTCACTCATTTAACTTCAGGTAGTGCTTATGGCTGATTTAGTAATACCGTCACAAAACACTGTGCAGATGCTCTTAGTATGAATGAGCCTGTGCCAATTAACCAGACTGTCAGCTAAACCAAATTAATACTCTCCCTAGACTTTTTTTGCAACAGCTGAGCTAAACTGAATTCAGTCAAACTGTTGCAGCTTCCCAGCATACAAGAAAGTTTTGGTAACAGTAAGCTGAAATAAAAGACGAGTCAACACACAAGCTTGTATTAGCACGAGTCTGTCGGTAAAAAGCCTAACAGGAATCTGCAGCACCATTAATGGAATTAACCCCCAAAACAGAATCTCTAATCAAAATCTTAAAGACTGGTGCCGAAAGGAAGCAACTGCATATATACTACGGCAGTGGTGGAATAAATTATCTTAGTTGTAGAGTAAGTTAAGTAGGATCAGAATGAAGGTTAAAAATCCTAAAGTAAGGTAGCTATTCCTTGATTCAAAAGTGTGTCTCATGCAATTATAAACTTTTTTTATTCCCCTAGGCAGCTGGGATTTTCCCAGGATACCCATTCAAGTGTATGTTCAATCAGTACATATTCAGGAATTCACCTCTTGTCTATACAAAGTTTCAAGGAGGTCAAGGAGAATTTTGTCATTGCCTCCAGTGAGGCCAGGCATTTCACCCACCAATCTTGCAGCTGAAGTGAGGTCTTTGGATAAAAACTATGTGAAATGTAAACAGCGCAAATCCTGGCCACATTTAATAAACCGAACAGGACGTCTCTCTATCCAATATTTCACTTAGCTTAATTTATCAACTTTAAAAAAAAGGAGAAAAAACAGTTGACTGTTCCATTTTTCTAAGGCAGAGATTTTAAGGGGTGAATTGTGACAGTCCTTTTGTCTCCAGCCACATCCCTCAGACTGCGGGTATATAAAAATATATTTTGCATACACTTAAAATACTTTGGTGAGATCCGTTCTCTCAGATGCCAAACTCAAGTGCAATACTTTACACACCAGGTTTTTTCTCTATGAAAGCCTGCAAAATCACTCAGCAATCGCAAGGTTCCATAAGCCACCCACTCTATAACCTGGGGGCTACGGGAGCATGGGGCTGAAAGGAAAAAAAGGAGAGAACACTTTCCTATCTTGTGGAAAGATGAGGTTATAGTGATTATCATGGGAGGAAACTATTTTTTGTGACTGTTTTCTTCAAGATGTATGTGGCTTCCAGAAGTAAAATATACCATCTTAATTCATTCTTAAAAATTAAGTGCTGTGACATATGAAAGGTTGCTCATTAATGAGAGATAAACATAGGAAAAAGCCTGTTTTTATGACTTGTCAGTAGATACTTAAGGAATAATTTTGTAAAAAGAAAAAAAAAATGCCATTCCCTAAATCGACCAAAAAATTATGGATTGAGGTTTGATACAAAATATCGATATATAATTTTAGGTAGCTCCTCTACATTGGAGCAGGAGCCCTTATCACCTAAGCTTTGCAAAATTCTAACAAGCTACATTGCCAACTGCCTCACTCCTTTGACAAAAAACTGAAATATGTTGCTCCTGTGCAATTAAGTTACTACTTGGGGGTTAGATTGTGTCATCCTAACTCGGGAGGATGTCTGACTTTGTGAGCGAATTTCCCTTGAGATGAGATTTGCGGGAGGCCCCTCTTTCCTCCTGGGCTGCAAATAAACGAGCCCAAGAACATTCCCAGGCACCATGTTCCAGCTGGCCCTGAAAGGACAGTGTCCATGCTGGGCAACTCCTTTAACCTCTAAAAGAGGGGAGCTGCTGGCAAGCTTGACTTTTGGGAATGGCCCTGGAACATTTTAGCTCCTGAAATGTGCTGGGGAATAACTTGGGAGAGTACTTTTTGGCACATGCTTAACTCACACCAGGGAAAGTCTTAACGCTTCACTAGCGTGGGCAATTGCTATCCATTGTCCAGGAACATTTCCACCTACTGTCTGATTTACTAGTACAGAGGTGTCCAAGGACACTGTCGTGCGCTTCCAGACTTTGTACTGTGATTGTATGTGTGCAGGACAGAACAGTTCAGGCACAGTCTTGATGTAAAGTTCACTTTTTATACCATTACTCCCCCCACACACACACACATATTTCAGAATAACTTACACAGTCTTCCGCTTGAGACGAAGGGGTCTGAGGAATGCCATCCTCCCCAAGAACAGTATTGGGAGCAGTGGGCAGTGGGCAGTTAGACAGCCTTCACATGTACCTGCAATATTAGGGGATCCTCACGCATTGGCTTTGAAGTATGAACACAGTGTTTCTCCAACACAAAAAAAAAAAAAAAAAAAAAAAAAGTCACTGAAGGATAAAAACACATACTTGATAAACAACTGCATAATGTCCACCTGCAGAGCAGCAGAGGTAGAAGATGGTAAATCTACTGCTAAAAGGTGCGTTGCATTCAATGAGTCCTGCAAGAAGGCATTGACGCTCATGCTTTTCTTTACTGCTCAATGCAGCTGCAGTTAGATAAGTTCCCAAAGTGCATTCTTGGTCCCTTAACCGCTCTACTTACGTACTTCATAGTGCCAAATACACCAGGGAAAAAAGAAGTCATAAAACTAACACTCCATTAAATCATCACTGTGTACAATAATTAAAAATAATAATAATAATAAAAAAAGAATAAATGAAATGACCTAAAGCAAACAAAACAATTTTGATTTTTTCTCTTCTCTGCAATAGTTTATGCAAGAGAAATAAGAGGGGAGAATAACTTTGTGCATTTGACAGCATTTGTGGTACACCAACTTTTACGTGTGTCTTCTATGATAACAAGAAATAATGTCAGTGCTTTAAGAAAATCAGTAACTGATAAAAACTGCACTACTGTGGAAGCTGACAAAGGTCTGAATTGATTTGTAGACCTAAAGTGGAACTGTCTCTAATTAAAGCAACAGTTTTAAGTGTAACCAACTAGTGCATTTCACTTACAGTGCGACTAATTTTGAAATGTGGGTTGCTGTAGCCCTGACGCTTGACTTCATGTCTGAAGATGACAAATTTGAATGGTCATTTAGAAATTTTCCATTTCGGTGTGCTTTTTGAGACACACTGAAAGAGCACCAAAATATTCTTTTATCAGTAACCATATTGACACCCACATGAATTATGACTAGTTTATATACACTGCTTCTTGATCAAAATAAAACTAGGGTGAAAAAATATATCTATATTTAAAAAAAAAAACCACTTTGTTCAAGGTGCTCCCTATGTCCGTAAGCTGGTGATTCATCCTGATACACCCTTGTGTACTGGCTCAGACTCCCCAAGTTAAACTTGTGCCTGCAACATCTGATTTGCATCAAGTGCCTTCTCTTGTAACATATCTCAGGTGCACCCAGCGGTTTTGTAATTATACAGCAGGCTTTCAGGAGGGCAGAGCTACTCTGATTGTGCATTTTGTTACATTTTTAAAACAGATTATCTCCCTTGGCAAGGTTGTTTTAAAATGTAACTTAAACTCCAAAGATTTACAATCTCCCCAAATAATCCTATATAATAGTAGGCTGCATTGTCAAAGCTTCTGATCATTGGTAACTTCTACTGAAATGGGAACCAATCCCTTTTAGTCTAAAAGTTTGAACATTTTAGCCATAAGCTTCTCTAATCAGCGTGCAGGATTTGAGTCAGAGAAAAAAAACAAAACAAAACAAAACAAAACAAAACAAAAACATTAAAAAAAGTCCTGTAACACAAGCAAAAAGAAACTTCAGATGCGTAGTACAACGTCTGTTGCCTTTTCCCGAGGTTGAGAACACTGAACTCCCACCCTGTTTCAAGCGCAATCGTTGCTACTCATGCCCAAAGGTAACTACGTCAGCTCTCTTCTGAACAATCCCTGTGATGGAGAAACAGCAGATTCTGCTTTTATAGTAGTAAGACCTCTGTCTCTGTCATCTGAAACACAGCGCCAATAGGTTAAAGCAAAGGAGACCTCTTTAAAGACACATAAAGCCTTCTTGAGTAATAAAAAAAAAAAAAAAATCACACTAGAGAAATGAAAAGAAGATGTTTTCTGGAACTGTGGATTTCAATGTCACATGAATGGAAAAACACTTTATATCTCTCCAAAATGCAGGATAAGTACAGCAAGGTAATCATTTTTTCCACCTTGTCTTAAACTTTCGGAGACAGAGAATACTAATGAGAAAAGCATGCTTCATCCTCCTCTTTCACCTTTTGTCCTAGTAAGTGGCAGTAAACCTCTATGTATTATGGCTAGGAAAGATCAAGGGGAGGGATAGGGACCAGAAAGAAGAAATATGAAGAGAAATAAGTAAGACTAACACATAGGGGAGGTCTCCTCAGATTGAAAAATAAACTGTGTTTTTGAATGAAAAAGTACCATATATATGCACAGTTTCCATGTCAAACTGTCCCGATTTCAACGAGACATCAATTTTTATTTCTAAATTTCCAGTTTAAAATCAGGAACAAAACTGAGTCATTTCATTGGTAAAGATTTGGTGTGCTTTGCCACACTGCAGTCTACCTGCAACCCCAACCTGCAACTGGTTTTATTTAAGATGAGCCAATACATTGCTGACATTTTCAGTGAGAAATCTATCCAATACTATTCATACAGACATTACTCAATCAAACATGCTCTCATATTCAGCCAATTTCTTTCTGAGTCTCTGCTCCAGTGACTGATTGAGAAATTAGTCTCAGCAAATGAAATCATTATTACTCTCTGTACCTGCACCCATCTAGGAACATCTGAGACGAGACAGACTGTTCAAATCCGTCTTCTCCAACAGTTAATTCCTAAAAATAATTGAATGTTCTACTGCAGTACAGAAATGCACTCTATTCTCTCCCTGCCATTTAAGAATAAGACTTAAGATTTCACTCATCACAAAAATGAATTATTTAATACTTTGCCAAAAGTGAAAAAGCTCATACAGGTAATGCTGTGCATTAAAAAAAAAAAAAAAAAAAAAAAAAAAGGCAAGTTCTGCATGGTGCATAAGTGAAGTGATCGGTACTTTGCTACTGTCAAGTCACTTCCAGCTCACACAAGTTTTGTAGGAAAGTGTAAAAAAGCTATTGTGTTAATCATCACGACTGCTTAACTACTACACTTCCTCATTTGAAGAATTTTGGGTTTTGAAGACTGATTTGGTAACTCGCTTGAATATGTAAATACTCACCTGAATATGATCCAAATCCTTTAAGAAAACATTTTATTTCCATCTGAAGTACTATAACTTTTTATTCTCCATTTGAATCCAAGTTCCTTTTTCTTTCTTTTTTTTTTACTGCTATGATCACTATCTCAAAAAAGAAATTATAATCAAGCCTCAAACCATTAAAGAGCAAAATAAAAAATTTGCTTGAGGATATTAATAGAGACAGTTCTAAGTTACTGTACAAGCAAATTTGATGTATTTATTTGTAGCTCACATCATATAGAAAAATAATTGGAAAAAAAAAAGTGATTTGTTTCCATTGTTACTATAGTCGACTGTCAATCCAATCCTGCGGGTCTCTAACTTTAAGCAAACCTTACAGTGACACCAGAATTTATAGGAGATTAACAGATCAAAACACTAAAGCAACAACACAACAAATGGAGCGATAATAAGGGTTTCCCCCTCTCTCATGGCTTAATAGCTATCTAAAATCAAAGTCCTTTATGGTGTATATCTGGCATGACTTTCACAGTTATCCTTAAAACCTGTGTATGGAAAATTTTCCTTTCTTGGACCTCCACTTCCCTATCTCAAAGGACAAAGCAGGAATGCTTTAATAACATTATCTCAATCCACTTGAAAAGCCCTCTTAATTCTTACTAAAACAATCTAATCTGTTTGAGGCAAGATTTTGGTTTTATTTAGAATAGCAAACCTTATCTAATTAAGTGTAACACTAGGATGTTAACTAACATACACAAGCCAACTTTTAAGAGTCCACTGCACACACGCGCTAATTCATACCAACCAAAGCCTAGACCCCAGCATCGTAGTTAGCCCAACAGGCAGTGACTAATGCCATCCTCCCCTACGTCCTCGTTCCCAAGTGTCATACATGCAACCCAAATCACTGGTAGTGGGGCTTACCTGGGGGGGAGGGGGGAGGCTGAGGTGGGGATCCTCTATTTAACCTCGTTAAGAACCAAGTGGAAGGTGACTACCAGCGTTCAACGTTGAGACCAGCTTCAAATTTCACCATCAACAAGAAGATGGGTTTCCTTGTCCCTTAGAACCTATCTAAGCAGTCAAAGCATCTGCTATAGTGCAAAACAAACCAAAGCCACAATTTTAGTATTGAACTTTATCTAGTAGGACTTAAAGAGTTGTCCCCGCCTTGACTGCCACACTGCTCAGCCATACTGCATTTTTCCAGTTTCACCTTCAGCTTCCCTTAAGAGATACCTTCCCTTGACTGAAACACAAATCACTGTAAAAGACAGGCCTCACCTTCAGTATTGTCAAGTTCATGAACACCGTGAAAAGACTGTGTTTACCGTCTACTGAAATCAGTGGGGCTGGGGGTTTCCAAAATACAGCCTAAAGGTTAAAGATTCCCCCAATAAATGACTATTTGATTATTCCCATGTTAGTTTTCAATCAGCATGACTAACGCGGGACAGTTTAAGCATAGACACCTAATCTAATTCAAGAATTAGATTCAGTGAATGGAAACCCATGATGGTTACCAATCCCTTCAAGAACATTTCTTAAAAAAAAAAAATAAATTGTAAAAAACTCTGTTTGTCAGCAGCCAGGTACAATCTCACATATACGTCCCAACACTCGGTCACAATATACTGATGCGCTTTAAATATGGACAAATTACTCATTGTAACATAAGTCACCTTCTTCCTGGCAAATTCCACTCAGAAGGCTAAATATATACTGCTCGTCTTTGTATACCAAAGTATCCAGCCAGCTGGTGCAGAAGAAAGAAAACCAGCCTATGTTTTTCACCAGAGATGTAAAGAAAACAAAAAACCTCAAAGCAAAAATCAGAACAAGGCCTGTGTATCAGCTATTTTTGTTTTGCAAACTAGTCAGGACTCGCACTTTTTAATTTCACTTGATGATTGATAACCAATGCATACAAACACACGGTGTAAGACTTCTGCGTACTACAGACCTATGTAAAATAGCCCAGACACCAGATCACAGATGAAAATTAAGGGGCAAAAAGATGCAACGTTTACTCAATGCTCTGTTTTTCAACTTTTACTGAGTTCTTAATTTATTAGTTATAACTTGTTTTTGTTGGAAAAGGTTCAGAAAGGGCTGTGAGATTTTTCTAAGTGTTGGCTTAAAAATGCTTACAACTATTTCTTAAATGCCAGCTTAAGAAACGTATAAATAAAATCCAACATTAAGACCTCTAAACTTGGAGAGACATGCTCAGAACAGGAAATGATAGTTTGTTAATAAAGAAAGGTAAATCATTCTCTAGGCTTCCGGTGGGAAACTTGGCAGTGAAAGGATTTTGACCTCAGTGGAAGGTAACTGCCACAAGTGACAAATCAAGCAACTTTCTTCTTACAAGTGAGGCAAATGTTTGACATAAGGCTGGACTGCAGTCAGATCTATCATTCCCTGTGGCATAGTCTTCTACTTTTAACAAATAATCCTGCAAGCTTTTTGCACTGATCGTATTAATTTTCTTTTTTTTTTTTCCCCTCTCTCCCTCTCCGAGTAAAGCCGTGCAAGCCTAACATTTTTTGTGAATGATTACTTATTTCCTATTTGAAGCACAAAAGCTCATCACTTATAGAATAGGTCAAGCTTTCAGTGCCTATTAGTCCCAGTCTGGAATGAATTAATGCATTTTCCTACGTTCATTTTCCTTTTCTGTTGTAGGAATAGTATATGGGACATTTGCACAAAGGAAGGAAGCAAAAATCCTGCATTATTTTCAGGTGTTGTAAACAACAACAACAACAAAAAAAACCACTGACAAATTCTATTTTCCTTTTCATATTAGACTCACTGTGACTATATCACTGTGAAGTTTGCAATTAGAAGTACCGGTTTTCCCAACTCAGAACAATAGATGGGGGGAAAAAATGACAAGTAGCCCAGTTTAATTTCAAACGTTAATATATTTTCTATTTTATAGTGAACATATGCATCGTTCACCCCTTATTTGCAGCAACTATGACGTCCTCATAAAAAGGGGTGACATTTGTAAGATGCCTCTTAAAATAAATATTTCTTTTTATAAAATAATAAAACTTCAAATAAATATTCTTTACACTAAACAATATGTTGAAAAAATTAGAAAATAAAGGCTGAATTTTACTGTAACTGTACAATATACATGAAGTCCAAAGGGAAATCAGAGTCTTGTAATAGAAGGTTTCCGTAAGACAAAATACAATCTAAAAACATACTGATTGATTCACATTCTTCCGAATGTACAACATATTAGTATAATATTTTGTGACTGTGCCATGTCTTATGACACCACATATTTTTCACAGTTGAAAATATTATTGTATATACAAAAATATAGCACATTATCTCTGGCAGAAAACAATGAAAAAAAAAAAAGGAGTCATTTGCTAATTTACAAATTTTGCAAGTACTATTCACAAACAATAGAGTTGCCTAGGAGTGTCTGTGTTGCTTTAGCTTATGCAATATGTGGGTCACAATGTACTGCATCCCGTTTTTTTTTTTTGTTGGTTTTTTTTTTTTTTTTTTTCCTGTATCCCGCCAGCTGGATTCTAACAAGCGTATCAGTTAAGATGGCACACACGGAGAAAAAAAAGCATTTCACTGCAAACAGCAACGTGTATCCCCAACCCTTCTACTACAGTGCCAAGACCATAGCTGCTTAAGTTGGTTGCATATGCACGTTAAAATACTCCTGGTTACTTTAGTATTTCTGACTAGTGATGCTATGTTGGCTTTTCAAAGTTCCTGGGGGGGACGCTGGGAACTTTGCAGCAAACGGTGTTGGAGTGTTTACAGCGGCACCCGGGCCGATTTACCCGGTCGTAACAGCCCTGGCACAACTTAAGGCAACCCTTGGCTGGTAGGTAACACCACAAGCAAGGCAGAAAGAGGGACACCACGCCCATGGCGGACCACCTCGTGCAGCAATGCGACTGACTGCAGGAGCAGGGGTTGTCAGCACAGTTGTCCTCGTCATCGTTAGAGCAGTGGTAGAAGAGGCCCTTCACGCAGCACACGCAAGTCCCGTAATCGACCACGTTCTGGGCGGAACAAAGACACTGCTTGTCACAGATCCAACAGGATGGGAGGGTCCTCGGATACGTGCACTCCTTACACTTACACTTCCCACAGTCCTCGCACCTGTAGCTGTGCGCTCCCAAGTCTTCTTTGCTCAGCGGCTTCAGCTCACCCGACTTGAGCTCAGACTTGGGCTGCATTCGGACTATCCCGTCGGCAACTGGACCCGAAGATGATCCTAGAAGTCTTTGTTCAGATGAATTACTGCTCGTACTTGTCCTTGTACTGCTCCGCGAACCTGTGCTGACCGTGCTGATGGATCGGGACAGAGGTGCCCGAGGAGAGGCGTGCGTTTGCGTGTGCTGAATCCGGCTAAAATGACGATGCTCGGGCAAGCCATGGGGCCTCTCATTTTTGGGTTGGGTTGCTAGCCGAGGAGCGGACTTGACCCCTGGCCGCGGAGCCACCGTCGGTCCCTCCGTGTACTCATTCGTGTTTCGGATGGCTCTGATCTGGTCCAGCGACAAGACGTGAACCTGCTGCGTCAGGACATCCCGCAGGTCGGGCTCCCCGTGCGGTCTCCCACTGTCACGCCGAGCCTGTAGCAAGGCCTGCGACCCGCTGCCGTGCTGAGCTCTCGTCTCCATCAGTGCCCGGAAGCGTGCTCACCCCGGTGGGCTTAGAACACATCTGAAATCCTGGAGACACAAAGAGAGGATTCACTATTGCAACACATCTCATGCTCTCTCCAGCAGCCTTTTCAAGCCCGCAGGATCCCGCGGCACCGCACACAAGCAAGTAATGCATCAGCCATTAAAAAAGAGGAGTCACATCTGGGGCGGAGCGCGGGCGCCCGTCAGCTGAATGCACTTCCCTTGGCCTGTCCTGCCCACTCCTGTGGAGAGCTTAAAGGGATTCCGTTCTAGGTCCACGCACCTTAACCTGTGGGTCTAGAAAGTCTAGGTGTTGCGCCTGCTAGCTAAGGCTTCCCAGGCCATCTTCTGGTTAGACCGTGGCCTTTAAGGTGATTACATTTCAGCCACTTGAAGTGACTCTTCTCTTCACATCAGGCTACTGAAAAACCTATATTAAAAAAAAAAAAAAAAAAAAAAAAAAAAAAAGCCTGCAAGTATTTAGCAAGTGTAATGTGACCTGCTGATGACAGACATATAATTCTCCAATTTTGTTTAAAACTGGATAATATTTTGGTAGGCTAGTCTCTTTACACATTAAACTTTACATGATGTAAATAGGAAATTTTAGTTTAATACCAATGGTCCCAAGAAAAACACTAAATAGCAATAAAATGTTTGAGGTTAGACATTAAATGAGTTAGTGCTACCAAAAACTTCAACAGCACAAGTAAAAATATCTCTCTCCAGTATTTTAGTGTGTGTCATACTTGTGTACACCACTGTGATTGTTATTTTAAGGCTCAATACTACAAAAGCAATGCTACCACAGTTTTATTTTTTTAAAATGTGTAAAAAATTCCACAGACTGCATTTCAAAATGTAAGTATTACCAAGAGTGGCTTGCGGGACAGAGGCATGCATAATAGAATCAAACAATGCCACCATCCAAGAAGTCCACTTGATTGCGAATATTACTTTAAAGGATCATTAACTACAAAGTAGAAATGCAGACTTAAGAATTTAAATGGAAACTCAGTAAAAGACCCAGAAGATGAGAACTTGTAAATAACTAACTTCCACGTACAGATATGCACAAGTTTCAAGTACTGCCCTCTGAATTAGTTAATATTTGTTTTGCCTTTATCATATCTTAAAGCGGTTCCAAAATCCAATTACCTATACAAAAATCCAGAACAATATTTTACAATTAAAACCCAAGCAGGAACCAAGCTCCTTACAAGGACCACACAATGTCTTCAATTATACCTAGAAAGAGCACCATAGTGTTACTCTGTACACATCAGTTACCAACAATAATACTATACCGCAGTATAATAAAATATTGCCAAACAGCTTAACAATGAATATCTCAAGACACTGTCTTTATTCTAACAGCAGTGGAACACATTTAACCTTTTAACTCCTGGCTCCCTCCCTCAAGTGTTTTTTTTTTTTTCTTTTTTAAAAAAATAAAAATCTAAGTTTTAAGAGCGACCACCTATTTCAAATATTGCCAAATCCTGGTTTTGGACACAAGAGTGTATGTCATGGTGTCTCGTCCCTCCCCCCCCCCCAAAAAAAAGTCTTGCAAACTTATCTTGAAGGATTGCTTATGTTTTCTTCAAATTAAAACCTTTGCCATATAAAAAGTTTCAAACAACAGCCTAAGTGGACGTTTCCTCATCTGAAACTACCCGGAGATAAAAAAGAACAGAAAATAAAATACTTTCCCCATCCTTGAGAGGAACTAGCAGCCCTATCTGCCCTCCACGTCCAGACTTCAGCCGAGAAGATCCGCCGAACCACGCAGCCCTCCCTCTCCAGCAATGACAACCCAGCGCCAAAAGCAAAAAGCCTGACCCTGACCTGCACGGCGCTGAAGACGACACCGGTCTCGGTGGCGGAGCCCCTTCCTCAGACGCCAAGGTGGGAGCTGGAGGAGAAGCCTCCGCCCTCGGCCCCCTTCCCCTCCGCGGGCTCCATCCCCCCGGGGCGGCGGGGGCGCGCAGCAGGTGGGAGGCGGCAGCCCCTCGCCCCGCCGGAGCCGCCGGTAGCCCCGCAAGTGCAGACAACCCGGAGATAACCGGGAGACATCCTCCGGGCTGGGAGGTGGGAGGGGGCTGCTGCAGCCGCCTTATCGGGAAAGTCAAACCCATGTTTCCTTTTAACTCGTGTGTGTCGTCGTCCCCCCCCCCCCCCCCCGCGCCCTCCCCCGAGAGATGCTAAAGAAGCCCTCCCCTCCCCGGGTAACGCCAGGCGCCCTGCAGACGGTTTGAGACAACACCTCCGGGACAGTTGGGCAAAAGGCAGATTACCCCCCTACTCGCCTTGCCCTAAAGCACCCATTCAGCTCCACAAAGCCGGCCGCTGGAAAAGCTCCTCTTATTTTACGCATATTCTGCAAATTGCCTGAACTTCAGTCAGCCCCCACCCCACCCCTCCTCCGCCCCAGCCCGAAGGGACCCAGAAGGCGTTTTGCAGCGGGACATCGGTCCGAGCAGCCCGGACGACCCTCCTTTTTCTCTCCCCTCGATAGATCCGCAAACGGGACAAGATGCAAACCGCCAGCACGTTTATTTGCAAACAGACATTGGCTTAAAAACCTCTTACGGGAAAGCACTTCTCCCCCTCCTCGGACCTGCCACTTCTCCCCCTTCCCATCCACCGAGAGCAGAGCAGCAGCATTCGCCTTTTTGTGTGCATGTGTGTGATAACGCGATTCCCCACTTCCAAAAGCCAAAGTCCACTCTCGCGGAGCTCAAGTGCCATGATTGCTAACTTTTCCTCGCTGGGATTGGCAAAAGGGCGAGCAGGGGGGCCGGGTTTCGCGTTCGGCACATTTGGGGAAGTTTAAAACGCAAAGGGGTTTCTTGCGTGCTGTGGAGAAGAAAAAAAAAAAAAAAACAACCCAAAACCCACCCAACCCGTGCCTCGCTGGCTGGGAGAAGGCGAGCCCAAGGGGGAGAAGTCCTTCTCTGCCCGTGAATTTCTGTTTTGTGTCCGGAGCCTGTGCAAGGCACCCCCACCCCCATCCCCACCGCACACACACACACACACACACACACACCAACCACCTCCTCTGCTTTCAAAGTGCTTTGAAACCCCCATTAAGGGCCGAGTGTGTGATCAGACTATGGATTAGGGCAAAAGGGACTTTACCATCGGGGTGGGGCAAACTGACACACAAATAGCTTGCTGAAAACACCAGCTTTTTTTTTTTTTTTTGGGGGGGGGGAGGTGTTACAAAGTAAACCCACCAAAGGATTAAAAAAAAAAAATCAGTAAATGCAGAAATTAAGGGTTTCCTTCCCCTCCACACATGCCCTCTGCATAGAAGAACCTGGGGAAGAACTTTCCTTGCCTTATGAATCGAATTAATTTCATCACACGAGAAATATACATGTGAACACACTCACGCACTCATATTTATAACCAGACGTGCACTCACTTCCGAATTGCACGGATCTCCCGACGCCACTACAGACGGGCGTAAATCACGCACTGAAAGGCGGGTTTGCTCGCTCTCCCCCAAGACGGGGGCACAAACAGCCCCGGCGACCGCCAACCCCGCAGCGCCCTCCCTTCACAGCCCCCCCTCCCACCACCACCCCCCGGGGCTTGTCGGAAACCCACGCGTGCCCGGCGAGGCAGGAACGCGCGGGACCGCCCGTGCCCGGCTCCCCGCAGCAGGGAGAACACGCCGAAGTTTCGTCCTCTGTCCCGTTTTCCCCCCTCACCCCCCCCAGCTCCGCTCGCAGCCCCCGCAGGCATGTCTCCGCGCCCGCGCACCCCTCCGCCCCCCCGCGCAGCCTTCCGCCTCCCCCCCCCCAGCTCCGCGCCCCCGGGGCAGCCCGGCGGGGCGCAAAGGCGGCGCAGCCCGCAAACCCCAGCGGAGGTTCCCCCCCCGCTCCCTACCCCCCCGCCTCCCCGGAGAGAAATCGCTCCGAAATCCCACCTCCGGCTCCTCTCTGGGAAAGGAAGGAGAGGGGAAGGGGGGAGAGGGAGAACCTGTACGAATGGAAAAGGGATCGGCCTCAAACATTTCCACGAGTTTTCTTGGAGCAACCAAAAGGAGGGGGGGGGGGGGAATGGGGAAGGGGGGGGAAGAGGTTTACTGAAAAGCTTGTTTTGCAAAGAAGGAAAAGGCTCTCACCGTGATCGCGGCGCTGCACCAAATCCCTCTCACTCTTGTATTTTCTTCTTCCTGCGGTTTGCAAATAAATCCAGCCCTAAAGCAAAAAAAAATTCTTTTCCAAACTCTGCTTTAGTCCAACTTGCAAATTAGAGTCAGAATGATCACCGTGTAAAAAGTCCAGAGCAAAGTTAGGTCCCTCTCCCCAGATCGATTATAAATACGTGTATGCGCGTATATACTATAATAATAATAATAAAAACACCTCTCCGGATCGGGGTGGGTTTTCTTTGCTCCTAAAAAGAAACCACTCAAGTCTCTCTCACACACACTTTCCTTTTTTTTTTTTCCCTCAATGAACAGGAGGCCGAATCGCCAATACCAAGTCACTTTTTTTTTTTTTTTTTTGCTGTTGTTGTTGTTCTGGTTGCTGTTGTTGCAAATGACCGAAAGGAAGGGGAAAAGCCAAAGAAAACAAAATAAAAAGCGGATCTAAAAGAAAATCCCAAAGCTTTCTTCCACTGAGCTCCTCAAAAAAAAAAAAAAAAGGAAAAAAAAAAAAGCAAGCAGCTTGTGCAATGTAGCCGTTCTGCTCGCTGCAAGCTCTCTCCCCTCTCTCCCTCTGGCTTTCTCGCTCCCTCTGCGAGCGTGTGTGTGTTGCAGGCAGCTCTGTGGTTTGCAATCGAGGAGGGGGGGGCCGGGGGGTGGGGGGAGAGGTGGGGGTGCGGGGTGGTGGTGGGGGGGTGTTTTGGGAGCGCAGCGGATTTGTGGTGGTGGTTGTTGTTGTGTGTTTGGAGGAGGTGGAGGAGGAGGAGGAGGAAGATTTGAGATCTGAGCTGTAGGGGCTCGGCGTTTTTCTGCTCGCTCGCTCGCTCCCTCTCTCTCTCTTTTTCTTTCCGGAGGAGGTAGGGTGATCTCTCTGCAAAAGCAGCAGTAAATGGCGTCATGTGGATCTGAGGAGGAACAGAGCAGTTGTTGTCCCAGAGGATATATCGCATCCGGTCCCAGCTCATTGGCTCTGCGGGGCTACATTCACTGGCGCTCCCAGCGCCCTGCCAGCACTCCGAGCTGCGGGAGGCATTCAAAAGGGCAGCGCCGCCGCCGCCGCGCCGGCCCCGGCCCCGGCGCTGCCCTCCCTCTCCTCTCTTCCCCTCCCCTCCCCTTCCCGTCCCTTCCCTCCCCTGCGCGGGGCGGCGGTGGGGAGCCCGGCTCCCGGTTCCCCCCCGCCGCCGCAGCCCCGTTTTCCCGGGAGGGCTCCTCCGTGCGCGGTCACACGGCGCTGGGGGCTGCTTTTGTGCTCGGGTATTGATTCAGGGGCAGACAGCGATAGGTTTGCGAGGGGACCCCGCTTCTCCCCACGCTCTCCCCCGCCTCTGCGGGCATTCGGGAGACCCATTTCCAGGTGCTTCCCCCTTCCCCCCCCCCCCCCCCCGTGTTTTTTTAACCGAGTGGAATAAAAGGTTACACTTTCTGCCCCCCCCCCCCCCCCCCCCTCCTTTTCAGCAGCCGGTCCCCGGCCACGCAGGGAGAAGGAAGGGTGATTACTTGGGGCATTGTCCCGCGGATTAACGCGATTAAGCGGCACGGGATGGGGGGGGGGGGCGCCGGTGGCCGGGCGGGAGCGCGGAGCGGGGCCCGCGGAGCGGCGGGGCCGGGTCGGGCCGAGCGCGGCGGGGGGGGGAGCGGGAGCGGCGGGGACGGGCCGCTGTGGGGTTTGCGGAGTCCCGGGCAGCAGCGAGGTCTGTGGGGAGGGGTGGGGGTTTTAAGAAAGGGAAAAAAAAATATATATATATAGAAAAAAAAACAACAACCTTTGTTTTAATTAATTCCCATTCGTGTGGGGGACACGGTCTGCAAGCAGCTCCACAAACGCGCCTGTTTGTCTTCTGGGCGTTTCCTGACACGGCCACAGCTCGGTCCCTTTTGTAGGGAGCTGAAATCACCCCCGGGGCCACTGGGGCTGCGCCCCAGCATCTCGCACCTACATGTGCCTTTAAGCGCGCAGAAGCGGCGTATCCACGTAGGCATGCACCGAGCACGAATATACCCGTATCACGTGTGGCACTGCTTAAAATATACACGGTGTGTAAGGCAGCAGTGCGGTGCCTTATTTACATGAACAATCCCCAGCGCAAAAAAAAAAAAATAAAATAAATTAAAAAAAAAACAACCCCAAAACAACCCACCAGCCCTTTTTACTACGTGAGGCAGTTTTGCAGGCGCTTCCTCTTCTACACCTGCTGCTCGCCGCTTTTTGAAGGGGGTGGTCATTCTCAATAATAATAAATAAAAAAAAAAAAGCCAAAAAATCTCATGGAAATAAAAACGGCAGTGTCTGACACGGACGGCCTTCGGGTTTTCATATTTTATCCGCAAAATATCCATTCTTCCACAATAATATTCTGAGCCTGCGAACTCGGGTTAGCCTGAGTTACGCGGAACTAACTTCTTTCCTTTCATGGGGGCTTCACCAGCCCCTACCCTGCACAAAATTGCCGCCGCCGTGGCTGGAATGGTGCTCGGGGCCCCCGGTGTCCCCCCCCCCCATCGCTCGTCGCCCCCCCCCACCCCCTTTACCACCACCCCAGGACCCGCAGAGGGGGGAAAATGCCCGTCGGGGCGGGGGCAGCCCCGCTGTCGGAGCCGCAGTCCCGCCGGGCCGGGTTTCATTCGGGGCCGGTGCACGAAGGCGGCGGCGCGGCCGCTCTCCCCGCCAGAGGGAGCGCGGCGCCGGGGCGGGAGGGGCGGCGGAGGCGGCGGGGGGTACGGCGCCCCTACCGAGGCGGCAGCCCCGGGGGCGGGCAGAGCCTTTGGCGGGCAGGGGAAAGGGGGGAAGGAAGCCCACGGGCCATCCCCCCACGGGCTTACCCCCACGGGAGGGGAGAGCCCGCGGCGTGGAAGCGCCCGTGGGTGTGCTGAGGACCCACCTGGGCATCCTCGGAGGTGTCCCCTAGTGCGCAGGCTGCGGACTCCGTGTCAGCAAAAGAAATCCACGGGGTGCAGCTGTGAGGGACGAGCATAGGTTAAAATACCTGGGAAAGAGGAAGCACGATCTTAATTTCACTTCACCGTGGAAAGAGAAAAATCACTTCCTTCCCCCGTAGCAAAGTCACAAATAGGTGAAGAACTCTTTGTGCAAGTCTTTACACATGGGAACGGTCTGTTCCATTATTTCTCAGCGTTTATACTGAGTATATAAATAGTGTTTCAACTGCAAAGTTCATAATACCATTTTAAAAACTGTTGGTCAGTGGTGCAATCGGCAATTTATATGCCAGTACAGGTGTATACGCTACTTAAGTAGCCCCAAAGACAGATAGGAAAACAGTGAAGCTATTTTTATTCACAGAGCCAGTCATGCGTGCAAAGTGGTGAAGTGTCAATGTCTTATACCAAAAATAATTTAAAAAAAACCCCAACACCACCACCACCCCCCCCCCCCAAGCATAAAACATCCTGGTACTGCTGAGTCTGAAAGAGAAGCACCAAAACTGCAAAGATTTGTGCACAAACTCAACTCACACACAGGTAATCAATAACTGCTGCACAGATATGCAAAACTACGCGCACTTTTTATTTTTTTTCGGGTTGGAACCTTAAAACTGAATTCTCAGGCCTTTAATTTGATGATTCCTAGGAACCAGCTTTCTCAGGATCACATATTATCATTCACATTTTACATTTCTTGTCATGGATAGTGGCTTAATGCGTGTGACTATGTTTCCCCTAGTGGTTTGGTCTCACCACTGCACTTTTTTTTTTTTTTTTCTTTCAACCCAGGCAGACCTTGTTTTGGAGATGAAGGTCTTTAGTTTATTCTCAGCAGAGGAATGTAGCTGTTGTATATATGTGTGTACACACACACATTTATATATTTATAGATACATATAGATGTGTGTATGTTCACGGTATATTAGAATAGTAGCAATTCCAGTGACTTCAGGTGAAAAGTTGAGCAGAGTGAGGTCTGTGACATGGCAGACACCCATCAGAAATCGTTGAAAGTTTTCTGCGTCATCCTGAAATCGTCCCACAAAATTTCACTTGATTTGATTTTCAGACCCAGGACCTGAAAACAAGTAGTATTTTCCCCTTTTGTGAAAGAAAAGGAAGTTCATTCATAAGGAACTGCTCACAAAGAAATGAAAGTGCAGTAAATTTGCTGACTTTCAGAACATTTTGTGCATTATCTCATGAGTTAATGCAGTGATACGAGGATATTGATTCTGCACATCTTGAAAGGACTAAGTTTGGCTGCACACAGCTTCTAATGCCCGGTATTTCCTTAGAAACCGAAACCTTTAATCAATTGTCTTTCATGTTTGTAACTCTGAAAGGTGTAATGTACATAAAAGAATTATAGGATTTTTTTAAAGTGATTAGCTGCAAAGCTTTTTGCCTACTGATATTTCATTGAGATTCTCAGGGCAGACAAGGACACAGCTCAATCATAGAGAGAAACAAAGAAGTCAAACTCATTGTACTGCAAGCAGTTAGACAGTTTTTATGAAGAAAATTAGGTCCCTGACTCAGTACCATTAGTTTTGCTTTTGTGCTTTTCATTGTAGGCTGCCCGAAGGAAATCCCAGAATTCCTTAAGAGGGGAAAATGAGCAAAGGCTACTGGGAACTCACTCCGGTGGGACAAGGAGCAGCACTGTTAAATGCGAACGGTAGAATAAATACCTGCCGCTCTGGTTGGGAATACACATGCTCTGCAGCTGCTGGGGTTTGCTCTCCTGCTTCTAGCGATGCCCAGATCTTCTGGGATTAAACAACTGTTATTTAGATCTAGCTAATGATCACCGCCTTTCTTAAAGGTGATATCGGCCAGATCCTGTGTAACTTTATCCCATCTGATGATTGCCCCAGTATATGGAGGGACAGTTGCTGGGAGAATATTTTATTGTTGAATACCATATATACTTGCGTAAATTTAAAAAATAAACAAATCCCTTTCCTGATCCTTCTGAAATTATACTGAAGAATATATATGTTTAGTACTTATGATATAATGCGGAGCTTTTGCATATAAATTGTTCTAATAAAGCTAGTATGCTCTTTGATGTGCCATTCAATGTTATTTGGTTATATTTGTGTCCTTGATAAAATCAGCATTGGTTTTTTGGAATTCAACTTTATAAACCTTTCCAGCTTATACGATGCATTTTATAATTAGCTCTCTCTTCTTAAATACCTTGAGACCATATGTTCAAAAGTGGGACAATTTGGCGTGGACAGGGCTAAGTGCAGTTTATTTGCTAAACTGGTATTATAGCAGGCTTTTTATGGTGTATTTGTTTGTCCTAGGATTTTCCTCCTAACATCTTCGACTACTTTGGTAGAAGTAATCATGAGAATGACAGCACAGACAAGCAACGTCTGTCAGTATTTGAAACACTGCAGTCTCTTGTCTCGTTTCAATTAGAGGCTAGATAACACTGGGCTTGACTATACTAGATTTTTATGCAAAATTAACGGATTGCCTGTTAGTAAGTAAGTGCTAGTTTGGAAATTCCCAGAATATTTTGCAGCAGGATGCAGACACTTGTGTGTTGACCTGGGATTAAAGTGACTCAGAAGAAATGGAAGAGGTCAATGTTAGCAGTTATGGGAAATTTGGGAACAAGAAGGTTTTACAAAAAGACTTATCACACACATCTCTACTGTGGTTTGCAGCTGTAGCTTTCAAACTTCTTCAGTGTGTAGAGTTTCTCTATGCTTTAGGAGACAAAAAGTCATAACAGAAGTGCAGACTTTTTTAGAAAATTATAAATTGTAAGACCTCCCATTTAGAAGTAGTCCATAGGAATCCACAGATCACAGTTAGAAAACCACTGATGTAGAGATACCCAAACTAGCTCTAAACTGCAATGTAGTGGAAAGGTGAATGAATATCTTGGGTACCGTACGCGATGTAAGCAGATGCCTGCTCTTCTCGGAAGTGCGAGGTAGCTTGCATGGACCTCTGAGCTGTGATGGCTACTCTGGTCCCAGAACGTAAGGTACCTTTCTTCAATGGGGGCTGGAGTTCAAACAGATACCTCCAAGAGATTGGCAGTTGGTAGGATATAGCTTGCAAGACAGCCAAGGGATATATCGTACAGGTAAGACTTACGGGTTTTGCTGCAAACCAAAGCAAGCAGATTGAGCAATTGTTAAAAATCGTATCATCTTTCTTCCCATGTGCTGAGATTTTCCTCAGTTGTGAAATGCTTGTATCCATCTGAGTGGCACACGAGAACATCCTAACGTGTGCAGAACAGAATTGCTTCCTAGAGATGAATGAATTTTGCACAAAAAGTAAAATTAAAAAAACCCTGGTGTTTCCCCATCATTTATCTGACAATCAGAACACAACAAAAATTACTATTTGTATTGTTGCATCAATCAAAAAAAATTGTGAAACACCCTGATCCTGCTGTCAGATCTGCATAGCGCTCTCTTCGTTCTCCTGATTATAATGGCAACATCAGTGACAATAATTAAAATGCTGGATATTCTATCACAGGTTTCTCCACAGATCTCAAAATAGTTTTCAAGACATGTCACTTTGTCCATTGTATAGGTGAGAAAACCCAGGGGTGAGAGAAGAAGTAACTTATCTGAAAAGCAAGAACTAGGGGTCCCAGGTCCCAGACCAATCTCTCTGCCGTGTACGTGCTGCTTCCCAGGGAGCCCTTGTGGGCTCCAGGGCCTTTCTGCATAACTGAAATGTCAGGATCTGTGTCTAATAGAATCGGAACACCTTAAAAGAGAGTAGGAACTGTTAGATAATTATACTTATCTTACTTAGAGAGGGAAGAGGACAAAATGTTTGATTATCTAAACAAGGTTATCTCTGCAGGAGCATCCACTCCCACCACTTGATTAAAGAGTTCCTCTAAACTTCCGTCTCTGCATCTGGTGCAGTTACTCCTATCTTATTTGTGGTTTTGTAATCATCTTTTCCTGTATTTTAAGCAGGTCTATTGCTTTCAAAAGCCCCGCAGAGACAAAGGCAGAAATTAAGTGAGAAGCTGTATCTCTGAGCTGTTACTCCTGAGCAGGGCCCTGACGCCTTCTGGAGCCCAAGCGAAAGTCTGGGGTGCTCCAGGTTGGGAAGGGGATCCAGCTGCCCAGAGCAGCTCCCAGGGTGGTGTCCTAATTAACGAAAGCTAAAGGAAGTGCTGGAAATGGCATTACAAACATACGCAATAAATCCACCACATCTGACAGAACGAGCTTGCAAAATAAGCCCACTGGAAAACTTCCTTCATTCTTGCGGTTAAATATTTAAGCCCTTTAACGTATTTTAAGTTTTCTTATTGTTGCTTTCTTGCAACACAATTCAAATTGACATAAATTATATCAACTCCTGATGGCTTAAGTTGTGTCAAAGCAATTACGTTTTCCAAACTACATACTGTTCAATTTTTATTTTCTTTCTGAGCTCTGTAGGTTGGTTTTCTCCACAGGGACGCAATTCATGGTTCTATAAAATCCGTTGTAGCTAGGGCAATTTCTGTTAATGCCTTACTCAAAATCCCACTGCAGACAACAGAAGGTAAAAGTAACAACCTTTATTTGGTTGAATAGATTTTGCGTCAGGTAAAGTTTGACTTTTGAGAAGACATGGTCTTCGCAGAGTTAGAGGATATGTGTACTTAGGTACTTAGGCAATGTGTGTAAAATTACATGTACGGATGGTACACGCTGGGCCACAGCTCGGGCTAACTTCAGTCCTTTCATCTTTCGTCAAAGCTAAAGCTTAAGCAGCCAAGGCAAAATCTTCATTTAAACCCAAGTAGGTGGGTTTTGGTTTTGGTGGTGTTTTTTTTTTTTTTTTTTTTTTTTTTTTTCTGTAGTAAAAAAGGAATAGGAGACCTAAAGCGTTTTCTCTGGGGCGAGGGGGTGGCAGGAGGGAAGAACGCTTCCTTTTGCGGAGACCTTCTCGGTTTTTAGCATTGCAGAAGCCGATTCCGACGGCAAGTTAATGAAATACAAACAGGAATTTCCTCGGCTCTCCTTCCTGCCTCTGTCTTCGCCTATCTCACCTTTTGAGAACCTGATTTGTATTTGTATACATGTGTGTGATCCCGATTTCATTGTTTGCCTTTTCACACAGGCACTTTCACCTATACCACCCCCACCACCACCACCCCTCACCCCCCCTTTCCCTCCCTTCCTCTCATTTGGCAGCCAGTTGGGCTTCTTCCTGCCTTGAATACCACATTCCCTGGTTATTCAAGCTCAGTCATTAGCACCCTGTCCCCCTACTGAAATTATGAATGAAAAGCCTTGTTGTTCTTTACAAATAACTCGGGCTTCCTCAGTCAGTCAAATTCAAATGGAAGTGACTGCCAGACAAAGCGCCTGTATGATGGACAGTCCTCCCAGCAAGTGATCAAGGCATACAGGAAGTTTTTTAAAGGCACAATATAGGTAGAGAGCAGCCTGGGCGTTCCCCCACCCCACCTCCCCCAAACCCCTTTCCCGGTGGATGGAGGGGGGGGGGGGCAGCCCCTCGTCCGCCCCGTCGGAGCGCGGAGTGGGAGCGGATCCCCCCCTCCACCCCGCCACCCCTCGGAGCTCGCCATGGCGACACCTACACCTTCGCCCGGTCGAGACGCCGGGGACGGGGACGGGGACGGGGACGGGGACGGGGATGGGGACGGGGACGGGGACGCGGACGGGGATGGGGATGGGGATGGGGATGGGGATGGGGATGGGGATGGGGATGGGGATGGGGATGGGGATGGGGACGGGGCCGGCACCGCCGCGTCCCGGCGTTGAATGCCGGCGGGGGTGGCGGGCCCCGAGCGGCACAACCCCCCGCCGGCGGGGCGGCATTGTCCGCGGCCCCCTTTTCACCACGGGGGAAAAGGTAATTGACAGCCCCATTGTCCGCCCCCGGCCCCCCCGCGGGCTTTAAAACACTCCGGGGCCCCAGTCACACGTTGTCAATAAGAGCTGTCGGAGGTGACGAGTGAAGAAGGGCTGTTCAGGAAACAGTTTGAGCCCTTCAAGTGGACAGGCCTCAGTGACTTCTCCGGCACTCTGGCTGCCGCAGGCAGCCCCTTCAAAAATAACCTTAAAGCAATAAATCAAACATGTTTCCTGGACTATACAAGGAACAGCTGGTTATTTTTCCTCACTTCCCGCCCCTGCCCCATCTTTTTTTTTTTTTTTTTTTTTTTTTTTAAGCCTAAAAATTATTTAAGCACAGGAAATCAAGCATGTCAAAGTTTGGCAAAGCAGTCGGGGTGATTTAGCAGTTACAACACTTCTTTCTCTATTAGACAGTCTTTGGGCTTTTGACGTTTTATCTTCTTGTTTCCACTGGTTTCTGCGTCTGCTCTGATGGCTGGGATAACTTGTCCCTTGTCTTCCACACAGCGAGGAGAGCAATCTGCGTCCTTTGCAAAGAGAAGCCGTTCGCCCCAGTTCTCCTCTCTCCCAGGAACTCCGTATCCCGGAGTTCAAAAAGATGTCTTGGGCTTAGTCGATCTGTTTATTTAGGAACAAAACCCTCGCACCTGAGAATTACTGAAATGTCTTGGCATCGGCAAGCCTGGACGTCTATGCCATACGTAGTGTTTTATACATGCAGCACTCATTGCCCTTATCTATCTGACGGAGGCAGTGTTGATGTATCATCACACATGACACATCATATACGATGTGCGTGCCTAATGATACGAAGGTTGCACTACATTTTAAATACAATTACAGGCTTTTCTCCAAAGGCCTCTGCAACCTTAGGCTCTGTTGCCGCAGCTGGATCCACACGGGCCAACATTTGTGCTTGCACCGAGCCCCTTTAGGAGCCCACCTGCCTGGATCTGATTTCAGCCTCGGAGCTGTCGTTTCCTGCCATCACATGAGGTAGTTAGTGTATGCTAACTAACTAAAATCCGGATCTGTTAGACTTAGCGTTGTCATTTAGCGAGGCCCAATTTGGCTAATTTATTCAGCGCTTGGCACTGATGATACGCTTAGGAAATAAAAGGCAGGGGTCAAGTAGTCTTTGCAATATTCTGCAATGTCTGTGCGCTGTGACTGAAACATTGTATTCCAGCCAGAAATGTAACTCTTAAAAAAAACCTGACAGTAAAACCTGATACTGAATTAAGGAGAAAACAAAAATTTTCTGGAGGTTTGGGCTCTGTGAAGATCAAGCTAAAAAAAGAAAAGAGCTAGCTAATCTCCAGCAGCATTTAATTCTCCTTACATAACACAGGGTATATGTTCTTATTTCTTTACCACGCAACCTATTAACAAGACATAAAGAACATCACTGATAGCTTAGGGGTGGCCAGGGTGAAATAAATTGTCATGAGAAAGGGTGTGTGTGGCAGCAGGTTTAAGTCTGTCATCTATAGACGCAGCGCAGTTTACTCTGTTGCACTAACCCATCCATTCTGGCAGCTCTGCCCTCATGGGTCAGGCCACGAGAAGGAAGATTTGCATATTTTTTTTTTTTTTTCATTTTTGAAATATTGTTATTTCTCTCATTTGCAATACATTTATACAGCTGTTAATAAAATTTCATCTTCCTGTGCGTCTAGTTCCAGTTCACCTATCCATAGCACATTTCTGCCGTATTTTAAAGACGAGGGTAACACGGGCTTGGAAAGTGCCTGAGACAAGTTTACGGGCAATTTTAACCAAACCTTACAGCACGCTGTAAGACATGGCCTTCCTGAATACCTTTGGAAATCTTATGGGAGTAAAAGCTGTTCAAAACCTCAGACCAGATGCTCTGGTAGGATCCAGTCTTTAGATTGCAAATTACTTCAGGCAAGGATCTCCTTCCTGTTTGGCAACTTCCTAGAACATTTTTGCAGCAGGATAAATAAACAGCTTATTATATTGAGGAGGAGATACTCAGCTGGGGTGCTTTACCATTGCTAACTTCCGTCCTCTGAGGTTCCAGCTCCACGTGGAAGCCAGGGGTTATCCATATCCTGCAAAGGTTTCATACATCGGGAATCCACGATGGGAAGAGTTCACTGTGTGGATCTGTTTCGCTTACTCTTCTTTGCTGTGATCAAGAATTACACGTGCTTATCTGTCACTTTATACCAACTCATACTATTCTGAGGTCTGTTCACACGGTGCGTATGGCAATATTTTGCTGTTAAATCGAGTAGCATTTTAGAACCTGCCAACTTGAGTGCTTTCAGGTGTGTCTTTTGTGCTGGGGAATGGTATAAAAATGCACAGTTAGCAAGTTTGCTCTTGCCTTTGCCCAGCGGTGCAAAGTGTCTGCCTGGACACCATTAGATCAGTGGGGAAAAAGACCACAAAACTCCACAATAACAATAATAATGACAAAACCCTCTGCTGTTCATTGACCTACATGTAGCAAAGCACTTGAAAAGCCATTATAGCATATATATGCTTATTCCCCAGCAGAGCTGAATCCTTCACTTCTCGATTCTTCTCAGCTTTTTGGAGAGGCAGAAGAAGAAAACAGTGTTTTGGAACACCATTGGCAGATAAATCCAGTGTCAGCATTTTCCTGACAGGCTTTTCCTTCTTAGCTAAGCTCATTTTTAATGGGTGACAAGAAGCAAGTATGACAAATATTTGTCTTCCGATATACAAACAGGTTGGTGAGCTAAGGCTGTGAATCCTGCCATCTGAAAAGAGTGACAGCAAGATGGCAGGAGGGTTGACATCATGTGCTGAAAGAGGGGTGACAGCAAGGCTGACAGAGAAGCTTAGCTGGACAGTCAAGTGTGAAGAAAAGGCAGCTGTTCGGGTGGGTGTAGGTGAGAAGATGGGAGAAAAAAAGGCCAAGAACTGGTAACTGCCTGAACAGGAGGATCCATTTTATTTATTTATTTGTTTATTTGTCTATTTATTTATTTATTTATTTATCTTTTTATTTCTTGCCTCAAAGCCCTGGAGAGCCGTGCCCTGTCCTTGGATTGCAGTGAGGAAAGCGTTCTTGCTTTTACTTTGCCTTTGCCTCAGTCTTGCAGTCACGCTCCCTTAACATTTGTTGTGAAATCTAGACTCTATTAAAGTCCCCGGGAATTTTGCCATCATGTTTAGTATGGCCAGGATTTTACTCAATACATAACTCCGGCAGCGTCAGCAGTGTTGCACTTACATAGACCGAGGCTAAATTTGGCCACAGGAAGGGAACATTTCCCACATTTCCCCCCACTCCCTCCTTCCCAAAAGAAAGATGTAAAAGGCTGTTGAAGGACGGTTAATGGTCATTAGTCAGCTCTGTGTAAGCGGTGAGAACTTGGAGGAGAAACACCTATTCGGCAAGGTATGGGCCAAACAGCCTGCAAGCTCAAGTGATCCGGCCTGTAGCCTACTCTCAGCAGTCCTCTTCTGCAGGGGCGGCTTGGGAATGAACTGCATAATATATTCATGGTTTCTGGGAAACGTTGCGCTGCTTTGCATGCCAGCCCAATGGACCTCCACAAACACTCTACCTAGGGCTACGTGAGTGTGGTAGGGGCTGGGATACTGGCTCTTAGAAGGAGCTGTGCTGCCCAGACAGCTGGAAAAAAAAAATAAAAAATAATGGGGACTACTGATTTGGATCACGGTAGAATTTTCTTTAGAGATTCTTGTCAGTGCTTCCACCATTCAACCAGGAAGAAGCTGGGCTGCCAAATGAATTGAGGGTGAAACCTGTTTCTGAACATATCTCTGGGTTCAGTAGCACATAAACGTAACAGACAAAGTTCTGAAACTTTTGAAGTCTATAGGAAAACTGCCCCTGACTTTGATGAGATCTGAATTTCATCTTTTTCCTATCACCTCCTTCTTCCCCCTTTACTTTATTCGCATCATAAAATAAAAACTGAGGCCTGTGCGTAGTTTTGTATAGCTGTTCAGATTCCTTTGAGCCGTGCAGTAGCAGACAGGCTCCATTTGTGTCTACAAAAGCCAGATATACATATGCAATTGCAGTAACTGTGCATGAGAAGATCCTCTACAACCTTAGGCCTCAGCTTATGAAAATCTGATCCCGGAAGCTTTACGGTTCCAGACTCTTTTAGGGAGAGTCAGGGAGCCGAGGGATGTGTCTGTCTGCTAGATTTTGCAATGAGCTTTTTACTTGGGAGTAAAACCTGTAAGATGTCGAACGCTGCTGTTTCCTTAAACAAGAGTCCCTTTGAAGGCATGGTAGAGTAGGATCCAATTCTGTGACAATCCGATAATGAGAATCGCGAGGAAAAGAAAAGGTCTTAATTGACTCTGTCTTTAAGTTTTCTGGAGTCCTTTGTATGGATTTTCTAGTGCGTGGAAGAGCCGGAGTCGGGCGGCAAACAGTCCCTGCTGTTGTCAGCTGCGCACGCAGCGCAAATATCACCCGTTTCACCCTCAAGAATTTTGCAGCTATTGGGCCTCAGACACATGGAAGTGTTACCTGAGTAATGACAGGAAGATCAGGCTCATTAGCTAATTAATTCGCACAACACCCGGGTCACACCCCTTTGGTAGTCGGTTGGGCACAGGTGTGTCGGGCACGCGTACGTGTACAAACATGCCCTTTGGGAAACAGCCTCTCCTTTTTCTGCAGTGGCTGCCGTGCAGAACCACGTGTCGTGCCATTAAGCGAGGCTGATTTGAAGGTACGTTTTCGGGATGCAGCCTAGCCACACTGTGCCCTGGGATATCTTGCGTCTCATCTCAGTGAAATTCCCTACCTGTGTCAGCCTTGGTGCGGCAGGCGCTGAAAGTTACTTACAGTCCAGCAAGCTGACACCTAGGCTATCTTACGTCTGTCTTCACGACGCACGGAAAGGTGCTTTTAGCAGTGAAGGTGCATTCGTAAAGTTTTAAAAGCCTTTTATTGGGGGTAAAATTGGAGCAGAAAGGGACAAACCTCCACTTTCAGGTTTGAAGCCCACAAAAACCAATGCTCTATGCTCCCTCTGCTGGTTCCGAGGCAGCAGCGAAGCGCCGGGACTTCCTCTCGGAGGTGGACGAGCACACCAAGGCACGCATACTATTTCAGCATTAAATGAAAAAATCATACATTTAATGGCACTGTTTTTTTTTATATATATATATATATATATAGGTGTGGTGTCAGCAAAATAAGCTTCTTAAAATCATTTTCTTTGCCTCATTCTGTTTTCCAGAGACAAGGTGTTGAGAAAGAAGCAGGCTGCGTGATTCTACATTTATACTTATGTCTAGCCTGAATTTACTGGTTCTTGTAACATGATCTATGGCCAAAAGGGGAAAAGACAGATTTAGGGCGTCATTCATAGTGAACAAAACAACAGCATGTTATTATTCTTATTTCCTTTTTTTTTTTTTTTTTTGCATGAGAACCACATCTAGGCTGAGCGTTGCTATTCTGTGACTTCCGCTCTTCATTCTAGGTGTTTTGGAGGCTCTTAGGTTATTAATATAGCTAACCTATTTATTTATATCTTTTCATGACTATTAAGTAAGGCCTTTTTCTTTGCTTCTCCTTTAACAAATGCTAATAAATGGTAATATTTTCCTTTAGCAAATGACCATTTTCACTGGTTTCATGAGCCGTGATTTATCCCATATAATTTATGTCTTTTAACTATCCTGACTTTTAAAGTCTCTCATTTCTGAAATTATATTTATCTACTTTTAACTGTCAAACAGAAGAGAAGAAGTATTTTACAATTAATTTTGTTATGCAATACTTCTTGGTGATGCTGAATTAAAAATAATGGCAACATGCTATTATTTTATTTAGTATTTCTCTTATCTGGATATGCTTTTGTTTGCAGTGGAAGAGTTGGTGAAAATGAACAAGAAAGACTTGTAGAGTGAGGTTCTTTCCTTCCTTCCTTCCACTATGTTTTTTTTTCTAGCTTTAGCTAAGAAACAGTGCAAAACCTTTGGTTGAATCACTGAACCATTGTGGGTTGGGTATCTCTTCAGGAAGAAGTGCAAAGCTTCCTCTGAGGAATGGAGCAGAAGTGGCAGAGACGGTCATGTAGCTGAGTGCAGACCTTGGCTCCATACTGACTCGGTACCCTTTGCGCTTGCTACAACGAGCAGTTCATTGTTCCTGTCTTCTGCCCCTTCTTTATCCACTTCCCCTCTTTGCTTCCTTCAGAGAAGGACATACCTGGAAGGAGACCCAGATTGTCAGAGGTCAGATTTTTTAAAAGCTTCGCTGCAGGAAGAAAAGTTGTGGTTGGGACTACTTTGGTATAACATAAAGATTTCCGTGTAATGCAGGTGGGGAAGGTACATCTTATGTAGACTAGCTGAAGCCAGCCTCAAGGTTGGCCGAGGTTGAAATATCAACGTGCACATACAGTACAAATCACATAATTCTTGGACAAATCAGGTGACACTCTCACCTTCATGCAACATCCTTGGCTACAGTCCCAGAATGCTATGATTAATTTTGAAGGTTTGACTTCTTCCTAGGCCATGCATTCCCTTCTCTCCAAAATCAATGACAGTGGTTGATGCCATGACCAAACAAACTTCTTAAAACAGAATCTTTATTTAGTACAGAGACACTTCAAAGAAAACAGATTTGAAACCAATTAAAGAAATGTATGCATATCTAGCTTTCCCCTGAGGCTTATCTCTCTCTAAATCTGGGAGGGCCTAACAAACTTCAGCACTCTCCATGCACTTTTCTCTCCCTCTCTGTGTTTCTGTTAGCATATTTCCTTAGACAGCTTCTGACAAGTAACTGCAGCAGGATGGGAAATGTTTTTCCTGTTCCACGGTGGGACAAGGCTTTTAAACTTATATACACAAAACACACAAAAATACCCCCCCCCCTCCCCAAAGACTATTGCTGAATAAATAAAACCAAATGATCAGGCATCTACTACAAATGTGATTTCACACTTAATAGAATATGTAGTCATTTATACCAAGTAAAATATTTTCAATAGGCAACCATACACTGCTGGGATTCTTTAAAATGCTGCTCCAGTAGCCAGTATTGAGTGAGCCTGAGCATTGCCCTGGCAGCTTCCCCATTGCCATCTGCTCAGGAGATGAGTTAGGACCTAGAAAGACTGAAGGGAAGAAGTGCGTCAGTTAAGAAGAGGAAGCCGAGGGAAGAGGACGTGGGTGGAAGACCTGTTTTGAAGTTAAGCAGTCAGACAAAGAATAGTAAAATGAAGAAAAGTGCAGTCTCCACTCAGCTTGAGGCTGGTAGATTGTATAACCTAAAGCAAAACCTCATGGTATGAGCTTCTGTTTAATTTGGAGGAGGCAGGCTAATGAGGAATCCTGAAGTAGGGCGGAATAAAATTTCTCTGAAATTAACCCAGATAAAGGACCAAAATGCATGATTTCCTCTAATAAACGCAGTTTTAAAGGAGTCTGCTAAGAGCGCCATGTTCTGAATCCAAAAAGCAAAAGGAAAAACTATGTGAGAGTGCTCTGTTGATAAACCCTGTCACGCAGTCTCAGAGCAGACTGTAGTTTGGCTTCTGGTATAATGAGTTGGGATGTGATAGATAACTGTTCCCGATAATGGTTCAAGTTAAGTGAGGTGAATGGGTATTTGTAATTTACTTTCCCATGTACTGTTCAAACTGGGAGGCTGTTGGCCTCTCTGGGGATGATGCAGATGATGTTTATTTCTCTGATTTAAATGGAAGTAGTTTTTGTTTAGACCTGAGAGAATTCCTTAACAATAATTTGATCAGAAATGTTACAATCCCGCAAAAGATTTTCTGATAGGAGAAAGCTCCCCTCCCCATTCCTGTCTAGCTTTAACAATATGACTTTCGTTATCAACCAGCAAGTGCTTTCCAATTCATATTCTTTCTTTCCCCCTAGGCTCCTTGGTTTTAAATAAACCTTACAGCAGCTCATTAGAGACAGAATCATTAACACACATTGCTTGCTCCCTGGTTTTCCAGTGTGCGTAGAGGTGCTTTCTCTGGTATGTTTTTTTAATAGGTTTTACTACCTTTCCTAAAGTAATTCAGAAAATTCTCATAATTGATGATGGTGGTACAGTAGCTTCATCTCATTGACAAAATCACAAACACAGTTCCTAAAATTATTAATCCCTCTATTTTTGTTTAGCAGGCTGTGCAGTTGTACAACTGCCACAGGTACCATTTTGTTGGATCAAATGTCAGTCTGGCTCAAAGGTTTGTGCCAGCTTTTGGAAGGAAACATGATCAGGCACAGGTTGCGAAGTCAGATAGTATTACATCTCACAAAAGTAAAACAAAAAAAAAAAGGTCTTTCTCTTTATACATGCACGCTCAGGAGGCAAATCTTGCTCTACTGGTAGCTGAATTTTGGAGTGGTGTTACAGTTTGCAGTAGCTGCTCAGGCATAACCTCACAAAAAATGTTTTGCATTCATCTAGCCCAGAGGGTCATGAAAAAGGATTTTACGGACAATACATTATTTTGTTGATACTTAATTTAGCATTATTCTTGTATGCTCATTAGTACCACTCACTCCTTGGTTAATTTAGAACAAAGCCATCCAACTGGTAGCCTACGGGATGTTGTGGCCCATAGGACAGTTCTAGTCCTCGGGACAACTACAACATCAGATAAAACTTATTTGCCCTGAGAAAACATCTGTAGTATAACCCAGTCTGCAGTAGTCAAGAAGTTGTGCAGCCCGAAGTTAAATCAGCATTGGGAGTCTGAACAGCTCATGTAATATGCAACACATGCACAGTGGGGAAAATAACTGGGTTATCATGGGGAGAATGGATGAAGGATGAATCAAATCCTACTCAAAATTGCCCCCTACCTACAGCTGTGAGAGCCCTTATACAAACGTTTACCCAAGTGCTGGATTCACGCAGTGTTATGTCCAAAAATGAAACTTAAATGCTTGCACTGGTACGAAAGAAATAAGGGCTGTGCTAAAGCGGGTGGGCTGTGCCAGCTGACCAAGCCCATTCTTGTTCTCAAGAGTAAGGAGCAAACATTAATATAAGTGATGACGAAGGAATCAGAGAAAGGCTAAAGGGTTAAATGAATATTCAAAATTCTGCATACTGCAAAGAATTTGTCTGTCTTCTCATTTTTTGGGGTGGTTTTGTTCTTTTTTTTGTCCTTTTCCTTTTTCTCCACTTTTAATAGCATGTATCATCTCCCAGCCACTGAACCTTATCTTCAGCTACAAGGGAAAGGTGGAATTTATCTTCAGAAACTTATGGTTATGGTTAATGGAGTATGGTTAATGGAGAGAAACAGGCACTTTTAGAGTACAATTCACCAGCCCTCTTTCAGATGTCTGCTACAGACATCATGCAAGAGCCCGTTGCTCTCCAGTAGCTACAAAGGAAAGCAGGATGACTAATTTGGAGCTAGACGTCTTTAAGCGCTATGTTAGTTTCACCATGGATATCTTTATTAGGTCAGATGAAAACCATTATAATTCAACTCCTAGCTGTAGGTTCCTTCCCAGTCTTGGATTGGGAGAGCACTGGTGATAAACTGTTTTTTCATATAAATACATTGGACTGCTGTGAGAGCAATATCCTGTATGTATAAGACAGAAAAGATGAGGTATTTGTCTAAGTTAGTTCTATACCAGAGATACATACTGGAGCAATTAATGTAATCTAGGATAATATTAGAGGGAATAATAATACAACTGTGGTCATCAACCTCTTCGTTACACCTGCAAATAGAGAAACTGATTATTCCCTTGGCTACCCTTGCTAGATTTAACCTCTGTTCTGTAGAGAGGTTCATCCTCTCTGTATGAGAAACAATATTGACTTGTGTTGCAGCGTGCTGGCTGCTGGATCAGCTGTCACTGGATAACAATGTATAATTGCATACTGCCTACATGAGAACATCCTGTCGCTTCGTCTCCAAGAACAACTTCACTGCAGAGTACATTGTACTGCAGGGTCACTGCCAGTGAAGTCATACGCTGTGGACCTCCAAGAACTGGAACAGTTACAGTAGTCCAAAAGTCTATGTTAGAAAAAAAAAAAAAAAAAAGAAAAAAGAAAAGACTCAGCCCCCCCAAAACAATAACAACAACAACAAAAAAAAAACCCCAAAAAAACCAACCAACAAACCAAACCCAACAAGTGGTGAAATTTGCAAGGAGCAAAAAATTAAGCCTGCAGAAGTTAAGCACCTTAAGCACCTTTCTTGACAACTGTAACGCTCCCTTTATGTTACAACTTTTAATCATATGATTACATACTTTTTTTTTTTTTGCTTTGGGCTTCTACCTCATTTAGTGTACAGCACAGATTGTGTTCATTGATTTTCTTCTTACTTGGTGTTTCATAGGCGTTATTTTTATACTGCTGATTATGAGTTGTTTACAAATGTATTATAGTTCAGACATCTTTGTCTTGATGTTTGTGTCTCTTGCTGACATCAGTGGCAGTTGTAGGTGCCATAGCTGTAGAGGTTAAGGTCTTCCATGACTATAAAGAAGTTCAGTAGATATGTGTGAGTGGGAAAATATCTCTTTTTTTTTTTCTTTCCAGTATTTTAAGTGGTCTTTCCTCTCGCTGATATGGCTGTAGCACTGAGAAAGTGATTGCCTTAAGTAGTCTTTTGTGGTTACTGTCTGCAAAAATAAAGAAGCAAAGGAATAAGTAATAAGAAAATAATTTCCTGTGTATTAGGAAAGATGTGAATGTTCTACTCATATTTGGAATCACAGATATAAAAGTATATGTATTCTCATAATGGTAGTTCATTTTTATTTTTCTGTTTCCCATGGGTTTGAATTGCTGATGAAATATACAATTGTCACAGTTGTATTTTAATCAACAATGGTAAATAGACATGAACTCTCATCATTTTTCTACATCCATAGTGGAATGGTTAATTCTAGATTACTGGTTACTAGTGAACAGCGTTCATCATACCCGTGCTACCTTAGTTGCAAGGTGAATACTATATTGTTTATGTAACAAGACAGTCTTTTACTTAAAAACCAGAATTTACAAACCTCAGATTTTTTTTTTAAACAGTTATTGTACTGAATAATGCAGAGTACTTTAATAAGATAATTTCAATTGAGCAAAATGCATTAAATTAAAATTGGTAGTTTTAGACTGGGTTTCCAAACAATTCAGTTATTCCAGTTTTCCTGTCAGATCTGCTGACAGACGGGTTATGCTGTCCTTTTCATTAGAAAAGAAAGATTATCAGGAAGATAAAGCAATTTTGTTTGGCATCAGGAAAGAGTATGACACGCACACATACAACACAGTCTCAGTCAACCCGAGGCACAGGTCTACTGCACATTTCTGCATGCAGCTTCCGGCCCATAGGCTTTACTTGTGCTCCATTTTGGAGATGGCAGGGCCCACCAGGGTGATAGTTTGTTGGTAGAAGTTACGTTTTCCAATGAATATACACTGCATTTTCATTCACGTTGATGGCTTCCTCGTGTCCTCAGCACGGTTAAAGGTGTTAAGGCTCTCTAAATTATTTCCTTTCTTCCTACTATAAAATACTCCTCCAAATGCACTCGTTTGATAGCTCACATCTCCGTAACATGTACAATCTAAAACTTCTGAAAGCAATTAGGATTACATTTTTCCATTTCATCCCCTTTGATTGAAGAGATTAGGCATTGACAATACCTCCTAGGTCTTTTTTTCCCTTTCCTTGCCAATGTCAACTTTTTCTACCCGTGTTTTTATTTTTTCTGTTGGCTTAACCAGTCAACATCAGGCATGTCTTGTAAGACATTTCAGAGGTTATTAAAATTCACTACTGAATGTTTTCCTAATGTTGACCCTAACATTCATCTTTGTTAATATTGTCCTCTTTCTTCAGTTTGCTCTCTTAAACAGTGCTACATAATTCTGTGCAGTTTTCTGGTGAAATTTTAGTCACACTGAAGTTCATGGGAATTTTGGCATCAACTTCAAAGAGAGTAGGATTTCACACTTGTGTTTATCAAGGTGTACTTGTATTTTTCTGGGTGAGGAAGCCATATATTCAATGCTTACCATAGAGTTTTGGGAGAGTAGGATTAGAGCGGAACTCAGCACAAGTTAGAATAACAAATGAAAAAGCTACACTATCCAGGCCTAATGCAAATATTCTTATCATAAAGAAGATATGCTATTTCTACCATTCACAAAAAGCAGACCTTAAAACTGGTTGTCTGAAGTTCTGAAGTTTCTTTCATTTTGGAATCAACTTTGTAAATCATCTGCACACATTAATTCAGCCTCCTAGATTTCCTAATATTAGAAAAACAAGGGTGGGATTTGTCTCATCTGACTTGAAGCATGTACAAGTTAGATGTTTAAATCTAAATTAGGCCATTTTTTATACTTACAGGAGAAAAGTAGGTATCTCTGGAGATGATGTGTCTGACCAGAAGCCAACATCATTATGTAGAGGTTAATTTCCTGTTTTCATTTGTTGATCATGAAAAACCTAGAGGGACTGGCTCAAAGATATTGGAGTCTTCATTGCCTAAGATAAATCACATGAACCACACCCTAAATTTCCTACAGCCTATGCCAAGGACAGGTCTCTTGATTACTCTTGATTCCTGAGTACCTCAAAAATACATTATATGTCTCAAAGTGGTCCTTTTCTGGACCTGTTCCCAACAGTTGAGGGCAATATTGGAGGCACTAGCTGTAATCGCCTATAATTCTTTTTTTTTTTCTTTTTTTTTTTTTTTATATATATTAAGTGACATACGCAGTTCAGGTTGGTATCTTTTTTTATTGTTCCACCTTAAATTTCAACTTATTTCCTTTTTCTTTCATTAGTATAGTCTCTTTTTACCTCTCTACTTCTTTTCCCTTTCTGTAGTTATAAAAGTCCTGTTATTCTCCTTTTCCCTTTTTGGCTTATTCAGACTTAAGACTCTTTGGATTCTTTCCTGCTGCTCCTTCCTGTATATGTACTTTGAACTCTGAACAGCCCTTGTGAAGACACTCTGACCATTGCTTTGCCTTTTTATCTCCTGGTTTGGGTTTTTTTTTTTTGTTTGTTTGTTTGTTTGTTTTTCCCCACAGAGGAGTTTTAATCCTGTTGCATTTTCTCCAGAAGTCTCCAATTTTCTTTCATAAAAGTAAACTTTAAATATTTATTCTCATCCCATATTCAATTGTTTATGTTCTCTAAAATCTTTCTGAAAGTGGAATGCATCCCCTTCCACCATTTTGCTCTGCAAATTATTTTCTTGCTGTAGTGGATTCACGTGCTCTGCTTCCATATTTTCAGTGCCCTTTTCTCAAGAGATGAAGCTTTGACCCAAGTCATCATCTTTGGTCTTTGGAATTCATTGTATAAAACTGATATCTTTGCATCTGTGTGCACTATCCACAGGCTTGATCAACTAAAATCCACTCAGAGGTTTGTGCCTTTCCTGGCTCTGTTCCAGGGTGATAGCCTGCAGGAAATGCATGCTATTAATACTATAGTTTTTCTTCCCCCCCCCCCCCCCCTTTTTTTTTTTCTTTTTTTAAAATTTCTTGTACACTTACCCAAGCTTTTTACCACTTGTCACTGTCAAAATTATAGCATATATACTTTGAAAGCGTTATATAACATTTTTTACACCTATCGATTTTCTCCACTCTGCCTTTCCCATGCATACTGCATCCTGTCTTTTCAACACACAGGAATTATCCCACTAAATTTCAGTTAGTCTTTCCAGATCGTAATCTCCTTTATTTAGTACAGCACCTTCCAGTTGTTGCTTGTTTCCCCACACATTTGCGTCAGGCATTATATTCTTGTTATCCTTCATCTTTTGCTTCAGAACAATTTTAGTTTCTCGCTTAATTTGTATGTTGGAAGTACAAGCCGGATTATTCAAATTAAACTAAAGCTTTCCCTTTCCCTCCTTCTCCTGAAGGTTTACAGCCTGCCTAACAGGCCCTGCCAGTTCTGAGCCCAGGAGGCTGGCAACCTGTCTGCATAAGTGGAGACGGTGTAATCCAAACAGTTGGCTCCGGCTGCAGGAGGCATTCCAGTGATCTGTGCATTCAAAACCCTCCAACCTACCCTATCAGATCTTCCCTTGGTTGGTTTCCAGTATCAGCATTTTACTTTCTTCACCCATGCTTGGCACGGGGAAAACTTCTGCGAGTTACTTATCTCCACAGTTCCAATTATCTTCTTTTTCTTTTTTTTTTTTTTTTTTTTTTTCTTTTCTTACTGTCTGAAGAAGCAGTTGCTTATATATCATATAAATGTACTTCATTGGTGTCATTTGTTCCTATAGGGAATATGATGATTAGAAATTCCGGAACATTACTCAATAAATCTAGCAACACCTTTGTTATGACAGTCCTTTTCGTCCTGGCTCTCTATCGTGTTTTCCTTATGTAATATTTTGAACTGCTTTCCTTGTATGCAAAGTAATTGGCTGGGACTGCTCATCCTTTCTGCCTTCCTGACAGGTTTCTTTCAGTGCTTGCGCTGTGGTCATAGGTGGTTGGAACCGTTTGCTTCATATCAAAAGAATAACACACCTGTTTAAGGTATTAGCACTGTTTCCATACATATTTCCCATCTGCTTTTCCTGTGGGCTTTTTTAGGATTCTGCCTTGGCGCAAAGCTTTATTTTTCTCCTCTTCTATATGTGGGGTCTCAGTTGCCTCGTCCCTTTTTGGTAATTTCTCCTCTTGGTCTTTGTCCAGTCCCTGTTTTGGTCTGCCTCTACAGTTTGCACTTCATTTGGCTGTTCCTTTATCATTCGTAGAATACATCTATTCCCCACTGGGTTTATCATGGAAAGGTCACGGACATATTTTTGAGCAGCTGTTTCTTCCTGCTCTTCAGGCCGTTTTGCAGTGTCACAGCCCTTTGCATCCCGTTTTAAGAGCTGCTGCATTGTTTGGGTCTCTCCTGTAGCTAATGCTTCCCATCACTGCCCCGTTTTCTGCCCTGGTTTGCCGTGCACTACCACGTGCCCGAGGTGGTTCTAGCTAGCACATATGACCAAAAATATGAAAGTGGGAAAGCTGGAGGAAAAGTAGTCCCGTATTTTGCTGAGGAAACAGTATACTGTGGGACCCACGTTCCTGCTTCAGCTTGCAGAAAGGTTGGTCACAGCTTTCCATTAGCTTGGGCAGATTTTGCTGCCAAATGCTGGGAGATTCCTTATAGCCATGGGCAGTCAAAATAAAGGAAAATATAAACATGCTTAGCTGGGCGTGTGTAATCCATATAACAGTCATCATCACAGAATCACAGAATCACAGAATTATCAGAGTTGGAAGGGACCTCCAGAGATCATCTAGTCCAACTCCCCTGCTAAAGCAGGATTGCCTAGAGCACATTACTCACGACTACATCCAGGCGGGTCTTGAAAATCTCCAGGGAAGGGGACTCCACAACCTCCCTGGGCAGCCTGTTCCAGTGCTCTGTCACCCTCACCGTAAAGAAGTGTTTCTGTGTATTTGAACGGAACTTCCTGTGTTCTAACTTGTGCCCATTGCCCCTCGTCCTGTCACTGGCAACCATTGAAAAGAGCCTGGCTCCATCCTCCTTCAACCCACCCTTTAGATACTTGTACGCCATAATAAGGTCTCCCCTCAGCCTTCTCTTCTCCAGGCTAAAGAGTCCCAGCTCTCTCAGCCTTTCCTCATAAGGCAGATGCTCCAAGCCCTTAATCATCTTAGTTGCCCTTCGCTGGACTCGCTCCAGCAGTTCCCTGTCCCTCTTGAACTGGGGAGCCCAAAACTGGACACAGTATTCCAGTTGTGGCCTCACCAGTGCCGAGTAGAGGGGGAGAATGACCTCCCTTGACCTACTGGCCACACTCTTCCCTATGCAGCCCAGGATTCCATTGGCCTTTTTGGCGACAAGGGCACATTGCTGGGCCATGGATAATTTACTGTCTACCACAACCCCCAGATCCTTCTCCTCCAAGCTACTTCCCAGCAGGTCCACCCCTAACCTATACTGGTGCCTAGCATTCTTCCTCCCCAGGTGCAGGACCTTGCACTTGCTTTTGTTGAACCTCATTAGGTTCTTCTCTGCCCAGCTCTCCAGCCTGTCCAGGTCATGCTAGATGGTGGCACAGCCCTCTGGGGTGTCAGCCACCCCACCCAGTTTGGTATCATCAGCAAACTTGCTGAGGATACACTCTGTCCCCTCATCGAGGTCATTAATGAATATATTAAACAAAATTGGACCAAGTATTGACCCCTGGGGGACACCACTGGTTACAGGCCTCCAACTAGACTCTGTGCCGCATCATAGTACCTTGCTTTCAAATAATTTTACTGAATAGGGTATACAGTCTTGTGGAAGAGGTATAAACATCCGGTTTTAGGACAGATCACCCGATGCAATGTCATAGGGTCACAGACCCATAGAATGCTTTGGCCTGGAAGGGACCTTTAAAAGTCATCTAGTCCAACCCCCCTGCAATTGGCATTGTTCCCCTCTGCACCTGTGAGGAACCATCAGGTTTTCTTGGGTCAGTAAAAGGAAAAGTAAGATGCTTAAGCAGGAAAAAAAACAGTCATTATTCCAGGGCCAGCAGATGCCTTCTCCTTATCAGTGCCCTGAGAGCAACCTCAGCTGCTTTGTTCCCCTGGAGGTGACCAGGGGAGGGGGACAAGCTGTTGCCTGACTCCCTCTTGGAAAGGTCCAGTCTTCTCTGAATTGACTGTCTTCCTTCTTATGCCCATGTGTAAATTACCTGGCTTTTATTTTCCATATGGTCAAGCTATGGTCAGATATAACAGAGGATGGTGGAAATAAGGAACTTCTCTCTGGTTCAAGGCTGATTAGCCTCAGTGCAAGTTTTACAGGAAGCAGGTTTGAGGCCCCTGATGTAGCTTTTTACGTAGGTGGGATATGGGGCCGTTCATAGAAGTTGCATGTAGGTCACAGGGGCTCTGAACTCCTCCTTTTGCCCTCTAGCTGGTTTGATGTGAATTTGCTGATGGTGACTTCCTTCAGACAGGAATTCCTCACCAGAAGTCATGATGTGGATTAAGATCACTTTGTTCAAGGGACATCTGAGCCCTTTTTCTTGCAGAGCAGGTTCCCTAAGGAGGCAAAGGTGTTCAGCCTGGTTCTCTATATAGGGTGTTATTCAGAATAGTTTTCTAAAAGCACTATTTAATTTTGTTATCTTTGGATGGTTGACTGCTGTTGATACTCTGCTCTGTGGATGACTTGCATTTTTACTCCCTCATATTTTTCCCTCATCCTATTAAGTGGCCATGTAAATTTTACAGGTCACTTAGATGAGGTGGCTGAGTAACATTAAAAAAAAGGGGGTTAAATTTGCAGTCTGCTAGTAATTTTCCATTCTCAAGAAGGAAGCTCAGTTTTGTCCGAAACAACTCAATCCTTATTCTTATCACTAATGTATGTAGCATGATTGATATTATATTTCATTATGTAAACATTGCTTTAATGCTTCTCATTACTTCTGCTTAAGTAACCCTGAATAAATGTAGTATCTGGCACAGGATGCTATTCGTATGGCATCGTCTCAAAACTAGTGGCTTTGCGTTGCACAAGATGGAGCTCTCTGTGACATGGCAAAGCCTCCACCTTAAATCCTCACTTTAGGAAAGCTGTTCTATCTAACATAAAACCTACGTCCTATATGGGGTTCTGGATCCATACACCAGGGTGTCATGCCAGCGATGCAAGGTTAAGATCCCGGGATGAAAAGGTCTTGAAATCAACAGGAATAAGCAAGTTTTGTTTTAGGGCCTATATATGGAGAGAATTAGGGAAAAGTCTTTGGTTCTGTCTGTTGCCAGTCCAAAATAATTGTAAAAATACTTTTTTTGTTTCGCTGGGGTAGGCAACAAGAGAAGCAGGAGAAGAGGAAGGAAATGAGTGTCTGTCTAATTATGCTGCTATAAATGTCCTCAAATACTTTGCTAATGTGGTGGGGGAACTTTTTCAAAACCAAAATAGGCAAATGTGGAGCTTGCTTGTCCAGTTGAAGTGGGCAATTTACACTCATCAGGCTTGGCTAGAAAGCTTCAGGAAAGCTTGGCTTTAAGTGTGGAGCCATACCACATCATTTGCTGTGTCACAGTGGCCAAAATAAATGACAGCTAAAGCTGTCTACAACATAGCCTTGACTTCTAGGCTCTGAAAGCTCCAAGAAATCCTTAATTTGACTGTACTATATCTATCCTGGTGATGATATGATATTATAATCAGTTCCCACCATTGGCAATATTTAGGTCGAAGGCACAAACTGTCATTGTGTGCTAAATAAAAGAAGACAAGGGAGAGACGTAGAGTTTTGGATCCTTCGTTATAGGCACTGCTTAATTGCTGGCTCAGTCTTAGGTTCTGGGAGGATCTCTCCAAACAACTGTTTCTGAGTCAATATGTGGCACAGTTCTGGGGATAATTTGTTCCAGGGACCACCTCCAAAAACAGTGTCACATTTTGTTTCATTCTCTGGCCCTCTTATTTACCAGCACAGACATAGGCATTGGGTTTGTGTTGGCCTGCAGTCTTATTAAGCTTTTCTAGTAAAGTCTACAAAACCTTTCATAGTGATTCTGTTTCTCAGTGACTTCACCTCATCAAATGTCAGCTTCAAAACCCAGCCTGTCCAAATCCCCATCTGCACTACAGTTTATTTCCTCCAGCCAACACATCCAAAGTTCCAAATGTCCATGATGTACTGTTTTATACAAATGAACATCATTGTGGTTTGGGGTTTTTTAATTATTACCGAGGTATTGATTTTTGTTTTGTTTGAAAATTAGATCATCTATCAATCCATTACATGTTAATAATTTCCATTAGAAACATAAAATACAATAACTTAAGTCTTCAATATAGACTTAGCAATTTGACAGTATCCAATTGTGTTTTTAATCAAGGAAATTTGATTTAGAGGGAGAACATATATCTCAAACGCTAAGAGGCGGGGGTTTTGTTTTGTTTTGTTTTTTTTTAAGAAAGTTGAAAAACATGTGCTTTGTGAAGGCCTGGCAGGCAGCTGAGTAAGCTCTTGCAATCAATGAGCTTATAATTGAAGGAATAAAAGCTATGCTTTGGCATAAGAAAACTATATATTGATGTGGGAAACATAAATATTGATGTCTTGATGAGCGGGGGCCCAGTAATGAAGAGAATGGTTTCCATAGTTAATTAGGGAAGGGGAAAATGTACGTGGTAGCAATACCTGCCCTCAACAACTTCCTATTAGTGTACTCATTCATGGCACTGGCACATACAGTGGAAAGTATTCACAGGTATTACCACCCTTGTGATGTTTTAGGAAAACACCTCTCTTTAGAATTTTAGGATTTCTGTGTTTGAAATTAGGAATGTTTTCCTTCAGAGAGGAAGGGATGTTCATCTACTACAGAAAGGATAATACTTCTCTGTCCATTCAAACTGTTCTTTGAACTGCATCTGTTTATTTTTGGAACCCTATACCTGTAGGACTTCACCTGTCTCTTGCATTTATGTCTAGTCTAAAGCTCAGCTGCTTTTCTGAACAGTTCGTCCTTCCTCCTGTTTTCTGCTGAGCTTTTCAGATGTTAAGTTATCTAACATGCATAGTTAATTTTCATTTTTGTATGTAGATGTAATCAGAAATTAATTTCTATCTGTGAAGGCAGAAAAAAAGTTTCATACTGACATCACTAAGTGCCGAACAGTAAATACAAAGAATTTTTTGGTGCCGCAAATGCTGTTCAGTAACAAGCAGGTAGAGTTATATTCAGACACACAATCCATTAAAACTCCTTTGAAGTCAATGGCAAATCTCTAACTTTCTGTATAAGTGGAAGGACCAATCTATTCTTGCATGGGAAAAAGTAGCACGTTAGTCAAACTTTCTTTCTGTGTACGTTATATACTTTCTTGGTTTTGAATGTCTTAATTTCAGAAAATATGTAGGACATACTGACAAATAAAGTCTTTGCTTGAAAAAGGTGTTACACAGCGAGTCATAGTCTTCAGGATTTCACACTTCAGAAATTTTTTCATATCTTTATTTTACTGAATTCATCTTCTGTGTCAAACAACTACTTACCTAGGGAGAAATATGTGGAGGGATGCGACATGCTCAGGAATATTTCTTTAAAGTATATAAGAAGATCTCAAAAACATAGCACTGGGATTAATAGAAATTCTTGTGTTCCGCACATTTGTGTGCATGTGTATCCATTCACAGAAGGTACCTCCAATCCCAGAATCAGTGTTTTTACAAACCGTTAACGTTACAATGTAATGTAAAGCCTCCACTTCAGTTGATATCACTAGATATTAATTGCCCTGAAAGTCTGAACTTTTTTTCTGCCTTAGATTCATTTTTTTAAAAAAGGGCTGCCATTGTGCAGTGTTGACAGCACAACATGAAAGCTCCTGCTGAGCTTGTCTATACAAATGTTTTGCTATGGCTGAGCATAACATTCTTTGTTATCCAACCAAATGAATATAAAAAGAGAATATGAATACATGTAGCAGAGAAATGAAGTGTTTTTGAAAGGCCTTTCCTCTGAATGAAAGAAGAACAAAGCAAGATTGGCTAAGAATCAGCAAGTTGGTTATATTTTTTTCTACCTTGGGTGGCTCTGAGGTTTGACTGGCTGCCAGCTAACAAATTAGGTCATTGATATGATACTTTTGTGTACGGAGTAATTCTTGATATCTGTATGGTCTGTCCACACATGAGGGGCTAATCTTAATTTCCAACATCCTTCTTTCTCATTTGGGGAGAGAGTTTTTTACTGTCAAAACAAAATCTGCTGATGCAGATTTTACCGCCCACCCCTTTGCCAAATAAGAACAAATCAAAAGAAAAGAGAGCTTGTCGGAAGTTATTTAGTCTCAAAACACCTCCCATCAGAAAGAATAATAAATAAACCTCAGTACAGACTCTCAATCCTCTTAGGCACCTTATGTTTCAGTTACAGAAAAATGACATATTGTCATTTTCTGTGACAGGTAGGTAAAAACTTGAAAAAAAAGTTAACCACAACATATTACAGCATACATATGCTTATTTAATGAGCCTGGGTTCTCCCGGAGTCGGGAGGACCGAATGCAAAGCAGCTACAAGGTGCTACTGTTCAGATCAGGTAGGGATTTACACATATTTTGTGCAAGACAACTTAGCAGAAGCTCAGGCCTGTGCCTTCTCCCCCTGCTTTTCAGTGTTTAGCCTATATTGCGTTAGCCAAATGGTGTGCGCTGATGACGTCCGCATTCGGTCTCCCTTCTGGATGGGCTCCTTCCTCGGGTGTTGCCAGCTTCTCATGTGTTCAGCAGATTTTCAGCCCCTGCCACGAGTGCTGCACGCCCCTCTGCCTCTGCGCAGCCACCTGGGAGGGAGACAGGCTGTCTCCCACTCTCATCTCCCGCTCCTCCTCTCCCACCCGGATTGACCGGCAAAAGAGGTGGAGGAGGAGAGGGAAGGGGAAGTGGTGGCTGGCAGTGGTTTCTTTAGGAAGGTCAATTAAAGGCTGAGAGCGGGGAAAGAAAGGATTAAAGAGCTGGCTGGGTTGGGGTGGTGTATAGGGAGCAGGGAGCTGAAGGAGACTTGGAGAATTACAGGAGAGGAGCGGGGAGAGGATCTGGCCACAGGAGGAGCGGAGGATGCAGTAGGGAGGAGGAACCACAGGAATGGGTGCTTTGGAAGGATAGAGAAAGCAAGATAATTGATGATAATAACTGATAATTTAAGGGGAAGGAGATACTGGGGTAGGAGAACGGAATAAGACAAGGTACTAGGATTTTCCTAGATCCTGTCCTGCGAGATATAGTCCCTGTCACGCTACTCAAGTATTTCACTGTCGTAATTCTTGCTTGAATGTCATGTAAGCTGTTGATATGTATGTTTTCTGTAAATTATAAGAAGTTAAGCATGTCAAATGGTGAGGGAAGGAACCTTGCAGTGGAAAAACTGGAATAAGATGTACAGTATAATACATGTTTTAATGTGTGGAATGAGGCATATAGAGTGTATTTCTATAGGCCCTTTTATTTATTTTTTTTTTTTTATTCTCCTTTCAAAGCTTTTTGCCATTTAGGTATTGTCATTTTTTGTATCATACCTTATCTTTTGCATGCATTCTCACAAGAACAAACATTACGTCTATGCAGCTAAACAAAGGATGGCCAAAGAGAAAGTTAAACCACTGAACTCTTTGTTGCAACTCAATATATGTGTGTAGGTATTTATGTATAAATGTTTATATTTCAGAGAATTAGAGGTTACTGTGATAGGATTGTTTAGAAAACGGAATGATAAATCAGTCCAGTTTTAGTCTTCAAAACATGGCTTTGTTGGATTGATATTCATAAACAAGACACACTGCGAATGATTAGTTCCTACTTGTTTGTAATCATTATTATTACATATTCGGAGCAGTTAGTCCTTGACAATAATATCCTAAATTAACTAATGATTGTCTACACTCATTCTCTGGCTCTGTTCTGGACTATGCCAACTAACTTTTTACAAGACATATGCGGTATAGAAAGGATGACGCCCAAGCAATGTGGGTATGAGCCAGTCAGTGCCACTAAGGCCAGAGACCAGTCCTTGTCTCTCATTTTGACACCATAGGCAGACCGTGGGTGACCTTGAAGAACAGTGAGTTGTTCTATTCTGGCTGCACTGTGTTGGATTAGGAAAATGCCACCACTAAGAGCTCTTTCCTAGCCTCCCTATAGCATTTATTTGTCTAGACAATTTGAGATTTATCGATCTAGAGAAAAAAAAAAAAAATAGCATGCTGATTTAACATATTCACCAGAGGATGAGTGTTCTCACATCCTGTTCCTCTCTAAGGGTTGTTTATATGGAGGGTAAAAAAAATGTATACTCACAGTAACAGCAATTTCCGCTTCTACCTATTGGGACTGTATTACAGTTTATTCTCAGAAATAGTAATAGTTTTGTCATCTGGTTTAGTTTCACTGAATCTTCCCTTTTTGGAAAATTAGGAAGAGATACTCATTAGGCTTGCTATTTTTGGTTTATTTATTGTAGTTGTTTTGTTCTATAACAGCATTCTTTAATACAGTTGTAGATGTTTTCTGAAGGGTTTGCAAGTTACTCAAAATTTATTGTACTCTGTGTCTCTGTGGAAGAGCGTTTTTACCTTCATTAACAAAGTCACAATGCGAGCCTGTGGTGTTAGCCCCCAAGGAACGAAAGCGTTTATTCTGAACTGGGTAAATACGTTTTGGCCAAAAGGTCTGTGCCTGGAGTCCATACAGAATTACAGACATGCTGTGCAAAGTTTTTGTAAATGAATAGGAAAAGTATTTTTTTGCCATGACATTTGAGGAAATGGAACTGAGCAAACCATGAAGGATGCTTCATCTTCCACGTACACTATCACAGAAGGGTGTGCCACTCTTCTCGCTACAGCTCTGCATTGTCTCTTCCCTCCAGGGACGCAGCTGATATTAATCTCTGTACCTTGTGCTGCACTCAGACAGAAGCTTTATTAATAATGACAATGGCACATCCTTTGCAGCGTCTTCCTGCTTCACTTGGAGCCTTCTCAGATGTTATCTTCATTGTTTCGTAGTGGCTATAAATACGAAAGTATTTACAATGAATTGTTTCCAAACAATTAATTCCTGAACTATGTGCTAAGTTTATATAGTCTTTGTTATGCCCACGCTTGAAACCAAGGGCAGAGAAAGTTAGATATATGTAGTTCTTCACATTTGGGGAATGAAAAATATCTGCTGTCCTATCAGCATGGAGTCATTTCCATTTGCAAAATGTGAGGTCGCATCTTGGATGAATGTGCCCCTGGATATTTTTTGGGGGGTAGGAATGCAAGCACTGACAAGAAAAAATAGCAGACAAATTTCTCATTTGGTAATTGAATTTAAATGAGATTAATATTATTTAACATACATACATACCACATCTTCTCTTGTTTGTAAGTCTCAAAGGAGTTTAGAAGTGCATAATATTAAACACGTGGAAAATAGAGACACCAAAGATTAGTTGATGTGCCCAAGCCACATTAAGCCTCAGATGCAGAGAGTGGAAATTAGGGCTTTAGACTCTGAGACAGGAAAGTTCCAGCTCTTTGGATGTTTTTAAGTGATGTTAATATTTTCCTCTTGTTATAAGCTTCAACAAAAATTTTAGATATCTTAATAACAGAGATGAATGAATGCAATTAAGTAAAAGATATGTTAACCTTATAAGTCTTTTTCTTTAATTTTAAAACTGAAGCAGAGGCAAAAACTCTCTGAAAACTTGGAAAAGATCAAGTTAAATTTATTGATTTTTAATTGTGTATCCCAGAGTTCATAAGTTTGTCTGGAACTTACCTAACTACCAAAATTGTCAGTGGTATATTCCTTTCTGTAGCTTAGACAGCAATTAGAAACCTTGTTCTGAGAAAACGGAATATGATTCTGATCTGTACATAGTCTGTAATTGTTCATTTTTGACCAGTGAAGGTGAGAAATATGGTATACTACAGAGTAATAACTGAGACTTTTCAGGTGAATTTGAACAGCAAATGGATTTACTGAAAAGGGTATTTGTATTTGTAAAATCATGTATGAGGGGTGATATTCCTACTACTGTACCACCGTGAGTTTTCATGTGACACTGGGTCGATGTAAAAAGGTTATTTTTTTCATGAAGTGACCTGATAGAGATTGAAGCGGTGTTTCTTCTGCTGTCGTGGTTGTGTTACTGATCTACTTTGATTACTCCGAGAAGCATTTTAGTCACCATTAAAATGAGAATGCAAGCATATGGAGGAAAAACTTGAAGCCAAGGGCCACTGTCGAGTCAGACTGGTACAGAAAACATAGTGCTGAGGCAATGATGTTTCCTGGCACTCTGTGCAGACCTAGTAGCCTGTAATTGCTAGTATTAATGGGAAATAATTTTTTTTCCTATTTTTTTTTCTGCATGGCATGTTTATATAAACAGAAGGTTAAGGAGGAAGGAGGGTCAGGAGACAAAGCTGTCTCGGAGGAGCTATCAGCAGGAGAAAGGAGGGGAAGGAATTCCCCACAGCCCCACCTCCTGCTCCCGCCAGAGACGCAGTTTTCTGCCTCTCTTTTCTTTTGGCAAGCAGGTTGTCAGTGGTAAGGAAGTAGTAATTCTGCTGCCACCATGGATTAGCAGTAACGTGTTTCTCGCTGTCTCCCGTAGGAAGGTGAAATTAGCCTCCAGTCAAACCCTGCAATACAATATTTGGTATAGGATTTAGAGCAAAAGGGTTTTGGCAGGGTCCGGGGGAGACTTGAAAGCACAAGTGATTTTGAGTCTGAGAGATGTCATACCCAAAAGTACCAAGTACCCTCTCATGAAGGTAGCACACAGTGGCACCCAGAGCCCAGCTAAATGTCACAGAAAACCCAGAAAACATCCTTCCTTTCGCCCCAAAACCTTTGGGATCACGAACCAGGACATATTAAAGAAGCTACCGACCCCAAATTGCTGAGGGATGAAGTCAGGCAACTGCAGTCAGAGTAGACACATGAGGAAACGGTGTCGTGTGGCACAGGAGATATACCTTAACCATGAATGTCTGCATCAAACCCTTGTCTTGAAAACATTAGCATCATCAGCACTACTTTTAATTCCCTGAGAAGTATTATTGACTCCACAGCCTTGGCCAGAGTTTATTTAAGATCCTCTCCACATGAGAAGCAGAAATCCAATTTCCTGTTCAAAGAATGAGGAGCAGTGGTTCAAATGCATTAAGCTCTTGCCTAGTTTGTATCTTGCCAAAAACTTAAGATTAATTATTATTTTGTCCTCGTTAAGTGCAGAATATGTGCTTGGTGCTCTGTAAGACATACAGAAGGACAGCACCTCCAGCTAATTGCTTTCAGTTTCCATACCTGATCCTTCACAGCCATGCTTTCCTATCCCATTGAAACTTTATTTGAATGAATAGGAGTTATCTCAAAGACAAACAATTTATATTGAAAGATTCTGGCACATATGAAGATTTAAAATACAATTGTCTCACAGGAGATAGAGAGGAGAACTGGCATAGATATATGTGCAAAGGCCAGTAAACAAGAATGTAGGAAAGTAAAATTCTGTAGCTTTATATTCATTGTGTTCATAGACTCAGTTCCTGGTTATAATCATTATACTTTGATTGTTATTTCTGGTTTGTGGGAAGAAAGAGAAATAGTAAATAAATTTTTTAACAATAGAGTTTGGAAAGAAAATAAGACATCTGTGGTCTCATTGAGGTCTGACTAAAGTCAGTAGTGCATTTTCCATTAACTTAAATTTAATAGGATCTTAATTTAACTTAATTTGATTTAATTCTCAGTTTTCTGTAATGCATTTTATAATGTAGTTTAAAGAGGCTCCAAATTTGAGATGATAAAATATTTCCAAATAAGATGCAGACAATATTCAAACAATACTTATCCCTGGAGGTATATTATAGCAGTTGATACAGATGTCAGAGCAACAGATCTCAAAGCTTGTTGATGTTTGGAATGGCTTATTGGTGTGGCTGATATGACTGTACTCACAAAGGGCTGATGGAGCTGCAGCTAAACAGCTCTTTCGCTGGCAAAGCTTAAAATCATTCTCCAGACAGAGGAAGTCATACTAGCAAAAGACTGTCTTGGCGTTATAATTCAATAACCATTAAGCATTTCTGTTATTTGTTTTGTGTGACTTATTCTGTTAAATCCCCATTTCACCTCCCACGCTGCAGCATCCGTAACACAGGTATCGCTACTTTGGGCAGCGGACAGCAGGTCCCCCCATCAGCTGTGCCGGGCAGAGGGGGTCCCCAAAACAGGGAAGCATGACCTGGGAGTGGAGTGCTTATGCTTTCTAGAAAGGTCAGAGACTGACAGAAATCCCTCTGGGGATATGTTGTCTCTAACTGCAGCCCCTTACCACGTTCCTGCTTTCATTTTATTTCTTAATCATTCAGGGAGGAAAAAGTTGAGATGTCTTTATTTCTGTGGGTCTAACCAGGTTTCACAGAGATTTAACTAGGGAACTAATAGCTACTGGAAGTTCACTTCAGTGAAGCAAAGAGCGCAAGAAAATTTGAAAGCAATAGTTCTGAGGACATGAGAGATAAGAACATGAATGCAAGTAGTAACATGGACCAATGGCAAAGTCTGATGGAACTTTGCAGTAGACTTCAAGATGACAAGTGTAGCTGCTGTGCTGCAATGTTTTCTGTGACTGGAATAAAGCATTCAGAAGGCTACGCTGAATATGCTCATATCACTGCTTATGCTTGACGCAGTTACTTCTGGGTTGTGACGTCATACAAATAGCAGGGAAGTGAGATCCATATGTCTGTCATTCTGCATACTTATATATATACATTCTGCAATGTGATAAGAGGGAGAAATGCAAGCCCACTGGAACCTGGCATATTAGGCTTGTTTCATTATTTTGCCATTTCTGTATAGATGGAGATGGTATAAATTAGTAAAAAAAAGTGCCTGAAAAACCTGTTCTTAGGCTGTAATAAGGAGGTGGTGGTGGTGAAACTCCTTTGCCTGCTTCTTGTGAAGGAATGCTTTGTTTTTCAACACCATCAATTGAGGGCATGTCTCTAAAGCACTTTTTTGATCCACTTATTTTTCAGGGGACTGCAACATATGTTTTTCCTCTTCCACTTTTTAATATTTTGGTCTCTGGTGAATCCACATACAAAAGCTTCCTTCCTTCAGTCGGAGTCCACAAATGAAAGGCTTTTCTTTCTCTGATTGCAGATTAGCCTGCCAAGAAACAAACTCTAACTGGAGAACATCACTCTAATTTATTTATGGGATACAGATGACAAGGAAGTCTGTCCTCTTCTCAGGCTTTTTGGAAAGCTTTGGGCTGACCCAGCCCAGCAGAGTTCATATGGCAAAGGCAAACTGTGCCAGGAACCAAAGCCAATAGTCATTGCAAACCTCTGAACCAAAACATTCCTGTAGTGCTTGAATTTCCCTATAATTTGTGTAGGTTCCCTTTTTGTCAATGAAGCTTGCAGTGGATAACTAGCTTAGTGCAATCAGACTAAACAACCGTGCTATTCATTCAGCAATTAGATGATAGCAGCAATGCATGCTTTATGGTTTCCTTTCTTCATTCTTTCCTTTCTTTTAAAGTCCTTGGAGACAAACTCTGGGATGTTTGGCAAAGAGGAGGCTCTTGCTGAAAAATATCCTGTCTTTTTTTGCTTTAGGGTTGCTAATAAGGTCTATTCTCAGAGGCAAAACATTAGATCTGCATAGGAAGAAAACATTAGCTAAAGAAAAAGCAACTTTACAATCATTTTTATATATATGTGAGCATATGCTTTGATCTATTTAAATGGTGGAGGAAGACCTTTTTTTCTTGAAATCATCAGCAGTATACGGCTTAATTTAGAATAAAATAAGAATATTTTGAATGAAAATAATTTTAGCAGAAATAGAGTGAGGTATGTTTGCTCTATAAATGACTTGAGAGGGGCGTAGGGCTAAAAGTAAGAATTTTGATGTTATTGCAGAAGATAAATCTTTGTGAAAGGGCGGGCTTCAGTGTTTCAGCCTTCAGTTAGAGTTTCAGCTTTGGCCAAAATCAGCTGTGATTTTTACCCTTTCCTTTCTGCTGCACATAACTTCTCTGTGTTTGGAAAAAAAGGACCTATATGTATGGATACCTCAATGACATTGCTAATGATCCCATTAACTAAGGGGCGAACTTTAGCTCTGTGTGTATTAAAAAAAAAGAAAAGAAGTTTAACCAAGTCAATAAAAAAAGATACAGCTTAGCAAATGTTCTCTTCACTTAGTTGGAAAGTAAACTGTTGCTTATCTACTACCTTTGCATTTTCTTATTCTGGCAGTTCTTCCTCCTTTGTTTTATATCAGTTCTGTCGCTCAGCCACTGTGTGACCTCAGGCAGATCAATTAAATTCCCTGTACTACAGTTTCTTTATTTAAGGGCTAATCCAAAACCCATTGAACTCAATGTGGGCTCTGAGAGATAAGTTCTGGCAGATTTAGCTGCAGTAGCTTAAAGCATTACAGCACCCAGATGCCTTTGCTATCTCTTTTCAAAGGACTAATTCCCCAACAGTAGGCAAGGAAGGATAGGATATGAGCCATGTGTCAGTCACCGTGGTCTGCAGTACAGAATATTAGATTAAACTGCAATGAAGGTAGGTGGTCATTAATAAACTGGACTGTAAAATGTGGCAGTTGAGGCACAGTTACATATTCTGATCAGTCGTTCTGTAATATTGGTGATGACCTAAGACAGATGGCCAAGCTGAAAATATAGGGCAGTAACTCCTCTAACTATGAACATGAAAGACCACCTACCAGAGCTCTGAAAATCTTACCTGTCTACCTCAAAAGTGTTAGAAAACACCGATTTCTATAAACTGCTGGAAGATACTAGTAAAAGGCAATAAATAGCAATAAAGTATCATTGTACATATCAAGGGAAGAATGGTTACATTTAATTTTTAGATGCTAAAAGAAAGAAGAAAAAAAAGGAAAAAGGAGTTTCCAGCTGACCACGAGTACATTGCATTTCTATTCAGACCACTTCATTTAGTTTCCAAATATGCTGTTTTGAAATACCTTTCAGCATAAGGACTGTTGTTTTTCTCACAAAGGCAATCAGCCACAACAGGATGAATGTCTGTGAGCACTTGAAACAGAAATAAGGAAAGATAGAGTGATGAGAAGCCAACAAGACAGCATAGCATTCCAGGATGGTTTGTACTAACCACTGAGTTGAAATATCATCTTAATGTTGGGACACTCCTCGGAAGCTGGTCTAGTGCCTCTCTAACGTCCACTTGAGTTCAGTGAGCTCTTGTTCAAGGCCCAAGGTCACTCCACCTTTCTTAGATATTTAGCTGATGTACTCATGAGTAGAGTCTCGTTGTCCTGTGTTTCCTCAGTTGTCAGTGGTCAAGGATTGGTCTTCAGAATGGGCTATGTCTCCCCGGTGAGTGCCCGAAGAAGGAAAAAGAAGTATGGGGAACCGGCCTGTGGTCTGCCTTTGCCCTACTGACATCTTAGAGCAGCCTTATTGTTAAAATAGACAAATTTAAGCACTGTTTTGCCAAGGCAGAAGAGTTCAGAGTTTTTGTTTCCAAGTCCAAAGCTGCAAATCGTGCAAATGTTTTATATTAATTTTTCTTTAGTTGGACTATTTTAACCAAATGTTGTTTAATGCTGGTAAGTGTAGCAGAGGGCAATAGGAATGGTACCAAATCATGGTCTTTTCCAGAGAAGGCTAACAGCATAGGTTCAAAAGAATATAATCCCATTTATTTAGACCTCGCCAAAAAAAGAAAGATCACATTAATAACAAAAATTTAACCCACCCACCACTGAAAATCAATAAATAATAGTGACATCTGCATGTTAATGATTAAAGCCTGCCTTTCACTAATGAATGAAAAGTAAAAAATCCAGAAAATCATTACTAGTGATTCAGTTATACACCCTACTTAACCTGAGAGAAATCAGCAGTTCCAGAACAGAAACAAGTATACAAGTTCTCCCATACAATGTCTATATTTGTTCAGTTAGTATAGCCTTTGAAACATAGAAAAATGCAAATGGAACAGCTGTTTCAGCGGGTTAAGGCTAAGGAAAAAATAAAAAGGTTTGTATTCAAGGATAAATGTTTACGACATTATCTTGTGGGAGAAACAAAAATTAAATGTAAAATGATCTCTGCACATAAGGAACAGTGATGTGAAAAATATACTATTTATTTTACAATTCTTACTGGAAAGATTATGGCATTGGTTGAGTTCCGGCTATAGTAAAGCATACTTGGAAATAAATGTGTGGTTTTACAGGATATGGGCTATCATGCTGCCTTTTAGCTTGGTGATTTTCACTTCTGGGACATGAACAGTTACCAGCAATGTGTCAGGAGTAAATTTACTTTATTTGTGCTGCTTACTATCATTTGTAGTGTGTCATTATTTGAAGTTTGGTGTAAGTCTCAATTGAAACATTAAACTTTTTATGAACTGGAAATCTTGGAAATCCTTCAGAGGAAGGCTTTTATTTATGATATCGTAGTCAGTGTTTCCATTAAGTCCCCTTGTTTTCAGGGACTTATAATTTAGTTGTAAAAAAATCATTCTGGACTGAAATTTGGCATATGGGATTGAACCTGAAGGATGATGTTTTTACCCAGTTTGAAAAGAAGCCTGATCTCATGTAAACTGCAGGCTACAGAAATGACTAAACATATTCTTTAGAGATTGCTCTGCTTTATTATTATGTTGCATCGTATTATACCATTTTCTACAATTAATTCTGTATTAATAATGCTATATTTCAAATACCTTTTTCAACCCAAACTCCTGTCTCTGGGATGAAGAATAGAGTGATTACTGTTGTGTTTATCACTGAAATGTAATAAGGCTGAGTGTTTCTGTAGCCCCAATGGAACACGATGGTTACTTCTCCTTAGTAGCATAGATCACTAGTTTGGTACACAGAAGAAATGCGAGCAGACAGGATGCAACTAGACATTGGCAAAAGCCAACCAAAAATAAAAAAAATCCCCAAACTTCCAAAAGAAAAAGAGTGACAAAGCTCTAGATGATACTAAGTAGCTTAGAGACAGCATAGCTAAGGCATTCTAGTTTCTGCAGAGAAATATGGGATAGAGTGATACTGTAGATTTTTCTGTTTTTTCAAGATCTTCAGTTCTGTTCCTAGCTCAGAAAATGACAACTTTAACTGTCAGATTCCTATTGCTTTCCCACTGGAACAGCACCACAGGAATGGTCAAGAAGAAAGACTATAGTTGTAAGTTCACTGATTTCTGGGTTATCTTTGGAGGCTTCATACTGAAGTAGTTACCAAGATCTACTTCTTTTAGCCTGTCTGTTCAAAGGAGAGAACAGAGTTAAAAAAAAAAAAAAAAAAAAAAAAGTGGTTTCCAAGCACTTTCATCTACCAGCATTTTTTAGTAAGAATTTCTTCTCAGATTTCTACCTGTTTATATTAAGATTTCAATACAAATTTTGTCTCCTAGAAGAAAATAAGAGAATCTCACTGGAACCATTTGATTCCCATTGTTGCTCAGAGGATTTACACGATACCAGAAAGATTATCTCACAGACCTCAAACACAGGAAAGCAATCCTGGGAAGCTATAGACAGCTACAATGCCATTAGGGAGCTGGAAGGGCTGTCCTTGTTCATCACCTCTCTTATTTTAGCTGAGAAGAAAGCAGATGTGGTGCAGAATGTACTAGCAGGTTTGAATCAGGTAATTAATGACAGATGTAACATGCTGCTTTTTTGGAGTTGCCATACATGAGATGATAAAGAATGGCACGAGAACATCAAGGTGTTAAAAGCTCTTTAATGATGAATAAGTTCAGTCTTCATTGTTAATTCAACAAAGCCTAGTAATGTGTCTAAAGGGAAAAAAAAAAAAAGACACACAGAACCCCCAAACCAAAACCGTCAGCAATCTTTTCTAGGATTGTGAATTGACATGCTGTGTAAATACAGAACAACTGGAAAGATGTGATTCCAATTTTCTGAAAAAAAAAACTGAGAAAAGAAAAGAAGAGGAGGGTTCCCAAAGTGGTGCCATAAAAATATACTGAGATCCTGGAGGATGCTACAGGACACCTTACCATGAGGGTGACCAAGCAGAGGTTGCCCAGAGGGTCTGTGGAGTCTCTGTCATTGGAGGTATTCAAAAGTGATCTGGACATGTTTCTGGGTAACTGGCTGTAGGTGGCTCTGCCTGAGCAGGGGAGTTGGACCAGATGGCCTCCAGAGGTCCCTTCCAACCTCAACTATTCTGTGATTTTGTGATTCTGTGATTCAGTGTTAGACTGATGTACTCCATTTTATGTTGTGCTTCAGTGTCTGAGTGTTATATTTATACATCAGATGTAATGGAAAGCTTTTAATATTTGGTTGGTGGTTTGTTTTGTTTTGTTTTGCTTTTCTGTTGCATATGTTGATACAGTTGTTACAAATACATGGCACATCTCCACCCCAGTCAAACAGCAGAGGGTCGTAGGTTATTCTGTGGTTTGGCTGAGCTACTTAGAACTATCATGTACAGTTTCTCAAACAGTTTGTTTTTAGTCTTGTGTAGCTGACCCCAATGACCACTGAAGTCAGGAAGGAATCTTTCCATTAACATCAGCAAGCTGTGGACAAGCTCCTCAATGTCTTGCACTGTTTAGTAGTGAGTACATTAAATATATTGTTTGACAATATTAAGTTCAGTATTAATAGCTTGGGGTGAAATGTCTGAATCCATAACTAGATATTGTGAAACTATGAGAAAAGGCTGAGATAGATAGAATTGCAGAAATTCAACAGCTATCACAGTTAAATGATACAGGCAGAGCTGACAGACTCACAAACTTGGAGGAAGAAGATTCTAAGAATTCCTGTTATTGTCTGCAAGATGTCTTCCCAAGAGGGAAGACAGGATGTGCTAATTAATCACAGCAGTACGATCCAGTACTGAAAAAGGCAGATGACACATAGAATATATCAGAGGCACAAGGACTCAGATGAGACCTCCTTCACATTATTTACAGTTTTGACCATCCATACTTTTAAAAGTGAGTTAAGCTGAAACAAGAAGGAGGAAGGAAAGACAGGACAGCTAGGGAAATGCAGAACCTGTCTTCTGACAAGAAACTGAATGGGCATGATATTTGACGTACTGAAATGAAGACTGAGATGAGGATTTGATTGCTGTCTCTAAATATGTTAAGGACTTAACGCCAGAAAGAGAAAAAGCTATGACAAGGGACAAAGTTGGCATAAAAAGTAGGTGCATGTAAACCAGCCAGGAGTATGTGCAAATGAGAAGACAGTTTTTAACTGCTGGAATACTGAGGCTCCAAAAGAGATTAGGGTGGTTAAACAAGCAAACAAGCCAACCCTTCCTTAAATGCAGCTTCGTAAGTTTATGAGAGACATCCTATGATACTGCTGTCTGCAACAGTAGAAAAACAAACCTGATGAACTACAAGGTCCTTTTTCTCTTCAATAAATGGCCTGATTTTCAGAACTTATTTCTTGCAGCTCCCATTGTGTTATCTCTCTTGATAATCCTCATTTCCTCCTGACAATCTTAATAGCCAAGACCTGGTGGCTGGAAACATTCAGTAAGTTATAGATTTGCTTTATGATTACCATGAAGAGTCTATTTTAAGTCTATGGCAAAGTGAACTTGCAAACAGTTATATTATCACCTTGAAATGTGTGATTAGTTTAGTGTTATGGTTGCTGGTCTGCTTATCTTGCCAGTGCAAGCCATGGAAAGCAAGAGAGCAATCAGTTGACTCGTTTGTCTATCATCTAAACAGCACTCATCTATTTCTTTTCTCAGCCTCCATGACTGTCCTTTCAACCTCCCACCTTCCTAGAGCAAGTATCTACTCTCCCCCTGAGGTGGTCCAGTGGGCAGCCTTAATTCCCACCAAGTTTCAAATATATGTACATATATTTTAGAGGTTATTCTAGGTTTGGTGTGGCTTTCATGAATCACAGTGTATACAGATTGGTATTTACGTATATGAATGAAGTCCAGTGTTGGTTTGTAAGTGGTAGCTGAAAGATGTTTTTCTGTAGTGTTTGATTGAGATTGAGTGATCTGGGCTGGTAGCTGTCTTAAATGTATCATTAGTTTTTGTAGAAAATTGCTGAAATCCGCAGAAGATTGTGTATTTGGTTTATTATCGTATAAGCTGAGATCTCACAATAACTGCCCAGGATGAGGATGAAGATATGTAGGTTAACTGTGGTTTTAAGGAATAGTGGAAACTGAGAAGAAGAGAAGCTCAGTGGAGAGTGACTGAATCCTCTGTTTTATTTTTTTACATTTTCTGTTGGTGGGATTTGCAGTCTGGCAAGCTACCACCAAATTAATGAAGTTCATGGGCTGGAATTTCACCCAGAGTGATAGTTATTTGTATTGACATGTATCATTTCCTCTATGCCCCCTGGCATTTTTTTCTGTACCTGTGCTTTCAGGAACACACTGTATATTTTTTAGCCAGGTCTGTGAGATCTGATCTACCAAAAAAACCCATCAGTATTCATCCTCTAATATTAGCTTTGATCTGCCAAACATGCTTCATATCAGTGGGCAAAAAGAGGAGTGTGGGCTGAAAGTTTTCCACACTGATTTAGTATGCCATAAAAGCTTGCACAGGCCACTCCTCGGTTCCTGCATAGGCCTGCCTACACTGAAATGAAGTTCTGACAGCTTCTGCCTGGATTTAATACAAGATCAGCTAAGCAGGTGTTGATATCCTTAGCTATATTTTAAGGTTGCAATTTATAAAACAAGAGACAGCAATATGTCACTTGTGGTTTGGTGTCAAGGGCAGCCGAAGGGATACTTCGTCACTGCACAATACCTGTTGATACGTGCCTTGATTCCCTCTATTTCTAGCAAAAATTACCTGCCTGAGTTTTGTCAGTTAAAATGTACGCTTAGGATTGCCATTGGTTTTACTACTTTATTTGATAAGCATTTTCATTATTAATCCAACTTGTTAGCCAAAACAGAAGCATGAAATTCTCTCTGTAAAACTGCAATTGTTTGTTTTGTTTTGTTTTGTTTTTTTTTTGTTAGAATTTTGACAGTCTTGCTAACTTCAATTTTAGTCATCTTTCTTTTTCTCTGCAGTGGATTCATTTCCAGAAGCATTTGATTTCTGTTTATCTCTCCATCATGCTGTCTTTATACCACTAAGTAAAAGAGCCTGCTGACTTGTCCCCTAGGCCAAGTGACACCAAGCAGCTCACATTCACACTACCAAAACCTCCTCTAAAGTAGATTTTTCCTGGGTTTAGTGGTCCAAAACCGAGGCTGTGAATGAGCTAACTCTTAATCTGTATGAACGATCAGCAGTTCAGTAATTGAGTCATTCCCTGGCCCTTTTTCATTTAACAGTACAGTTATAGCCTTAGGCAATGTCTATACTAGTAAATAATGTGAACCAAGGCTCATTCTCTGGACCTGGGCATGTGGCACAGCACACTTTGCACCCATGTAGCTAGCAGTCTTTTACCTCTGTGAATGTTGCCTTCATCTATAGCAACAACTGTGAGCAATCTGCGGCTTGTGCTATCCCTAAACTATGCCTGGGAACCGTCTGGAAGACTGGTATTTAGACCAAAACTGTGCCAGGCAGTGTAATTAATAATGATTAAGTAGCTTGGTTGTGAGATGGTGCTTGAGCCCATGTCCTGGCCCTTTGAATTTTACTGCCACATGCAGTAGCCATTGGCCTGGCTCCAGGTCCTGGGGAAAACACCGCTGAGCACCTACAGCCCTTTCTATCCTGTCCTCCAAAGTTTGGTCCGTTTGTCATGTCTCTGTGCCACTCTCTTTCCCAGTTTTGGCATCTGGTCCAAGATTGCTTTTGCTCCAGGACTGTCTTTATACTTTATCACCCATCTCTCTTACTGTTCTCCACCTTCAGGATGAGCTTTCCAGCTCTCCCTCTAACTCCTTCTTTCCAGTGAGCTTCCTTTTCTGCTCTTATCCCATTCTGCTTCCCTTTTCTTATTGTTTTCTTTTTTTCTCACTTTTTCCCCCAGTTTTGCGACATGTTTCCATCTCCTTTACTTCTGCTTGCCTTGCTTATCCCTTTAGCCTGACTTCCAGTCCCCATATCAGATCCCAGACCCTTTCATTCAGTTTTCCACACCTCCATATCCCCTCCCAGGCTCTTTGGCAGGTCTTTTCTCCTCACCCTGTGGCCGGGCCAGTGTGCAGCTGGGTGTCCATGGACAGCCCCAGACTGCTCCTACTCCCCATGCCCAAGTCACCAGTGCCTGAATTTTCCCAATGTCACTGCCCCATCCACATCTAGGATGGATTGAAGAAACAGTTACCGGGGAGGCTCAACTCTTCCACTGTAGTTTTAGGTTGCTTCAATGCTCCCTTGGGAAAGCACATGCACATTTGGGTCAGCAAAAAAGTGTAATGACTGTCATACCTAGTGAGGACTCCACTTTCACAGAACCGTAATGTCTGAATTTAAGCTCTACTTAATGCAGCCTAAGTGCTGCACAAGTCTGTTTTCCTAATGTTTCCTGGCTGGTTTTAGTCCCAGACAGTCACTTGAAAAATAGAAAAAAAAGTAAGCAAAGGGGCTTCAGCAGAGATTAGAGCCAAAGACTCCAAGCCTACAAGTCTCAGCTGAATACATTAGAAAGGGGGACTTTTGAAAGTTTTAAAGTTTGGACATTTCAATGCAGACATATGTCACTGACAGAAAGGTAGCTTCCCTCTCTCCGCTTTCCTGTCACCCCAAACTTCAAACTTCTGCTTTATGCTTATAAAGACTTGAACTTCTCCAGGAAAAGGTCGCCAGTATTTTTTCAACATAGCTAAACAACAGATTTTCTTTAACCTCATTCTCAGAAACAGCTGTACAATTTTGGATGAAACTTCCTGAAATATTTCTGCCTGAGGCAGACACCTGGCATGGAAAATTTCAGCCCAAACATTTAAGGTTTGGCAAAGTGATATGCAGTTGAAAACAGGCTTTATAATGGGAAGTGTTGGGCAACTTTAATAACAAGCAAAATTACCAGCCTCACCCCAGCACCAATCCTAACTGATGTGCCAAGCTCTACGATAAAATACTTAGTTTAAATGAATGATGTCCTTACATATCAAAAGACCAAAAATAACTTGGAACATAGTCTTCTTCCAGATATAACAAGCATTTCCGACGTATGGCTTAGTGATGTAAAGAGGACAGAGTAGATTAATAACAAAGCATAAGATGTAATCTCCAGTTTGTGTCTGTTAGAGAGGAGTGAAGTGTATGAAGTCTACTGGCAAAGTATATAATACCTTTGTTGCTTAGATCGTACGTGTTTGAGTCATCCAAAAGTCAGATGGTTTATTTTCTCCAAACACACCCCAAACTGTTAGCCGGAAAACCACTTAGACATTTAGATGGCAAATGTAAGTTCTGAACACAATAACATAATTTATTAATCTTTCAGCAAGTCACCCAAAATGTTTAACAACTGCTTTTTCATTCAATTTCCCCTTCCAGTACAAGAAGAACTTAATTTCCTATTCCATTTGTTCTCCTCTCTCTAAAATATAGCCCTGTCATGGCAGTCATGTTGTTCTTTAACCAAAATAAATCAATAAATATGGAGACATGTAATAAGATTTGTTCTCCTTCTTCTGTGCACAGATACATTAGAATAGCTCTGTAGTTTTCTCTTGATATCTTCAAAAAATACATTTTAATTGTGTTTTCTTTCATACAAATAAATTTTATGTATTTATCTGGAGAAGTGAAACAATAAACATAAAAAAAGAAAAAAGGTGACGTTAATGTAGCAGTGATGTTTCTTAGCCAGCTTAATTTTGAGAATTTTTTTTGGCCACGTTCAGAATGTCTGAATTCTGTCTAGCATACGACTTTGGTGGTTTTCAGATACCTAAATGTCATAGAATATCTCCTATTGCCTTCTCACAAGCAGTATGTAAGCATTAGAGACTTTAAAAATCTAATAACACTTCAGTTCTGGAGAAAGAAAGGCCATCCATAAGTTTGATCTTCACCTGGGAGAGAAAAGTGAGTGCCCAAGTGATTCATTTACACTTCATTTATGCTCCACCTAAGTCACAGAAGAGGTTTCATCTGTTAGGTGCACTTAAACCTCCCTCATCCAGACAGCCTTGAGTTCAATTCAAATAACAGGTGATGATGTTGAGAATGTTGAGAACCAAGAAACGTCTTGATCTGTATCCTGTAAAGAAGAAAGGAGAATTTGGTCCTTGGGTTAGTACTGCCCTAAGTCCTGGCTTATCCTATGGGATCAAATGCACAAACTGCATGGGAAACAGGCTCCCGATCCCCCTCTTTCTCTGGGATTACTCTTACCACTAACCCGAGGGAGGAAAGGAGAAAACTGGGGCTGCCTCTGCTGTTCATTGAAACTGTGCACTATAGTAATGTAGCTTGGTACTGGAGGGAAAATAGTGATTCAAATTACCTTGAGGCCAAAGCTCTGTTTCTGAAACAAAGGGTCCCAAAACCTAATTTTAGTTCAATGCTCACTTCATAGCATGCCCACCTCGCTGTAGCAGTTGCCGTGAAATGATCTGTCTCTTGGATGTGATGCCTCTGAATCTCTCCTAGTCTCTTTCTATGATTAGAAAGAACATTATCTAGGTAAAGTATATGGACATCATTTGTATCATCTACATCTAGTTAATATTGACAATGTTGTTTTTTTTTTTTTATTTGCTCCCAAAGCTTATTGGATTTACAGCATGAAGCTATAATTAGTAGTAAGGGGTGCTGACTCAGACAGGTAACATCTGTAAGTTGTGGGATTTTCCATTGTTAATAACAGCTTTAGTGCTTGGTGACCGATAGGACTATTTTAAAGTGCGTGTATCCTTTAAACAAGTTCCTTGTAGGAAAAAAAAGTACTTGCATTAACTCTTCTTCTTCTTGTCAGCATACAGCAACTGTATTAAGATGCTATATGAAGAAAAAAACCCATACAGGATTAACAATAATACAGAAATCGTGTCTGTGTCAGAACAAGGACCTTATTAAACAAAGGTATGAGTAATGAAAAGCACGCTAGTGCTTCTGATCTTTTTGATACACCGTCACCGGCAAACAGGTTTTAAAAAGTACTGGAAGCATTACACAGCGATCAAGATGGAGCCAGAGGAGCGCGGTGAGCAGAGAGACTCCGCTTTCTGAGGACGCTGCCTGATAGGAGGGAAGACCCGGCTGAGACCCGTGCCACTGCAGAGACGGAGGAGAAATCCTTGGAGTTAGCCAATAGATGTGTCCCGACACTGTGTGGCGAGAGTGGAAGGGAAGGAACTTTCTCCTTTTCTGAGGACTGAGCAAGCCTTTGAAGCACGCATTGTGGATCACACATAGCCACGTGCACAGTACCATAAGGTAGTAGCGCGGGAACTTGTTTTAGGACTTGCTGTTGGGATAGTCGTTAGGCAGCGGGAGAGGCACCTTCCCCACTGCTAAGATGCGTAGGCAGCACCGCTCAACATCCTGAGGAGGCACCAGGTCAGAGACCTAGTGACTAGCTGAGATGTTTGTACAGACCTTTTACAACTCTCATGGTACATGTGAAATTCAGACAGCATAGGCTGACTGCAATCCAACAGACTTGGTAAAAGTGTAAAACAGCTGTCTCTAACGGCATGACTACAACATGCAGTTCAGCAAATGTGACTTGGGGCCTCATTACTGTGTCTCCACTTCTGACATTTATAGTTAAATGATGTTGGTTCCTGCAAGAGACGCTATGATTTCTCTAATTAAAGGAGGGGGGAAAAAACAAAAAAAAAACAACACCCAAAAAAGCAATCTTCTTGTTCTTTCCCAGATTGTTCCCATTTACTGCAAATAAGCATGAGTTCCTGCCTGGAAGCACTATCTGCAAACTGCAGTCAGATGTAAAAGAAGCCTAATCAAGCTTGGGAACCAGGCCTTAATTAGACTACTTGGAAAACAGAGCAGAAGAGCAAATGAAAATTATTAACCATCACTCATGATTCCTGTTTCTAATTTTAAAGAGGAAATCATGCATTAATCAAACCCTAGCCCTAAGCTCAGAGACACGTTTTAGAAATATCCTGAAACAACAAGAGGAAATCTTTTCAGTGTTTAGAGAAAACAACTCCCGATCAGCTAGTATGTGTAGCACAATATATTTTGACATGAAATAAGCTATGTTTCAGTATGCTTAGCTTTTGCTGGGTCCAAGAAAAACAAAACCAGTACCAACTGAAATGAAGGCACATGACAACAATTGGGGTTAAGCCTGGGTTTTGTTAAAGGAAAACAGAAATGTAGAGTATGTTGTTTTCATGGATAAAGGAAAGACATGAAAGGGTAAGAATAAGAAGAACGATGCAGTAACATCACTGCTATTGTGTGCTTTGGTCATAGTAAAGAAGTTCTTTGGCGCATGGAAACAATATTTAATACAAATTATTTCTGATAAAAAATAACAAAAAAGGAGCACAACCTCTAAATATTACCCAGAGATCACTTGAGATCTTGTAACAGGATTTATCCGAACGTACTTCATAGTTTCTGTTATATTTGGACTATAAAGATAATTCTCTATTTTTTGGCAAACTAATGTGAACTTTCTGGCTGCGATTCAGAAACTAACGTTTTCTGGTGGAGTCAGATTGAAATCTTTAATTTTCTTGGAACTCTCTGGGAAGAGGAGAGAAAATGGGCTCTTGACCTATATTAAACATTGCACCCATTCTTGTGGAAACATCACATTGCAAAGAATGCTCACTTTTTTTTTTTTTTTTCCAAATACAAATATCCAAGCGTCTCTCTTTGAATTACAAACAACACTTTCTAGAACAGACCAGTTTTCCTCTTAGCTCTCCAAGCATTTACCAAGTATTGCCTGTTTAGATTTCTAAAACTAGTGGTTTCATGATCTGAAATTACATATCTAGAAAAGTTAAGATGGCACGCACGCTTGTGTTGCTATTGTGATTCACAGAGCAGTTATTGTTCTGTGAGTAGTTTAAAAAAAATAATGACAAATGAGAAAAATACAGGCATTTTTTCATCTATCATGCTATATATGTCATGCTTTAATAGAACTAAACAATGAAGTTCAACATTCAAAGTTGGTAATTTGATAGAGCATCATGGTCTGGAGAAATGGGCACAGACAAGGGTTAGTAAGTACTGAATTTTAATGATGGTTTTGGCATGGATTCTTCTAAAATTTTGATAAGTAACCTCCGCAGTTCAGCCCTATGAAGAAAAGACTCTGAAAAAAGTGAAGGTTTTGTACTGCAGTTTGGTGGCATCTCCCTGAGTGATATAACACAGAACAGAGCTTATTGGTTTTAATTGAAAAATGACACTAACTTTGTTTAGTTACTTTGGCTGAAGTTTCCATTATTTCTTTCTGACTGCTAATGTGCAGACCACTTGGGTGATGCCCCGGCTGCTAGAATTCAGTTGCAATACTTCTACTAAATTAAGTATGACAGGATTTCAACTCTTGATTTCAGGGACTGACTAAGGACAAGATAGAGCGTGTCTAGTCTGAAAACTGGTGCAGTTGCCTTGGAGGTAAAAGATGTAGGTTTAAATCCGCTTAGACTGAACAAAGAGCTGAACCCAGATTTCCCATCTGCGGTGTGAGTGCTGCAAACGCCATACTGTTGTGCAAAAATGTAGATGATAGGATTATAATGTTTTGTAACAAAGTGGCTGAGACTCTTTTCCTTCATGCTAGACTCAAAGCTGCCTGTATGCCTGTTCTTGCCGCACTTGATTTTGGTCATGTCTCAGTTTAGGCTGTGTTCAGCAGCAGAGCTCAGGTGGTAGGAGGGAGCGTGGTAACCCAGAACAGCACCTTTCTTACAGCTTTAGGCTCCTGGAAGGTTTTCATTACACACTGCTATGCCTAGGGAGTATTCATCACTTTACGGACACTGGAGAAAGTAGTCTAACACAATCTGAAGCATTATATTATCTTGTCAGTACCTGTAGCTCTTTCATTTTACCTATACTGTGTATAGTGACCTATGTCAGTGTGCACTTACCGTCCTGCCAGCTGAAGAATTCAGTAAATTCTAATTTTGCTGTGGCTACTTGATTTTCACTATTTTCTCTCATGCTTTTGCTGACGATCAGCTGTGTGCCTCTGGTTTGGAATTTCATCATTGCAGTGTAGCCTTTGTACCAAAGCAGTGATGGTGCTACAACAGCAGTCTGCTGCTATCTGCCTTGTTTTCATAGTTATGGGAGTGTGCGCTGCCAAGATTTCCTTTCAGGTTAATCTACTATTCTGGGGACTGCCATGTGATTTCTTGTAATAATTATTTTTCCCTGCTTTCTTATCCTATACCTGCAGTTATCCATCAGAGCTGTACAGCTATCAACACTCACAACCCAGAAGTGGAAATGAGCCTGTCACTGTTCGTTCCATATTTGTGTACCGATGTTAACAGCCTGGTAGAAATCCAAATTTGATTTGGAGTGAGTTCCAGCACTATTTAACTGTTTATAGAGTAAATCTAGTTTCAGTTAGCTTACCTTGATTAAATTACATACTTATGTGCCATAACAGTGTCTCAAATCTGCCTCACCTCTCCTTTTTTTTTTCTTATCTTCTTTGTCTTGGCTATCCTTTTTAGTCTTTATACATTTGCTGTTCTTATTGTAACTATGAGCTTTTGGGTTGCAATCACAAAGTTCTAGGTGCTTTCCAAACATTAAAAAAGAAAAAAAAAAAAAAAAAGAGCACAGTTTCTTGGCCATTGTAATCATGTCCTTGCAGGTCTATCTCAATGCACCCTCTATGTGAAATATGCCCACAAACATGTGGCTTGTTTGATTTATAGCTGCTTGTGTTTTTCCAAGTGACTTGACTGTTGAAGAACTCCAATGACTGCTCTGTTTGTGTATTTTAGCCAAGGCTGGCTCTAGTGCTTAGGACTCTGCACACTGGAACAACTTATTCATAAGGTTTGGTTTTGCTTTACATCCATCTGCGATTTTAGTTCCCTTTGCTCCACTTTTTTGTCCCGCATTTGGTAATTCCAAACACTGTGCCTGTTCTGTTGTTTTCTCCGTTTGGAAACCTCCCTCTTGTAGATTCTCGGTGGTTGAATAATGGTGTCACTTCAAAACAAAGCAGAAAGATATTCATACGCTTCACTTATTCTTCTGGATTTTTGTTACTGTTCTCATTTGATGTCATTGTTGTTTTATGATGGAGGCTTGGCTGCAACTATAAGCAGTAAAACTTTTTTTTTTTTTTTTTTAATTCCACAGCAATGCCAAACCCTAGAAGAGAGAGATAACAAGCGCAGTCCATGTTTCTAGGATGATCTTAATCTGGAGCTCTGAGAGCACTGCACAAACTGCCTGTGAAATAGGTATAGATATGTGTTCCACAAACAAGACCTAGTTTCTCACACACAGTAGGAGCTTATCACTTCTCCTTGTGGTTGCTTTACCAGATTTCTCAGTATTTTGAGCTCCATAAGGCTGCATTCACACTTCTTTTCTGTTGCCTGCTCTGGTGCAGACTGAAGTCCTGATCTACCAATTATCCAGATTGTCCTTTGATTAGAGTTTGCTTTTGCTCCTACCTAGGCCATGAGTATAGCTTTGTTTTGCAAGAAAATCGGGACGTTGAGATTGTGTATCCCCAGGCTGCAGTCTTGCTGCAGCTGCAGCATGTCTTCTGACTTGGGGACTGGAAAGTGGTCCTTGCTAATCATGATACAGCGGCTTACAACAGTCACTCGTACAGTAACGAAGCATGAGGCTTGACTGTTGAAACTGTACAGGATGAGCTTTGGAAGGTGACTGTTAGGTTTTCTTAAGGAGAAATAACAAAATGCATTTTGCAGCAGAGAAATGTATAAATACTTCTGGTGAGGTGAGAAGTACAGAAGGAGGCTGTATTAACACTGTAGGGGCATATAATACTATCAAGTGTTTTGATGCATTTGAGGACCTTAGGGCAGGGAGGAGAAATCCCCAGAATTTTGTCCTTATTATCTTACTGAGTGGAGCATATGAATAATGTGCTTTCCTAATGTTTAAGGTAAAGCTGTTTGCCACGCTCTAACTGGTCACTGGGTCTTTGCCTTCACGTGAAGTCAAGGAGAGCTGGGGACTGGTGGATGGTTCGGGACTAGTTCCCCCCCTGGAGAAGATATATCTTTATAGGAAGCTACTTTGAATGGTCCAAAACAGATGTAGGACCAAGACAATGATGAAGTGATGTGGACAGCCATGGGTCCAGTGTTTGCGGTTACTCTCTGGCCTGGATTTATTTAGCAATATAGACATGACCTTAGAAATCTGGCTGGATCCCTCACACCTCAAGCTGGACTTAGTTCTGCTGTATGGAAGATGGGTTCCAGGCGGCTGATCTGTGTAGAGTGCACAGCAGGTAGAGCGTTCAGAGGTTTTTACAAACTCATTAGCCAAACCTCAGGAGCTAAGCGCTGGCGGACTAACCTGAGATGTGCCAGGATCAGCTTTGCTTCACTGCTCTATTGCAGGCTCCCTGCCTGAGCTAGGGGAAAGCAGCTTCTCTGAAAAGGTTTTGCCCATCAGTAAAACAAGTACTGCAATACCCCTGCATCAGACGGTGGTATGAGGTGCTGCCATGCTTTGGGAACAGGGATCCTAAAAATTCCTTGGGTAGGTGGATGTACCAATGTTAGAGGCTCCTGCAGCTGGGAGATCTCCAGAGCTGATTCAGAGCATCTCTGCCGTCTAGAAGGCAGGGCTACTTCAGAGTCCAGAGCAAAGCCGATTCTTAGAAGCAAGATTTAGGCAATAAGGAGATGACCTCACTGAAAGAAATGGAAGAAGAGGTACTTCATGTACAAACGGTCTTTCTCTTTGTTTCAGAAAGATGGAAACTTTTGTGGTGTTCAAGTATACTTCTTTTCCTACTTACCTGCCAGCAATATATTGCCATCTTACTTTGTTTTTAATGTCCACTTATAAATCATTGTAAAACAAGACAGAACCAGCAGATAGCACAAAGTGTAATACAGTCATTCAAAACTTGATTACAAAATGAACAGAAGAATTTATGAGAAAGAATGCTTGAAACTCTATTTCAACATTTACACACAGGGGAAGGAATGATCTTTTTTTTTTTTTTTTCTTTCTACTCTTCCCTTGTGTTATGCCTTTTCCTATGTCACTAAAGGGTGCTTGACATTGATGAAGCTTCAGTTGATGAAGGTCTTTGCAAACCATTAAATAGCAGTGCTTAAAGTACTCCTTTGCTTATGGCAACCTGCATTCCTGGTGTTGACTGCTCCTCTGCAGGGGCTGCTACTGCTCTCTCAGTTTTCGTACTGACAGGCCCGTTAGGCAGACAGGCTTTGATCTGGCTTTTATGTTCCTTTACCATAATACAAGTCGACTTTATTGGACCAATTAAAATTGCAGTCTTCCTTTGTTGCCTCCGTAGGGTAGAGCAGAGATACAGCAAACTTAAGCATTTTCATTGATACTGGATTTATGAATTCTTGTTTTATGTCTCAAACCTGAGTTTATAAAGTGCAATTTACTGTTGAACTTATCTGTCAGTTGTGTAATTTTAAGACCAAGGACTTAAAAATTTATTAGTCAGAGATATGTCATGTTACTTAAAGCTCTGTTTGCAACATTGATTACAAATGTATTTTAATTGGTCAAGCGTCAATAAAATTGACATTAATTACAAATGTATTTTAACTGGTTAAATTTCAGTAAAATTCTATCTTTTTTATAATCTCTTACAATATTTTGCTAAATTGGAGTTTTGCTCCGTGTAGAAAGGACTACGTATGCAAATATGACATTTGGAGAAGATCAAAGTGAAGATAAGATCAGAGGTGATTTCAAAAGTGTCTTTAAGACATAAAAGGGGTGATCCTGACATCCTTCCTATGCCAGAATTACGTTGTTCTTCAATGTGCAATCAACTGTGTCAGATTATTTATCTACTGGTAGTTAATATTATTTTTACATCAATATTATTTTCACATTAATATTATTTTCAACCATATCAGCTCAAGCTGCTGCTGCTGCTGTTCCACCGCAGAGGCTAGTGCTGGTGCAAATGAAGTACCTGAACTTCTCCCCATTTTGGGGGACAGCATAATCTCAGATGGATCATCTTTGGCTACGAAGATGATTAGGGGATTAGAACATCTTTCATATGAAGAAAGGCTGAGGAACTTGGGTCTCTTTAGTCTAGAGAAAAGAAGACTGAGGGGGGATCTTATTAATGCTTTCAAATACTTAAAGGGAGGATGCCAGAGTGATGGGAGGAGTCTTTTTTCAGTGGTGCCCATTTATATGACGAGGGGTAATGGGCACAAACTTGAACATAGGAAGTTCCATCTTAACATGAGGAAGAACTTCTTCACTTTGAGGGTAGTGGATCACTGGAACAGGCTGCCCAGAGAGGTTGTAGAGTCTCCCACTCTGGAGACATTCAAAACCCGCCTGGACACTGTCCTGTGCAACCTGTTGTAGGTGACCCTGCTCTGGCAGGTGGGTTGGACTAGATGATCTCCAGAGGTCCCTTCCAACCCTGACCATTCTGTGATTCTGTGATTCTGTGATTCTATGGGCTTAAGCAGCTCAGACAACAGCACGTCTTCAGATGTGTTCTTGTGTATGAGCATCAGTCCTGTTGAAATTCTCACTGACATTGGTGAAAGCAGTCCTGGTTTCTAATTACAGACTTTAAGTACAAATGTAATAATCTATCTTGATTTACTGATGTTATGTAAAAATGAGTGTATCCTTTTGTTATTGCTCCCATATTATTGAAGCTTCATCGACAAAGGAGGAAATGGCCCAGTCAAGGACATTTAACAGAAAAGAGCTTAGTTTGTGAAATATGGTGTTATAACTGTCCTGAGACAGTTGCTTTTGATGCTTCCAGGAAACTTTATTTCTTAACGTGAATGTCCCTCATCAATCTGTATGTACATAAACCTACATAATACCTCTCTTTTGCCTGTCTCTCAAGGACTTACTAGTCATTGCATGTTACAATTACAAGGTACCAGTAAATTAAGCAGTAACAGGGAATCATCCTACGCACTGGAACTCATCTGTTTATTCTTTTACATTGTTATAGCATTCCATTTCATGGTTTCACCTCAATTTTCTGGTCATTTCCCAGGCTTATGGATGGGTATTCACAGAGATTAGGGAACATTTCCAATTGGCAGCCTGGTTGTGGCCATGATGTTTCAGAAAGCAGAAGAATTTAACAGACCTGGGCAGTTCCACCCCAGTGGACCTCAGAGCTAGAGAACATTTTGGTGCACATTTAGTTATTGGTACAGATGTAGGAGCTGACCATAAAGTCCTGTCCTAGTCTGTCAGAACACTCTGAACTAGACTTGTATCAGGCTGATGGTTTGGGAGCTTAGGAAGTAGTGTGTTTATTGAAATAACAAACCCACTAGAGGAGGGTTTTTAGTATAAGATGTTGTTGAGAGGTTACCCTATCTGAAAGGATTGCTTTATATAATGGGATGTCTCAAAAAGCTGGATAACTTAGTTCTGATGGATTTTGTGTTGCATTATCATTCTGAAATACTAAAAGAAATACAGATGCAAAGAAGTAAGAGTTTTTCATTGCCCTCAATAAGTCTGTTCACAAAACCAAAGAACAAGGTCAGATTTTTTTTTGGGGGGTGGGGTTGTTTGTTTGTTTGTTTTTTGGTGTTTTTTTTTCCTCCTTGAGGAACTCTAAAGGAACTACTCAGTAAATTTGGTCCTTAAGTATGTGGTACATTTGCAGCATAGTAAAAATTATAAATTGCTTGCTTTATTTGCAACAGCAGAAACCAACTTTGATTGTAGACAGTATTACAAGAACAATAAAAGTTTTTCTTATTTCTAGATTCATAACTTTTTGCAGTTTTTTATTGTTCTATGCAATCATAGTCCTGTCACCTTTTAACATAGCCCATTTGCTAATCATTGTATTTGACTATAACCTTTCCTCCGTGTATACTATCCTCCCTTGTTTGCTGTAAAGGGGTGGGGTTTTTTTTGCTAAATTAACTAGGAAATACTGAGGAAGGAAGATTTCAATGCTTTCTGATTGACTCTAAAACGCAGCCTAGTGTAGCCGGAAACTTTCAAATGAATCTACTTGTATGTTCTGCTGTCATCTTTGTCTTTAAATTTGCAACAGTGTCAACTGCTAAATAATAATTCCTATCCCTTTTCTGTAGAAAAAACAGATATTTTCCTTACAGCTATTTTTCAGAGAAGCTGAACTTGTGTGAAATTTGCAGAAAGTCAAAACGTGTCCCTAAAAACACAGGTTACCTAAAATTTACTTGTTGTTAGACATGCTATAGGCCCATATATCTTAGATCTTTATTTTGCTTATTACAAACACTTCAAGACACATATCAGATTGGTAGGCAACGAATAGTTATCAAAGCTTATTTTGGGAAAAGAAGAGAGGAAGGCTGTGTCAATGCATTTTTACAGACTTGTGGAGTCTGTGTCTCAATAGTATTATTTTTATTCTCCAAACCCAAGAACTATAACTTCAGAATGATGACTACTCTTCTAATTTGTGTTCATCATACCAAAGCTTTGTACAAATTCCAGTTCGACTTCTTCAAGTTAGAAGACATCTCTCAGGAACTTAGCATTCATTATCTGCATGCACCAAGAACATGGTCCAGTACTGTTCATTTTCTTCTGTGAAAAGACTTCCTTGATTAGAATTTAGTGTGGGAGCAATAGTCTAAAATCCAGAAAAAGCATTTTTGCAGATAAGATGGCTTCTCCAGATCATGATTTATAGGTAATCCATGCTGAGCAAACATACTGATGGTCATCTGGTTTTCCTTTATATATTTACACTCCCTTTCTCTGTATTAATAAGTCTTTTATGAAAATAAACCTATAAGCAATCTGGATTCCATGCTACAGTTCAAAAAAATCTATTTAAAAAGTTCAAGAAAGACAGACATATTTTTATTGTAAATGCTGGTGCAATGCAGCATCAGTGTATGTCCCTGTTGGGGTGACACCACAGGTAGGACTATCTTTACCTACCTTTAGCCATCTCAGTGTCTCTGATTTTGGAGAAAAAACCTCCTGGAGGAGGTTATGGAATTCCAGGAGGAGGTTATGGAATTCCATTGATTGAAGAGCTTGACTGAATCCAGTACGGTCTGACTAATTCCCTTGTCTGTTTTTTGCAAACCACAAGATTTTGCCAATAAATTGTCCCACCATAAGCATTTCCCAGAACTCTGGCCTCATCCATTTGGGCTTATATTCCAATAATAAGGAAATAAAAGAATAACAGAGACTCAAGGCACAGCTTTTTGTAGGAACATAACAATGTGCAACTAGCATAATAATTTACCCCACCTATAAAGTTATCTGATAGAGTAATAACAACCTGTATACCAAGAAGTCATTTGTAGGCTGTGTTCATGTGCATTCTATACTGTGGAACAGAATTGCCTGGAAGTAGGAGGAAAGAAGCACTCTACAGTTTGGTTGAATATCAAGGATAAGATTAATCAGCCATAATAACACTGCTGTTTAGATAATGACAACTTCATCCAAGGTTGTGAAATACTTGTATAGCTCAGCAGCTGGAAAATATCTTCAGATGCTTCCATACTATTTATATCTTCTGTTTTTAGGAAGAGAACATAATTCATTTTCTTTGTCACCGGAATCTTTCTAGAGAGTTTAAAGTGATCTTCATATCACTGTCTCTCTGAGAGAGATCAAGACCTTAGAGAATTCATCTGTGTGTCAAATATTATTCCTATAACCAACAGTTAAATTAAAAATTTAAAGAGAACAAAAGAAATGTGCCCATGAAGCACAAGAACATGCAAAATCTGAATTAAAATCTGATTTAAAAAATAACCGCTTTTTATACGCCCACCTGTAGAATTGTAGAATCATAGAATGGTTTAGGTTGGAAAGGACCTTAAAGATCATCGAGCTCCAACACTCCTGCCATAGGCAGGGACACCTCCCACTACACCAGGTTGCCCAAGGCCACGTCCAGCCCGCCCTTGAACACCTCCAGGGATGGGGCCTCAACAACCTCTCTGGGCAACCTGTTCCAGTGCCTTACCACCCTCAGAGTGAAAAAATTCTTCCTAATGTTCAATCTGAACCTGCCCTCTTCTAGTTTAAAGCCATTCCCCCTCATCGTCTCACAACATGCCCTAGTAAAAAGTCCTTCCCCAGCTCTCCTGTAGGCCCCCTTTAAGTATCGGAAGGCTGCAATAAGATCTCCCTGGAGCCTTCTCTTCTCTGAGTGTCATACATAGGGAATAAGAAGGCACCAGGATGATAGTGCTACATCAAGGCTCAACACAATAATTTTCATTCTGTTGGGTACACTAAACAAAGATTTTTTCTGCCTGTATTGACAACCTGAAGTGAAGCTCCAGTATCTCTTGCTAATTCAAAATGAGTAAAAGCCTAATAAGCAAACTGTGCTACCCATTAATTTTATTTTTATTCTGCCATTTATACCTCTTGATTTGTTGGGTTGAAAGTAGAAGGTTGACTTATTCTGGAACCTGGCAAACTGTCACTGAGGGCCAGGTGCTCCTTAAAGGACAGGAGCCGAGGGGTATAGTACAGTCAGCTGGGACCCAGTCCCATGTTATAGCAAGACAAGTGGGACAGACTTAGAGACAGTGGCCAGGTCCAACAAAGAGTCTGGATCATGAGACAGCATCACGATGAGAAGACAGTTCAAGCTGGAAGACAAGCAGGATTTTTTTTCCATATGTTCACCCAATATCATCATTGTTGTCAGCACAATTACTTCTGCATTTCTTGAAATTATGTCAGTGTTGCACTATGTAGGAAGACCCTGTGCTCTTCGCTCTAAACCTATGGTCTCAATTAAAGACACAGAGAGAACATGGGAAGCAGGGAACACTCTTCTGCCCATTTTCAGAACTATGAAGTGCACGTATGATCATGTGAATTATCTGTTGTCACTCTTGGAGCCAGAGGTTCTGGAGTTAATATTCAATTCTTCACTTCAGTTACCATTCCCAGGGTAGAAACATTCCTTTAAAAAAAAAAAAAAAACAAACCCAAAACAAACCCAAAACCCAAACCAAACCAAAACAACAACAACAACAACAAAAGATAAAAGACCCCAAACCATTTTTTTTTGAAAAAATTCTACTGAATAGCTGATTCTGAATCATTAGCATTCCTTTATTGGCTGGGAGTAGAGCAAGTTAAAAAGCCCAGCCAGCATCTTCAGTTTCCAAGGCAAATTAATGAGGGAACAATGATTAGAAAGCAGAAACTTTCCTTCCATGTGTGTGGTAACTCTTCTAGCTAATACTGTTTTCAAAAATAAATTCATCTTATTCTGGAGAGTTTGGAATGTTAGGTAGAGTTTTATCCATGGAATAAATGAAGTATCATGGTTTTACTACCTCCTTGTTCTTCGAGTGCATTGTTGTAATTTTGGATTTCCTGTGCCATAGGATGTATCATGCTGTGACAAGTTCTCATTAGGACTTTACGAAACCCCAACATTTTCAAACCGTGAAATTTTAAGCTCAGGTAACAAAATTATAAGAATTACACAGTTTGATTTAGATTAAGCTTATATATAATATTATACTCTCAGACCAAAGATAAATAAATCAATATGTTTTAACTATCCTATTATGCAGCTCAGGAGCTGAACATTAACAAACATTTTATTTGTTTTGTTTAAAGATATCTGCTTCATTGCATTGAAAAAACAATAGCCTTTAAGAAACAGAAGGCAAAATGAACAAGAGCTTTATTTTCCTTGTGTTTGGTATACTCTTTTCCTCATCTTTTGTATACTCTGGTGGAATTTAATAAAAAAAAATTTGGGAAACTTGATTGTAGGCCTCTGTGATTTGCAAAACTGCAATCAGTATATTTAGGATTGGTGATGCAGTTGAAAAAAATTTAACAGAGATCATAAAGAAGATAACCAAGAAAGCTCAGTCTTGAAAGAAAACAATAGGAAGAAATACTTCTATGAACTTTATCTCCAGAATATAGTCTTGTCACAAAGTTCTTGACTGACTGAAGCAGTAATTGCAATATAAACCAGATACTATTAGTTATTTCTGATATAAGTTCTCTGTTGTTCACATTTGGTGAAATGGGGAAGCTTCTAAAATGCTGGGCTGCTGAGTGTATGATACCATGCATGACAAAGGATTGTCCCCTACTTTAACAGTAGTTTCTCGGAATTTCCCTCAGGACAGAAGCACACACTATATTTTTCACAGATTTCTATTTCATCTCTTCCTTCTCTCCTCCTCAGTGAGGGAATGGAAGAAATGTATGAAAGTGGAAGATAACAAGAATTAAAATAAAAACCTTGAAAGCTACAACAGCAGGGAAATTTTCTATGAACAGAGTACGAGCTAATTGAATTCAAATAACAAAATGGGAAGTCTTCAAAATAACTGGGAAGCCCAAAACAAATTCTTAGTCACCATCTGGAGAGTAAATTTCTCCAAATCTGTAGTTAACTCTTTTCCATTTATTTCATTTCTACAGATAGTATCCTTAAAATAAAAACATGGAACATGAGGAAGTTATCAGCGTAAGACACAGATGTAGTTTTATCTGTCTAGGTGTTTGGTGTACTGTTCTTGTGTTAATAACAGCTGCAACTTTCCCAAAAAACTCGAGTGCTCAGAAGATAGTAAGGCACACTGAATATATACTGGTTAAACTAGTAATTATTGTAATTTTTATTGTAATAGTGGCTGAAACCTCTTATCAGAGATAGGATTGGCACTGATGTAGGTAAAAAATCTTAGCTCACACCGCACAGTCATTTGACTTCCTTGCCATTATTGTGATGAGATGTGAAGAGGCACTAAGGGATTGTTTGTTTCATGGGTGTGCAATGTAAAAGCAATGCATTAAATGTGACCATTCATAACACAAATTTTTTTATTATTTCCCTCTCACCATGCTATTGTGTGAAGAAGGAAATGTAATAGTAGAAGCAGAAGGGTAGCGAAAGAAAAGCAGAGTGAATGGCAATCCTTCCACTGGCTGCAGTGGATTTTGGAATGGGCCCACAGATATTTAAGTAAAGAGATCCGTGCCAGTAACAGTGCTGGAACTGGATCATCTGTGTTGTTACACTATCAGAATTGTCAGTGGAATGGTTTTGGCCCCGATTCACTTTTATCCTCCCGTAAAACTTCTGGGTATGAGTCAGATACCAGCATGATCAGTGGTTGTCCACAACAAGCAGTTTGAAAGTGACCACTCTGGTTTGGAGGGTAAGAGAGTTTAATAATATGGATGTAGAACACGCTGTTCCAGTTGGCCCCAATGCTGGAGAACAGTCCTGGGCTTGTTTGATTTACTGGTATAGATGTAGTTAAACTGGAAAGGTACTACAAAGGCAAAAGCAGAAAGAGGATGGGGCAAATAACTAAGCGACAAAATAAAAGGTAAACACAACTCAAAGGCAGTCAGCTTCTCTGTCCAATGTAGGGTGGGTTGTAAGGAGCTGACTGGGGAAAACCTACTAGGCTTCCCTTGTCTCCACTTAGTGTCCCCAACTCTCTCACATTTCAATCAATTTGCTAGGTTATTTGGCATCTCTTCCATTCACAGCTCAAAAATATGGGGAGAGAAGTCATTCCTAGAGCGAAGGTCTACAGTCTAGGAGGCACAATTATAATTTTAGTTGTGGAAAAACTTTTTTGTAGCTTGTACCAAAATCATATGCTGCAAAAAAAATTATTATAAAATAAAAATAATTCTCCCAGCACTGTAATAAGATGAGTTAGTGCTGTGTGAGAGAAGAGAGACAGGAGAAATCTTAATTTCTATACTGAAAACTGCTGCCTCTGGAAGACCTGGCTGTGTATGCTATTCCTTTCCTCTTCAAAAAATGGAAAAAAAAAGTACTCTTTTATGTTGTAGGCCTTATCTGTTTTCTTTTCCCACACATCATGCTGTTTATTCTTCCAGTAGCTCAGTAGAAAATCTAACTGATCTTATATTCATTTGCGTGTTTTGAGATTGGAGTTGTTTTTTTTTTCTGTGTTTTTTTGTTTGTTTGTTTGTTTGGTTTTTTTTGTTTGTTTGTTGTATTTTTTTTTTTTTACCTAAACCCGATCTCTCAGATATTTAGTGATGGAAGTATCTGGAGACATTGTAAAAACATTTCTTAGACTAGGCAAATAATAGAAAACCTTCAAGAGATGCTGTGCGCTTGACATAGAGATCGAAAGGGGAGAAGAGAGTAAAGGCAACTGATTGATCAACCCATAAGACAAAATAGTCTTAACGTTAAGTGCTAGAAACAGTTAGTCCCTTAATGAAGGAACTAGTAGCCATAGTTCTTGAATATACTATGATGTGGTAGTTTGCCAAAGCCATATACAGCTTTTTACAAAATGTCTTTTCTTTTATTTCTACCTACATATCATTTACACACCTACTTAAACCTATCTGTCTCAAATAGCATGTAGTTTGCATCCATCTTTGATACCACTTAAACTTTGGATTCGATAAGAATGGGATCAGATACAAAAGAGGACGTTTTTAAAGGAGCTAAAGTGATTCATTTAGGACCTTTGAACATAAATAAATATTCTGTTATATTCCTCATGTTTTTAAGTTGTGAGATGCATTTATTTTGCAATGAACTCTGAAAAAATGTTAGTATATCAGTGATATTAAGGCTTGCAAGAATATATTTCAACTGCAGAAAAGAATCTTTGTACAACTTATTTCACTGACATTTCTCAAAATTCTTAGCTTAGCTCTTAACAGTGGCATAATATTGGCCTATTGGAAGGGAATGTTTTTTCAAAGAAACGTTCTTCATACACTCCTGCAAAAGCACTGAATGTTTTCTCTCCAGCCTCATGTAAGACAGCGAGGTTTTTATGCATTTTCCTGGGGTCTTAATTCTAATTCTGGGACAGCTACAAAGCATTGTCTAAAGCCGGTCTGTCCTATCTGAATATATTTTTTTGGTGCTAGATAAGTAACAGTCCTCCAAACAGCTTTATGGAATTACAGGTTGTGAGGCAAGCATTTTGCATGTCAAGAGCAAATTTGCAACAGGCTTCAAGGAAGCCAGGAGCCCTCATGCAACAGAATTTCATAAGACTCAACGGACTTCCACTGAAATCAATGGGAGGCTTTCCTTTGACTTCAGTGGGAGTTGGAACAGATGCAGAAGGGGTGCTTTATAAGGAGAGAAAACTAGTTCAATTAGAATTTTTGTACATAATTAAAGAAATATTCCATTATTCACATATACGAATGCCAACTTGTTATACCATGTCTTTCATGATTAACAATGGTTGGATAGTATCCAAATGAAAATTCTGGCTACTTCTGGCTATCTGGCTTAAATGCAATGAAACATAATGTGCCAGATTCTTGCAATACCATATGTGTATGCCAAGGATGATCTTTCTACATCATATGCAGTTATTTTACATGGGTTGGGTTTAGAAGGGAGGGGATTCATTAAAGAAAGTCCACACTGCTATTAGGAAATATTTTTAACATACAATGGTGTCAGTGTAATATGTTCAGCACAAAAACCTGACACTGATTATAAGGACCTATGAACATTGCCTCATGCATTGCCTAAGCTTGCACAAGAATAGCTTCTTCCATAACCAGCATAGTTGAAGACATACGCTGAGCAGAACCATACTGCCCTCTGTCCCACAAATACTCAGAAACAGATGTGCAACCACATGCAATGCTGTGGTAGTCCTGTGCAGTTCTATTAAAGCCTCCATGTTTTTTCTCTTTGCTTTAGTTAAAACTTTTCCCCTCTTCCATGTGTATGGTTCTCTAATGTGCCAGTACATCACTGTGCCAGTGATAAAACTGTTGTAAATTACATGCAGCCCTGTTTCAGGTATTTTATATTAAGGGTCCATCAAAGATATTGTTTCTAGACTGTGGCCAGTTTGGCCATACTGTCACTGTCTCTGTCTCCTCTATCATGTTAAATACAAACTCTTACTCTTCAATAAGAGTGTCTCAGAGCTTGTCTCCCTAATCTTCCTTCTCTCTCTTAGTATCTGGGAAGAGGCTTTTTCTCCCATTGGCTACAACACTAAAGTTCCCTCTGTATTAGTTACATTTGTAAGCAAACATTTCTATAATTTTTTCCCCTGCTTCTCCTCATAGTTGGAAAGTGCTCTCCTCAAGTACCTGCAAAGCTGTATCACCTTGTTTCAAATCCTTACTAAAACTTTCTTATTCTGATTTTTTTTTTTTTTAATTTAAATGAGATAAAAGAAAGAAATGGGCTTTTTGAAGTTTGTGGCTGCCTGAGTGCAAAGGGAAAGCTTTGTTATGGAAATACAAAATAAGTACTACTTTTTTTCAGACAACCTAAAGCCTCATGGGTTAATTTGCATACTGAAGATTCAGGTCCATGCTTTTTGCTTCCCCCTCCTGGATATAGTAGACCAACTGTAATAACAAGTGACAGTCAATAAACATTAATGTCAAAAAAAAGGAGAGCTCATAAACAGAAAGCAAGGTACAGATTCGGTTCTGGTGGATTTTTTGGGATCTCTTCAGAAGCGGTATTTCCTTCCCAGCTGATCATATTGCTCATGTTGCTAATCTCAGTGATCACATTTGCCATTGTACTGCAAGGGAAATAATTATTTTTAATAGCTGATGAAATAAGAACTATATTTACTTGTCTTTTAGTACTGACAGGATTAAGCTATTAAAACTGGAGCTTAAAAACCTCCAGAAAACAACAAAACCCTTAAGAATTTTGTTCTCAAGCTTAATTCAGGATGATATCAGGATTTAATACCCTAATTGCTATCTAACAAGGGATGTTTTTGCAGTTACCTCAATGTTTGCAAGGCTGTGACTCATGAACAAATTACTTTCATGGTCGGGTTACTTTTACACAAGCCAGCGTGTGAATTTTACATGCAGATCAACAAGATGGGACAGATTTAGGTGTGGGCATATTTATATAAGGGATTTGAATATGGGCACAGAAGGGTGGAAAGCAAAATGTCTGCATTGGTACATTTGCACTTCATGCAGAAATTGCTCACAATCATATTGATGAAACTTTAAAGAGACTAATTTCCAACAGGGCATTAAGTAGGATTTTGGCAGAGAGTTTGCGGTAGAAGAACCTGAAAGCCAGTGACATCCCAAATCCTTAACTAAATATGGATTGATGCCACATGTCAATCCTTCACTTACACCAAATGATGTGGACCTCATCCCAAAGATGGCAAGCAGCCATGTTAGCCTCTCCAGTAGAATACACAATACCACTGAGCTTCAGTGGCTAAAGGGAAAGTATATGCATGCAGCTCAAACAGGAATAAAACACAGCACACTCCGTAGTGTCTCCTCCTAATACAACACCTGTGCAAAATCTGGCATACGGATGTAACTCACAGGAGGGACGTGGAACTTAGTTGCATCCCAAAAATTCATTGCTTACAAAGTGAGAGATGGACATGGAACTTTGGTAACTGGTAAAGAAAGTATTGCTTAAAGGATGTATAGACAATGAAGCATCTTGATTAAGAACATTTAGAAGAGGAGATTAGGCAAAGGCTTAGTCAAGTTAGCAAGGGAAATGTCTACCTCAGACTTTCTTGCATCTCCCCAGTGAAAAGGAGATCAACAATTACATCATAAGTAAGAGAAAAAGGATTATTTAAGATTAGAAATCACCCATGTCAGTACAAATTTAGATATTAAGACTGTAATTTGTATGATGCACCATTTTTAAGGGACACTACTGTTTTTTTTCCTCCTGGTAAATGCTTCACATTTCATGAAGAAATAGCTTGTAAACTGAGGAAAAACAGTAACATCCAAGAGTTTACCTTGTGTTTCATCTTCCATACTATGACAAAAAGGTTGACACTGTGAGATCTGTTGCTACTGAGTATCTTAAGAAACATGGCTTGTGACTGTGGTTGCAAGTAGAAACACAAGTACTCCTTATGATTTCCAAGGAATGGGTATGTAGGTGAGGAAAGAAACTGTGGGAGTATTTAAAAATCATTTCTTCTGCAACAGAGAAACAAAACCAGCAATCCTGCCTTCCATCCCACGTTGCTCAATGTATACCTTGTCTTTTGTGTCATTTTCTAATTTGAAAAATTTGGTTTTGGATCTAATTTTGTGCTTTTGGTTTTGACAGAATTGTAAAAAAAAAAAACCCACCACACATACCAATTAATTTTAGTAGGTCTCTAAACTAAACTGCTTGTCACCAACTGAAACATTGTTCCTTGTCCAAGGTTCTCTGCTACATGTTCAGAACTGACATGCTTTTGTTCAAGATCTGAATTTCAACATTCACTTTCCTAAGTTCATTGTTGTATATCTTTTCATGGCTTCTGGAAAAGAGCAATGATGTTTCCATGGTTCTTTGGGGGGCTTTTCCTGTTTCTTTTGACTTCAACTGCATTTGCACGGAGTTAAAACATTAAGGCAAAATCACGGAAACTGCATTAAATCTGAATGGAATGCGACAGAATACATTTTCATGTCAGTTTTTTTTTTTTTTTTTCTTCTTTTTCTACAGTGCTGGCTCCATAGGATGACTGACAGGGTCTAGACCAATCTAGAAAAACAAGACAAGGGTAGAGCAATATGCGACTCTAGCAATGTTGCAGTTAAATTAGTTGTCATGTAATCTTGTACATAATCCAGATATCAAAAAAAAAAATAATTCTCTGATCAGACTCCTAAAAGTTACAGCAATGCATGAGCAAGAGAAACTTTCTGGGTCAGAGAGTCCAGTCCCTTGCCATTACAAGCACTACATCGTATAATCTCTTTCATAAAGTTAATACATCCCTTACAGTGCAGATGTTCCTGTTGGGAAGGATATAGTAAAGTATATGCAGGCTTTGTACATTTTTTTCTTTAAAATGAGTATTTCTCAACCGACGCACTAACACATAGGCATGGAGAAGATTTCTTAGTAAAATAATGATACATTGGTAAACTTTAATCAGAGGAAGTCATCAATGCCTGAAATAAAACTCAGCGCCTATTTTGTCTGCATATTTTCTCTAAAAATCCTTGCTAGTTCAGAGGGGAATTGTTTGCAGGGGGAGATTGCTTTCACCCGAACTTCTGAAAACAAAAGGGAATCGTAGTGCTTTAAAAAAGTGACACCCTCAAATAAATTGGGCATGACTGAGACAAAATGTCTCTACAGACATTTTTAACAGCCTTCTGTCTGTGGTATATTGTGAAATCGCCTAATACATCTTCAGCTTATTTAGGAGTCTTTCCCTTACCCAAGGCTTGATCAAGAGTGTCTTCTCTAATCCTGTAGGGAAAAAGAACGTGCTGGTCAGTAACAAGCATTTTGACTGTCAAAGAAACATGAGTGACATTTTCAAAAGGAGTAGTAACGAAGTCTTGTATGTAAATCAGTAGAAGCATGTGCACATGTGTTCCTCTGTTCATGTGTATACCAACGCATATGATAGAAACAGAGGGAAGTCCAGAAAAGGAGAAGCAGGAGAGGATGACAACTTCTAAAAGAGCGTGAGCCAACATCTTCTGAAGGCTGAGAGTGGAAATAATGAATTCTGAAAAGTGTTTTTTTAAGCTATGCTAACTGGAAAAGTGCTGATGTAGTTTTATCTGGGACTCTGTATGCTAATATCAGAATCTGCAATGGTATTTTAATCTGGTCTTAATGGATAGCTGAGTTTTACAGTATCCATTAATAATTTATGATATACAGAAATAGCCTGGAAGAAGAAAGTCCTATTAATGTACTAGTTTGGTTTGAAAAGAGTTACAAACAACACAAATCCCACTGAAGTGATTTATCTCCTTTCAGTTGAATTTAGACAACATAGTCTAGCCCTGTTGAAGATTGTGTTTCTGGCTGGTAAGTGGGTTTTACTCCAGCTCTTCAAGTACCAGGATATTTCTCCTTCCTGTTTGTCTCCATTACAGCAATCATATCAGACATGGATTTGCCATTATTTGTAAATCACGAAGGAGCCTTAGCTTAGGGCAGAAGTCTGGTTTGCTGAAATTTTAGACAGACTTAAAGCAAGTGTGTTAGTGTAATAAAACATTTCTCATGAACTTATGAACCTGTAGCTCTTACAGATTTTTCTCCCATGGTTTACTGTATAAATGGTATGTGTACTTTCTTTACTAAGTATCTGTCAAAATGATGCATAGCTTTTGCATAAAATATATCTCCGGATGCATCCAAATATGAGATATGTCTAAGCAGGCAAGTAACATGCAAAAAAAGGAGAAAAATTATCTACATGCTTTAAATAGCATTTCTGAATGCCATTTGTCCGTCTTTTTAAAGAAGCAAAGCACTGTCGTTTAGTCCGAGGCCTCTATCATCAATGAAAATCATATATAAATTCACTAGCTATTGAGCAGCACGTTTTTCTAGTCACTCCAAACAGGATGTAATAAAGTCTTTGTGACACACCATCATGGAGTTTTCAGCGTGCTACATTTTTGACAGAAAAGCAATTTTAGAAATTGCAAAGAAATTCAAGTAAATGATGACTTCTTTTTAATGCAACTTCCAAGCTTTGATGTTAGGTTCCCAAATGATACAAACAAAATTGTAGAGGACTCAGAGAAGAGAAATTTTTAATTAATACTTTTAAAAATTTGTTGGAAGAGGCCTTAGTTCAGCAAAATTCTGAAACAGTTATTAAGTATCATTAAAGTAGACAGGATCTAAACATGAGCTTAAGTGGTTTGCTAGGGTAGAGCCTCTGATCTGGGCCATTAATAAAGATGTAGTTCTTTAAATAATAATATTGTGAATTTAATATTCCGTATCCTGAACAAAAAACATAAGCTTTTAGGTAGGACAAGGAACTTATTCTATTAAAGCAAGATCTTTTTCTCCTCAAGGTTAATAGTATAATAATGGATTACAGCATTCTTATAAATAGATTGAAAAGAAATCTTAGAAATTCCTTAAAGAGCTTTTAAGAAAATAGTAATCTTCAGCTTTCTGTTCGTCTAAATCCTTAAAAATACCAGTCTTGGTACAAAGATAGCTTGGTTTTATAGGAAGGACATAAGAAAAGTGACCATACGTTTCTAAAGACATTTTAAAAATGCCCTAAAGACATTTTGAAATGCCTTAAGCACATTATATAAACAAAATACTTGGTGGAGAAAGATTTCTATTGTCATTTTTGTAGAATGCTGCGCCTAACTCATTCTTGAGTGATGTGACCATCTGAAACTCACTCTGTCTTTTGCTTCAATATTTTCTCCTTCCAAATCCAATATCCTTTAGTTCCCCATTTCTGACCTTTCTCCTTCCTGTCACCTTCAGAAGACAACCGTCACTGGCTGAAACAGCAGTTCTTGTGACATAGCCTTATCTCAGTGTTTGCAGCCTAAGCATAATAAACACAATGTATCTTTCAGGCGTTAAAACTGCCTAGGACCCATGCGCCTAGTATGTGTTAGACTTCTTGAGGCTGTGCAGGTCAACCTTGCACAAAAAGTGTGAGTTCTTCCAGATGTTCCATGTTACTACTCTTGTTGGATTGAAAGCAACCTGGAAATCTGGAAAAATGACTCAATTCTACTGGGAGAACATTTTTGTTTGGAGAAAAAAAACATGTCCTGGTACAAACAGACATAGGGTACTATGTCCTGGTGTGAGGGAGACTACAGAGTGGGCTAGAGCTTCCTACGGCAACTTTGCTTCCTGTGTCACTTTTTGATAAACACAATCCCATGCCAACAGGAAACTGTATTATATTAGGAAAAGAAAAAGAAAAAGAAAAAGGAAAAGAAAAAGAAAAAGGAAAAGAAAAAGAGAAAGAAAAAGGAAAAGGAAAAGGAAAAGGAAAAGGAAAAGGAAAAGGAAAAGAAAAAGAAAAAGAAAAAGAGAAAGAAAAAGGAAAAGGAAAAGGAAAAGAAAAAGGAAAAGAAAAAGAAAAAGAAAAAGAAAAAGAAAAAGAAAAAGAAAAAGAAAAAGAAAAAGAAAAAGAAAAAGAAAAAGAAAAAGAAAAAGGAAAAGAAAAAGGAAAAGAAAAAGAAAAAGAAAAAGAAAAAGAAAAAGAAAAAGAAAAAGAAAAAGAAAAAGAAAAAGAAAAAGAAAAAGAAAAAGAAAAAGAGAAAGAAAAAGAAAAAGAAAAAGAAAAAGAAAGAAAAAGAAAAAGAAAAAGAAAAAGAAAAAGAGAAAGAAAAAGAAAGAAAAAGAAAAAGAAAAAGAAAAAGAAAAAGAAAAAGAAAAAGAAAAAGAAAAAGAAAAAGAAAAAGAAAAAGAAAAAGAAAAAGAAAAAGAAAAAGAAAAAGAAAAAGAAAAAGAAAAAGAAAAAGAAAAAGAAAAAGAAAAAGAGAAAGAAAAAGGGAAAAAAAGGCCTTCCCCTCTAACAGTGTGCACTAATTGCACAAAAGATAAGAATGATCTCCTTGCAAGACCAATTTAAGCAGCAGTTGAGCCAGAGTCACTGTTCTTACTTCCTCGTTCTTGAGTTTCTGTTAGTTTAGTCCCCCTTTCACTAGGTGACAGAAGAATCAGATGGCACCTGCCTTAGGTACTTTCAGTGTTGTTATCTCTGTAGTCAGGGATTTTTGTATTTGCATATGCTTAAGAGCTCACCCTTCAAAGCTGTCTAATCTGCTTCTACAGAACATGGCTAAATTTCTTCCTGACCACATCTGCACAGTTTAAAATTGCAGGATGGGTTTAGAGGAGGTGTAACTACCTATACGTTATTTCAGGCACCTCTTTTAAATGACTATTGATAAATCCCAGACTAATTAATTGACATCTCAGCTTTTCATAACTGTACACAAGATGCGCGAGGAGGAACCAATGATACTTTCTAGCTCTTGGTACTGCTCATTGCCAGGATAACTGCCTCAACTATCACTCTTTGCTTAAGTCTTATATGTACCAGGTAACTATTAACACTCTTTGCTATGAGAATGGAGGGCCGTTACAGAAAGTCAAGTGGCAAGACTCTGTCGTGGCACTTCTTCAGGCAGCAGATGGAGAGACAAGATGCCAGGTATCATCCTGCAGTATATGCTTCTATTCTCTACTCCCATGGATATAATAATTTTCTGTTCAATGGATCAGATATCCTGCAGCACAAGTCCCGCAGAACTACTTTACTGGTATTTCTTGGCTCTTAAGAGCAATAGTAATCCTTGGAGAATTCTTTCTTTAATATGTCAGCATGTAGCTGAATTTCACATGGGGAATACTTAGAGAGGAAGGGAGCATCTAGTCAATGCTCCACTGGCTTTCACATCTGGCAGCAACCATTTAGCTTTGAGGCAACACAGTAGATAGCAAAGAACAGCTAGGGCTGGGATTCAGATGCTACTGGTAGTCAGCTAATTGTGTCTAGATGTTGGTGAATGAGCTGTCTATATTCACTTAAAGTCAATGGAGACCTAGAGAATTTATCAGTGGAGCCTAAAGTGCTATACAACTGGTCAGTATACGTGTGTATTTGCATCTGAGTCCTCTGCAGACTTCTTTGCAGGTACCAACCACGGTCATAAGATGGTTATCTGCCACAGGCAAAGTGATGTTTGAGGTGTCCTAGGTCATATCAGAGATGTCCTTGTGAGACTGACAGATGAGAAATCTGATGCATGAGCATCAAGCCTGATGTTTGACATGAAAAGTGAAAGTCATGATTAGCCTTACAGACTGACATTTCTACTAATGCATCTTTTCAACGCAGCAGGCTGAGAGAGAATCCAGGCTGAGAGGCAGGCAGCAGACCCAGCAAAAGGGGCAGGGATGACGGTGGCAGAAAGCTCTGTGTGCAACAACCAGCTGCAGAACCGAGCCTGTGGCTGCTCGGCGCAGTCCCTTCTGGGAAGGGGCTGCTATTATGGGACTTCCTTAGGAACAGGGCATTGTTTTTTCCAGAGGTTCTGGTGTTAATAGCTTTCTAACACATTAAGAGATCATAATGCTAGACAATTATGCACAACAAGTACATGCAAAAATAATCATTATTTGATGGTAAAATCCTGGTAGCTGGAAAGGACCATTCTGGTTCTAAACAGGTCTGTAGTACCTTTAGTGCCTGTAGTGTCTGTAGTGTCTGCAATGGCTGCAATGTCTGTAGCGTGTGGTTGTGGCTCTGATGGTCTAAGGATATTGGCAAGGCAGAGTTTGGAGGTAATGGTAATGTCTTTTATTAGACTAGCCTTGCCTTGCTTAAATATAACAATAACCTTTTCAAGGTTAGAGATTGCTACAGAAACATAAGAATTTCCATCTATAAAGCCCTACATTTTTAGGATCATAAGAAAAACAAGGGCTCGGAGATGACCTGCCCACCTAAGGCCTCTCTTCTAAGCAATACCCAGAGCCATTCCTGTTATTCATAAGTCAACTGAACATAGTTTGGACCTTTTCTCCTTTTAATGAACCAGATTCAGAAGGCTGGTTGGCTGAAAACAAAGTCTTCCATGCCGAGTGTTATGTGTCCTGCAGTACACATGGGAAGTTGCCTTTTTTTCTTTTTTCTTTCCCCTTTTTTTTTCTGTTGGTACTTGTACTGAATGACTGCAAGGATTGTCTGTTGTTCTTTCAAAAGCAAGTCATTCATTAGGATGCTTTACCTTTACTAAAAGACGTGTTTTCAACTTTGGCATGGCCACTGGCCAGAAAAGCAATTTCCTTTTTTTTTTTTTTTCCTTCAAAAAAAGAGTTTGGAAACCATCAGCCTGTATCAGGAAGAAGGATTTCAGTTTTAAAGGTGAAATAACATTCGCTCCTTTTACATGATAAATGGAAGAAATAGGATACACTAATGAAAGGGAGAGGACATAGCAATTAAAAATACCAGGAGAGGGTGGTACACAAGTCTATCCTCATGTTATCTTAAAGTAAATTAGCATGAGAGGTTAAAGAAGCCAGACTTCTTTTACTTCATAAATTACTCAGCTTTCAGTATAGGTTTTACAAGAGCACATATTACTTACCTGAACAACTGATAGTGTGGTATTTATCACATGCTGCCTCCATTTGTAAGGTCATAAATTCCCTTACTGTGGTTGCCTGTAACTTGTTTTAGTGCTAAGTGTAGCAGTAAAATGCTGGAAGAAAATCTATAGATTCAGCTTATAATACCTGACTCTGTATTTTATCCTATCTTGAAGGAAGTGAGAGATAAGGCTGAGGTTGCCTAAAATGAGCAGATACAGGAATAATTGCTACTTAGTGTCTTAACTGTCATTTATACATTGATTCCTGGCTTTTTAATAGATGAGGAAAGAAAGCTTTTGCTTCCTACATTAAACCATGGTACTTCAGCTTGGTATCTCCCCTGAAACTGCTGTCCCTTGAAACTTAAACACATAAATCATTAAATATGTGTACAATTTCAAACTATACAATGAACATATATTAAGATACATTGTATTTACAGCATATATTTTTATTTATGTAAGTTATAAAAAAATAAGTTACTGTACTGTTTCGCATGTGTCCTGTTGCAGGCAGGATGCTGTTTTGACATTGTTTTCATTCCAAACAAGAACCAGGTTTTTAAATTACAAATCTTTTAGCCTGGAAACTTAGCTTTGGCTTTCTTATATGTAAAACTAATCACAGTGTCTGATTCACTGATTATAGCCCAACATACAACAGGCCTTCAAAAACAACATCCTACACTTCTGTATGAGCTATTGAAAAGACGTGCTTGCATAAGAAAATCTTTACCTCTGTGAGCAATCAATATCCGTCTCACCCAAATATGTAATAATTCAAGAAAAAGGTTTCTTGCCACAGCCCATAGAGCCAATATCTGCCTTTCAATATTTGTTAGACTCCTTGCTGTTACCCTGAGCAGATGAGACCTTTGCATGTGACCTTCTGTGTGCCCCTTCTACATTCACCCACCAAAAGTAGGAGGGAATATACTTTTGTGTTTCTTTCAAAGATTCTAGGTGATTCTACAATTTACGTCTTTCTCATTTGTCCATCCTATCTATTAGGATAAATGAATTTAAAACAGACAGCAAAAAATTAATTTGAGAGGAAACAAGTCAAATACATCCTGGTGGTTAAAAAACTTTATCAGAAAGGAGTGATAGTCTATTTGCATTAAGCCACTGATGCATTACAAATTAAGGTTAATTTGAAAATCGATAGTAGAGAAACCCAGAACTGCTGTCACTTTGTTCTCAAGGAGACAGTCATCTCAAAAAGGTGAAAAAGGTGATTTTCTTGTGTTTCCCCAGTTTTGAATGAACAGCCTGCTCACTTTGCTTTTTCTGAAGAGCACAGACTACTCTGCTATAATAACTGCCATAATGCAGTTTGGTTTAGGTTAATATTTAGAATTTTTCCCTTTTGAGGCTTACTTGTTTCAGTGTTCTTGACCTGAGATGAGAACATCCAGGAAGCTCATCTGAAGTAAGTATGGCTGAATGATGAATACCTCACTAGACGCATATTTTACAGAATAACTTGTTTTATATTTTACAGAATAACTCGTTTTTAGATGTATGCAAGCCCAAAGGGAAATACCAGGTGGCAAAGAAGGATGTAGCACTATCATATGCCATTTTTTTTCCTGCTCCTTGATGCAGGTTCACTTCACCTCTTCTGTCTCACATTGTATGCAGGGATTTGGAAAGAAGATCATAGAATCATAGAATGGTTTAGGTTGGAAGGGACCTTGAAGACCATCGAGTTCCAACACCCCTGCCATGGCCAGGGACACCTTCCATGAGATCAGGTTACTCAAAACCCCATCCAACTTGGCCTTGAACACCTCCAGGGATGGGGCATCCATGGCTTCTCTGGGCAACCTGTTCCAGTACCTTACCACCCTTAGAGTGAAAAGTTTCTTCCTAAATCTTCTAAATCTACCCTCTTCCAGTTTGAAGCCACTACCCCTCATCCTATCACTACATGCCCTTGCAAAAAGTCCCGCTCCATCTTTCCTGTAGACCCCCTTCAGACACTGAAAGGCTGCTATGATGTATCCCTGGAGCCTTCTCTTGTCCAGGCTGAAAAACCCCAAGTGTCTCAGCCTGTCTTCATAGGAGAGGTGCTCCAGCCCTCTGATCATTTTCATGGCCCTCCTCCGGACCAGCTCCGACAAGTCCATGCCCTTCTTATGCTGAGGACTTCAGAGGTGGACGCAGTACCCCAGGTGGGATCTCACCAGAGCACAACAGAGGGGCAGAATCACCTCCCTCGCCCTGCTGGCCATGCTTCTTTTGATGCAGCCCAGGATATGGTTGGTCTTCTGGGCTGCAAGTGTGCATTGCCAGGTCATGTTTAGCTTCTCATCCACCAACTCCCCCAAGTCCTTCTCAGGGCTGCTCTCAATCCATTCTTTGCCCAGTACTGTATTTGTGCTTGGGATTGCCCCAACCCATGTGCAGGACTTTGTACTTGGCCTTGTTGAAATTCATGAGGTTGGCATGGGCCCATCTCTTCAGCCTGTCTGGGTCCCTGTGGATGGCATCCTTTCCTTCCAGTGTGCCGACTGCTCCACACAGCTTGGTGTCATCAGCAAACTTGCTGAGGGTGTGCTCAATCTTACTGTCCATGTCACCAACAAAGATGTTAAACAGCACCGGTCCCATTACTGACCCCTGAGGAACACCACTTCTCACTGGTTTCCACTTGGATATCGATCTGTTGACCACAACCCTTTGAGTGCAGCCATCAAGCCGATTCCTTACCTACTGAGTGATCCATCCATCAAATCCATGTCTCTCTAATTTAAAGACCAGGATGTCATGTGGGACAGTGTCAAAAGACACAACATTTGTAAAAGATGCCACGACATCTGTTTATCTACAGACCTCTGATATTGGTTTGCCACTGTCATATGGTGTGACTTGGTTGGAAGTAGTGGGGAGACCTGCTGCAGGTGTGTGCTTCAAAGCTGTAAGTGCAGCTGATGTTCAAGTTATTTCAAGAAGCTGTCCTATAAAGCAATAGTATAAAAAAGATCCGTTTATGTGAAACATAGCAAATTAAATATTCTGCAAAGAGCTATCTAAACATATAACTTTTTTTTTAGAAGGAAGTGAGAGACAATTATCTGACACCAGAAGATTATGAAGATCATGAAATTCAGCCAAGGCATGATTTTTTAAAGCTATTCAGCATCAATTATAGTTTTGCAGTATTAATAGGTGTACTGAAATGTTAATTTTTCCTGCACTTGAGAATGAGAGGTTTTCTTAAGAGCTATTCCTCAGACAGTTTAGAAGAAGTATTCTTCTTTTAAAATATATGGATAGAAACTTTCTTTACCCAAAGTATTTTAAACAGTTTAATTTCCTCATAAAAAAAAGAAGAGTCGTTTCAATTTTCACCAAAACTCAAAAATTGGTGCCTGAATTTGAACTACTGCCGCTACTAAACATCTTCAGGTTAACTCCCATTAAAACATCAGGTCTAGATGTTTCTTGTTTGACATCTGTTCATTGCAAGTGTCTAAAAGGAGCCATTGCCTATCTTCTGTGTCCTACAGTTCAGAAGGGGAGGTTTGTCATGATTATTTCCAGTAGACCTTAGTCTGTTTTTATCTTGTTTTTGTTTTTTTTTTTATTGTTGTTGTTGTTTGTTGTTTGCTTCACAACTTATAGGACATCAGTTCCTATTGTTTTATGATGATTGGCTTTTTATAATAGTTTCCATTTGGAAGATAATTATGCTATCTTGAAAACAGTCAGGATTGTGATGATTATTGCAGATCTAGTGCGTCCTTTAGACTATGAGGACTTTGTGTCCAACAAAATTATGTTTTCTTTACAGATGTCTGTAAAAGTTGCTCTTTTGAAGCATCGTGAGATGTCTGGAAATAGTTTTGCTATTGATGCCTTAATATTTTTCTCAGATGCAGAGTCAGATTGCAGCATTATTGGAAATCAAGCTGTACTGTGTTGTGATTTGTATTTCCCTAATAGGTATGACATCTGCTTGAAGACTCCTGGAGCATGGTTAATAATGCTGCTGGCAGGTTTTGCTCTTTTCTGCATTTTTGCAGATGTTATATCCAGTGGTGCTCAGTTTTACGCCTCTCCTGAGGCTCTCACGAAAAATCTGTGGTGTTGTGTGTGTGTTATATATTATGTGCTACAAGACTGAGATGAAGAAGACTTTATCATGTCTTTCTCAGCACTACCACATCTGTCCTTTGTGACCATAGGCATATCACTGAGGAAGTTTTCAAACCTACATATGTCATTTTGTATGGAGAATCAGATTCTTTCACTGATAGCCATGTACAGTTGCTAAAATTTATTCAAATTTAATGGAAGGGTTTTGTGCATTGTGACGCATACTTACCAAAAAACCAAACCACAAATACTAATCAAAATTGAGCAGTTTGCAAGTGAAGTAGACTGTCACCATAACCATCCTGCTCCACTCTCATGGATTTAGAGCAGAACTCTGTGGAAAGGGACCTGGGAGTCCTGGTGGACAGCAGGATGACCATGAGCCAGCAATATGCCCTGGTGGCCAAGAAGGCCAATGGCATCCTGGGGTGCATCAAGAAGAGTGTGGCCAGCAGGTCGAGGGAGGTCATCCTCCCCCTTTACTCTGCCCTCATGAGGCATCTGGAGTACTGTGTCCAGTTCTGGGCTCCCCAGTTCAAGAAGGACAGGGAACTGCTGGAAAGGGTCCAGCAAAGGGCTACAAAGATGATTAGGGGATTGGAACATCTCTCTTATGAGGAAAGGCTGGAGGACTTGGGTCTTTTTAGTCTAGACAAAAGAAAACTGAGGGGGGATCTTAACGCTTACAAATACTTAAAGGGATGGTGCCAGGGGGATGGGAACAGTCTTTTTTCAGTGGTGCCCAGTGATAGGACAAGAGGTAATGGGCACAAACTTGAACATAGGAAGTTCCATTTTAACATGAGGAGGAACTTTACTTTGAGGGTGGCAGAGCATTGGAACAGGCTGCCCAGAGAGGTTGTGGAGTCTCCCACTCTGGAGACATTCAAAACCCACCTGGACACTGTTCTGTGCAACCTGCTGTAGGTGACCCTGCTCGGGCAGGGGGATTGGACTAGATAATCTCCAGAGGTCCCTTCCAACCCTGAACTTTCTGTGATTCTATGATTCTGTAATCCTCTATGTCAGATAAGGAAGCTAAGGCAGGAAAATAAATTATTTCCTCTGGGTTACAGAGAGGTGTATCAAAATCAAGATTCAAAAGTAGTAGTTCTTTTGAATAAGATTCATGAAAATTTAGCTATCAACATAGCTTACATCTTATCTATTTATGGCTCAATCCAGGGACATAAATTCAGGCATCTAGTGACATTTGAGATAACTTAGGGTATCTTGGGCCTGCTCCCATGCCTGGGAGATATGACACAGGACCTGGGGGATACCCCAGCTCTTCTGATGCAGCACCTGAAGGGCAGTGTGATCTTCTAAGGTATCTCAAAATATACCTATGCTTAGGCAGCTGTATCAAGTCTTTACACTTCCTTTCTGTTTGGTGCCTTTAATAACATTTGGACAGTAGATTTCCCAGTTTATTTTCTGGCAGAAGACAGAGAAGTATTTTAAAACAACTCTAATGACATGAGCAATGCCAAGGCCACAGTAATCCTGCAATTTTGGATTCATTTGGAGTCCTGAGAAGAAAATCGAAGGACCTGTTACCAGGCCTTCCTAACCTGCATCAGTGTACATCTGCCTGAGCACAGATGAGCCCTGGATGAGCCCTGGTCCCCTGATTGTGCATACTGCATTGCTCTCCTCATGAAATGCGCGTTTCTGTTTATTTTCATGGTCATGCAGGGACGAGTAAGGAAGGGGGGAGTTGATGTGCACTTAACTGTTGTACTAGCATGAAGCTGGTATTTGGTTTCCATAAGCATCTCAGGCTAGCATCAGAAAATCTTGCCTGGATGTTGTGACACAGATACAGCTACAACTAACTGAAGAAATCAGACTTTACATAGCTTGTGTCAATCTTTGAATCAAGCCGACACCATTTATGCTTCCTGTACTTTCTGCAATGTCTTCAAAACCAGAAGAAGACACTAGGGACTTATTTTAAAGGAGAGAAACAGAAATAAAGGGTAAAAATGTTGAAATTTCTAGGAAGCTGAAATTATAACTTTGTAATCCTCACGGTTTGAGTCTGCCGTGAAGAAGGCAAGGCTTTTCAACTTAACAACATAAGGCAAAAATGTAGTAACAGAAGACTATCCACACCGGGTCAAACTAAAGATTCATCCTGCTGTTAGCTGTGAGAGACATCAGACACCTGGGCAATAACATGACAAGCAAGCCAGTAAATATACCCTGCAATATATTCCTTGTCTAAAGCAATCTAGGGTTTTGCAGATAGATGTTTTTTGTAATATGAAATAAATACTTCAAAAAGAAAACCACACAGAAGTGGATAGAGGTGTTGTCTTTGTTTTTAATAGCTCTTGATGAATTCCTCCTCCCTCTGTTTTTTCTAATTGCTATTTGAATCATGTGGGAAGGAGATCAACAACAAAAATACATCTTATTTGAAGAATCATTTCCTTTTTGTTTATTCTGAACCTGAGTTTTGTAGTCCTGATGTCACTTGGGAAGTACCCTTCAGAGTACTTTTTGCACTGTTAATGAAAGAGGTTTTAGGGTAATTATTAACAAGTGGTTAACCTAAACTCATTTTACATAGAGGACCGAAAAGTCTCTGTATAGAAAGAGTAGTTGGTATCTACAGAGCCTGAGCTTTTGCTAGGAACAGAGAGGTGAAAGGGTCTTTATTCTGTTCCCACTACCAGTCTCCTGCAGCACGCAGTCCTTCAGGATGCAGGATTTAAATGTTCAGCAAAATGATTTCCACTAATACGACAAAACTTTTCATGGTGAAAGCCCAGCTGGAGAGTTGCACCTTTTATAGGAGTCTAACACTGCGTTATTACTAGCATCCTGAAAGTAATTTGTGACAATAAGGAAAGAAATAGGGGCTATCAATCAGACTGTCAGTTCCTGTTTCAACCAGAACACATTCAAACAACATATTGTAAACCCAGATCTTTCAGTGTGCCAGTTTAAGAAACCTTTTCTTGCTGATTTGCAGCCTCAGGAGGAAGAACACTTGCTAGATGCTGGTAGTGCTCCTTATTTAATTCAGTGTAAATTCATAAAATAAATTACCCATATAATTGGCTGTGTCCTCAGTCCATGTGTACCCAGGCTGTATTTTTCCCATAGATGCAAAACAGATTTACAGCTTAAAAGTAAGTGCGGCGATAAAGGAATATTGCTAGTAATAGGCTTGTGCCGAGTTATATGACCAACTACAATAAAAAAGGGGTTCAGCCACTTTCAAAAAAGAGATCTGTCAGATCCTACTCACTGTTTCCTAGATCTTAATGGAAAATTAAAGACCTACATAAAGAGAATACATTTATTTCTCACATTCAAAATACACTACATGTAGTATTATTACGATTTCAAAAGAGTAATGCTAAAAAACCCAACCCTAATGCCGAGATAAAAATCAGGTTAAATAGTTCTCAAATTTTATTTTGCATCCTGTGAGTTAGTATTCTCAGCTGAACTATATGATCAATGTAGCTCAACCTTTTACAATTCAGCAACATAGTTCTGTAGAGGAGTGATTATAATAATGATGTTGTAATATTAAAATACTATAAATGGTATTAAGGCATTAAATAAAAATGCTCTAAACATAGGAGAGGAGGAGAGGTTTGTTTGGCAGAGTAATATTTTTTAATATAAAAATACAGATAATTGTAAAAAACAAGCAAGTTTCTAAGTATGTTTTGCTAACAATGTCAATTGGACCTAATAGTGTAAAAAATGGCAAAAAGGTATAGCATTTTCTGAAGCATTTTCTCCTTTGTATCAGTGAAGCAAGGCCTAATATCTTTAATTAGATTAACAGATCCAGCTGAAAGCTTGTCTCTTTTTCAGACTATATCCATTGACGCAGTAAACGAAATTGCCTCTTTCTGCAGGCATTGTTGTGCTTCTAGAGAAGGGTATATCAAAATGTACTATATATTTTTTCTGTTTATTAGTATTTAAGAAAAGAAAAAGAAAAAACTTTTGCTAACGCCTGTGAAGTAACACATTTGTTCTTTTTCTTTTTTTTTAAACATCTGTTTATTTTATCATATTTATAAAATGCGGTGAATGCCACCAGCCAAACAAAGCTATTGCTGGGCAGGAATGGCTTGGCAGCCCCTGAGGGGGACCTGCGCTCTGGGGGACAGAATACATCCCAGTGCCCCCCAAAGCGGGGCAGCCATGCTCAGCTGCAGGGAAACTTGCTGGGCAGAGTGAGCACTGTTTTTTCTGGGTTTTGTTCAAACAGGCCCTATAGGACCTCCAACTCATTCCACCCTGTGATTCTGCATAATTTCAAAGACCAATTTAAATAACGCTCCAGCCTTTCAAAGCTTCCCCCTCGGTAGGGTACATTTCCAAGAGGGCGATTTTGTGCCACTAGTGGTCAGACTTTCATAGGAGTGTGGTACCTGGCATTTTGCACTCTTTGGATAACCCGCTTTTCTACTCCGATGCCAAATAGGTTAGCCGTCTAAAAAATCTGAAACCAGGCAGTGATTTCTTCAGGAAATTTGGACTGAGGCATCCAAAATTTAAAAATAATAAATAAAAAATTGAAAAACTACTTTAAATTCTGTGAAGACCATTGGAAATGTGCATGATGTTTGCAAAGCTCTTTGTAGGGCATGACAGGGGAAAGAAGTCTTCATCGTTTCCATCTTCCTGCAGTGTATCATAAGCATTTTTTTTCCTTGCCATATTGAGTCTCTTCCATTCTGCTGCATCATATCTCAGGATTAGTCATGTCACATTACATTCCTACTTCCTACATTTGTTTTACCAGTTTGGATAGAGTATGACAAATCTTATTGTGCTTGGCAGGATTTATTTTGATGATGAATAGCTCTGCAAGTCTTTGCTTGCAACGTATGACAGTCCAGATGCGTATTCTTAGCTCTCACTCCATTTATTAGTTTATTTGTACATGTTTTTATATCATTCTGATGAATTTTTGTGTATTTTAATTAAGGTGCATATATCTAAAAGCACTTTGAGGGGGATCCTGAAAAACAATGCTCTGAAATTTCACTGATTTTTGACGAGATAGCATATATAAACTTTTGAAAACTTATTCTTTTGTAAGCAAGATTTTACTTGTGAAAATACAAACTACCATTGTAGAGACTGCTTAAATTATGGTCATTTGAAAATGTTATAATTGTTTTCTTTTGGCTACTTTCATGATCTTCTCTTAGTAATTTATGTATAGTCACGTGAAAAAAATTGTGTAAGTTAGAAGATCTGGAGAATGTTTATTCTTTTATATGTATACCTAGGCAACAGAAATAGTTTTACTTAAACAAAATAATTCACTATTTGTTGATTTTATGTTTTAGAAATCTGTCGTCTTCTCAGGGAACAGATCCCATATTACACAATGTAGGCAGCTTAAAGGAACAAATTAAATGTTTTGTGAATGCATAATCTAACGTTTATAAATTAATTCTGTATAAGACCTGATGTGTAGAGTCTTTGCTCATATGTTGGTGACTGCATTACTGTCCCATTGCCTTTAATGGAATTTCTTACAGATCTAAGCGCTAGCCAGGATGAACTGTCAATTCCAAGCAGTCCTTGATGTTGGGAAGAGGAGGTAAAAAGCACAGTGTTCTTATTCACTACAAATTGAACCAGAACTGTTGCATAGACAACTGATTTTTGTTGGCTGAATGGACATTTTGTTTGTGTGGTGGATATGCTCTTTTGATTTTGGGTTTTGAGAGAATATAGACTGAAATGGAAAACAGTTAAATACCTAAAGAAAGTGGTGTATTTCCTTTACACACTGTTCTGGTCTTAGCTTATTACAAGGATCATTCTGAAATGAAAATAGGCTCTGCATCAGACATGTATAATAATCTTTTAAAGGAATTTCCTCACTGTCAGAATTAAAAGTATATAATTTTATTCTAATAATCTAAATTTCAAAACAGATTAGACAAAATCTAAAACTAGTGAATCAATATAAAGTGAAATCTGTTCTGTGCTTGTGAGTCAAAGTATTCACTGATAATTCATAAAAATAAGTACAGATTTGGAATAGTTATCTATGTCATCAACTTAGATAACAACCTTAGCAGCTCTTCAAACAGCTTCCAACAATATGTCAAAAGAATAATTACATTATCATGTGGAATTTGAGTCATCTGGGGAGGGAGCCTTGAGATCTCACGAATTCACCAGTGCATCGCTCCAGGAATACCTGAAAGCTACAGAAACAAAAGCGTGCAAAGAGTAGAACTGACTGCAGTTACTTCATGTTAAATCTCATTAGAATGGATAATGGTGAATTTATCACGGAACTAGAAATTAATATTTTTTTTAAAGCAATTTATAAGAATCTGGTTCATATTTTGTATGTAGTCAAAGAATGACCCAGGCCAGTGATGAAAATATCTGGCTCTTTTGAAAGCTAATTTCCCAAAGTTGAAAACAACTGAAAATATTAAAGGAAAAAACCCCATTATAGTAGGTGGTTTGTTAGATCCCGTGACTTCAAAGCCCAATTATATAATCACAAAAGATAAATTATTTTATTGAAAGCTAGACTAAAAATGGACAGTGAACAGGAAAAGTTAAAAAATGGGAGAGACCAACAGATAAAATAAAAGCAAAGTATTACAGACTGCAGCTAAGAATACAGACACTGGATAAAGGAAGCTAAAACCATAAAATTAAAAGAAGACCACATACTTCATTTGCTAAGGAAATGAGAGGAATTATTTAAATTATTAGAGATAACCCTAGCTATGATATAGGTCCTGTATGAGCCAAAAATTATCTTAGCTATTCAGAAAAAGCAAGGATATTTAATAAATAGCTGTTCTCAGTCACATAACAGTCAGATGTATTCAGTAAAATATTCTGTTCTGTATTTGAAGTAGGAGAATTTGTTCATATCTTGCAATGCTAATGAAGTACATTCAATTTCATCAGTAGCTGGAGCAGACTTTAAATGACAAAATTAAGAGTGAAATATTTTTAGATCCAGTAGATTGTATAACTTGTCGCCAAGAGTATTAAAGGAACTGGCAGATGAGCTCTTTGAGACATTCATATTGATTTTAAAAAAGGCTTACAAAATGAGGGACTTTCCAGGATGCTGAAAAATGCTAGTGTAATTCTAATATTTTAAAAGATAAAATTTATGACCTACATAAGTATATCTTAATACTGATTCTAAGCAAGAGGCTCATGGGTGAAGCAATTACTGAAGAATTAAAGGACATTTGCATAATTAATTCAAGTCAACATATTTGAGGAACATAGATCATTTATCAATGAGCATGTAGGCCTGCTTTTCCAGGTTGACTCTTCTGACAGAAATCTATGCCTGTACTGTACGCCAAAAAAAGCTGTCAGAAAGGTAAATAACCTCAGTGACAGACTGCTAATAAGGAAAAACCTGGGAAGCTTAGTAACAAAGGGTCACTTAAACAGCGTAGTTTGAACTGACTGAGAGAGCATGTGTTGTTTATGAACTAAGAATGCATGGGTGGAAAAGGTGGTTAAAGTCACATGGGAAATAATACTTCAGTGCAGTGGTAGCTTTTTAGTTGGTAGGGAAGTCAGCAGAAGATGGTGTGTGTCTGTGATGTGTGTGCGCATGTGCACATATAACACAATGGAAGCTTAAGAGAATAACAGTATACAAAACAGGAACAGTGTAAATTAAGAATTATCAAGATACTAATGAGTATTTAATGCAATACAAGAGTATTTAATGCTGTCTATTAGAAAACAGAAAAATGCTCCTTGCCTTTTAGAGGACCCTGTAACGTTTTCCTTTGCATCCCTCTTTGTATCCATCCCAAGTTGCCACATGCTTGTCACTGTGAGCTTAAGGAGACCTGGCGAGGTGCCCACCGAAAGCCGTTCCGCAAATGCAGGTGAACTCTGTAGCACTTTTATTAAGCTTGTTTTTTTCAACAACAAAATCTACATTTTTCAGCTCTGTTATGAAAAGGAGAAATGAAACAAAGTTAAACAATCAAATGTAACCACTCTGCTAGAAATGAAATCAAAGGATAGGCAGTGTGTTGGGACCTCCTGTGCTTCTCCTGTGCATCACTTTTGTGTTAAGCCCATATTCCCACAAACCGGTTTCTGTAACACTGGGGACAGCCAGGGAAAACCTCACTGGGAGCTACCATGGACATGCAGTGCAGTTCCTATTCTATTGTATGTTTGTTTCCTCATTTGTTGTGGTGCTGGATTTGGTGGTGGCACTGGTGCCAAATGAGCTTGACCCAAGAGAGAAAAGAAAAAGCACAAACACCCCCATCCACCCAATCAAAACCAAACAAAAAACCAGAAAGCTTTTATCAAAGGCTGTACAGTTCTGGAGGGGATGGACCCCAATGTCCTCAGGGTAAGAGCCGTCCCTGCTTCAGCGTCATGATAGGTATCAGGTGAGCATCGGTTCTCCATGTCGTGTTGTAGCTAGCAAGGCAAATGGACAGATAGTCCACAGAACATTGTTTGGTATTTCTTCTGTGTATTGCAGTAATTCAACTGGAAAAAAAAACACAGTATCTCTGGTACCCTTACTTCAAGTAGAATGTTGAAAAATTTGGAAGAAATTTCAGAAGAGCTCAATCCTGAGGTTGCACAATGGACCTACAAACCTCTTTGCACAAGTGCCATGCAAATATATTGTCTACTTCCACAAAATCCAACTGTTTTCTTTGCAAAAATTAAGAGGTTTTTCTTATACATGCTCTGCACCATGTAGTCTCAATGTAGCTGAGACATATGTGGCTGCAAGCACCTAATGTTGCTTTTCTTTCATGTAAGCAGACTTAGCTAAACTTGTGAAGGAAGCAGATTTTTAAAAATTGTTTGGCAGGCATGTGCTAGAATTCACAGATGAAGAGGATGGCCTTCAGCACAGTCCATGAAGACGACTACTGAAAGAGATGAAAATTTGCAAATTCATTCATTCCCATGTGCCAGGCTGGACAATAAGAAGTGGGCATGTCTATAGCATCTTGGACGTCTGGGGACCAAGCCTGGTTTTGGATGGCAACTTCCCTGTCATCTATCCTGCCCCCACACTGGTCTCACTTAAACTCTAGCCTGCAGCAAGTCAGCTGGCTCTCCGGTCAGGGGATTTCAGGCTTTATGGGGTGAGAGACAGGAAAGGGGGAGCAAGCTTCACCCTTGGCCTTTGCGCCGAGCAGGCAGAATGGATGCAGCTCACTCAGGGCACGTGGGTGTGCAAACTTGACCTTGAACTCGAGTACAGCTATTAAAACCATTTCTTTGCCCCAATTAGAAGTGGGTAAATATTAAATATTCCACATTCATTCTTAACTATACCACATCCCAGATTCTTCTCCTTTTCCCCTGACTGAACTGAGAAGTTGAAATTCCTCCTAAGTAACAGCTGCTCTCTGTAGCCCAGCTGGCACTCTTATAATAAGGATGTTTGAAGAAAACCAGTAAGTCTGTGGGGCTGACAGCCTTGCACTGATGTGTGCTGGATCTGCAAAGATCAAATCCAGTTTCTGTACAGAGCTGAGGGTTTTTCTCAATCCAGATCTCTCTCTCTCTCGGGTAAATCCTTTGCCTTGGAAAGGAGTAAGAGTAGGAAACTCCACGAAGTAAAGCAGGTGGGACTCCAGCAAACTGTATCTCCTCCCTGGGAATCTCATGGGGAGAGGCAATCGAACTGACAATAAGAAAGCAAAAGATGCTTTTTCAAATATGTCAAAAAATGATGATTATTACACAATAGAGAAGCCTACGGGAGCCCAGGGGAAGAGCTGCATTTAGTCATGTCAACACAAGGGGCTGGATGGTCGCACAAGATTTACTCCAAAATTTGGCTGGCCTTTCTTTGCACCTTCAGTTTCAGCCTTCCATCCAACCCCCCTCTCACTCTTCTGTTATCCAGCAGAATCTGGAAAGAAATCATTAAACTGTATAGCCGTTCCAATAACAGCTGCTTGCGAGGCGGCCTTGGGAGTTCATGGCAATCCCTGTGCTGTGCAGGGCTCTCGTGTGTCCCTGGCAGCTCCCCACTCCAACTGCTCCAGCATAAAGTTGTGTGCAGTCTCTGCAAAAAAGTGGGAAGAAATGAGAGTGGAAAGAAGGGGACAGCATGGCTAATTGTATGAATGACCTGTGTGCAGGAAAGCGACTGCTTTTGATAAGATGTGGTTTCTCCCGCTTTTTCCTTTGTCTTTCTGTTTGACATTTTGTTCTTGCTTGATTTTTCTCTCTTTTTCTTTATCTCTTTCCATCTCCTTTCCTCTCTTTTCCACTGTGCTTGTATGTCCCTTCACCACTTTTTATCTTCTCACTCTTTTCCTCTTATCATCCTATCTTTGTTAAATCATGTAAGTTCCTCTTGCTTCTAGAAATATTTCTTCCATTTCTCCCCATTTCCTCACTGATTTCCCTCCTCTCTCTTTTCCCTGCTTTTCTTCCTAAACTGCTTCTCATCCTTCCTTCTCTGCCTGATTTTCCCTGCTCTCTTCTGCGCTGCCCCCTCCCCCCTCTCTCCAAATCCCCTCTCCATTATTCCCTATCTCTGGCTGCAGGTGCCTCAGCTGCAGGAATCTGAGACACTCCCAGGCTGGGGGGGGGAACGCCTCACGTATCCCTCCCACCCTGCAAGCGAGGGGAGGAGGGTGCTGCGTGTGCAGGTCTTGGGACAATGGTTCCTGTCAACAGGATGTGGGAGTTTTATTTAAATGTGGGAATATCCCATGAAAATTGGGACATCTGGCACCCTTGCATTCCACGTCTGACTTCGGCTTCATCTGTTGCTGTTATGAGTGTCATAAACACGGGTAATTTCACAAGCCATAGGAGTCAGAGTACACAATAGATTGCATTGCAGATGGTATGCCTGCCCTTAAAAGGACTGGGTCTTGTAGAGTTACAGAGATTGCAGCTTGGTATATGCTGGAAAGAGAAACGTAGACTCAGGAACGACAGATTCCACCAGTGTCATCATGTACAAGCACAGAAAGTTAAAAATATTGCAGTCATGCTTTATATCCCGATTTAAAATCAGAAAGAAATCAAACTGTGAAAATTAAAAAGAAAATAGACTGCATTGGTATCGGACCTACCATTCAGCGCTGGACTTCCGAGCACTTTGTAGACTAAATCATAGGTGCCTCATTTATGTGCCTAAAGTAGCAATTTCCCAATAATCCTTCTAGAATCAGTGAAGAGAGTTAGATGTCTCAAAGAGACCATTCAGAGCACCTAGGTTGATCCGCTCTTGCCTTCAAGAACCATGACCTTCAAGTGATCTGTCTCTTCTGTTCTGGGGTGGCTTTGCTTCTAACTCAAACACCCCTTTCACATGGCCCAAGTTAGTCTTCCTCTTTCCTGCCATTTCAATATCTTATAATTCTGTAGGGTTTCCTGTACATTTTTCCACAAAAAAAATAGGCAAACAGATATTTTGCTCTACGTGTTTGCAGTTCTGGTCCTGTCCTTGACTTTGCAAGCATTGCAGTGGTTCCCACTGTGTGAACGTGGTATGTGTTTTAGAAGTGGGTTGGCTTGCAGGTAATAGTCAAATTTTTGGCTCCAGTTATTTTGTGATTTGGGGCCACACCACCAATCAGATAGCCAGCAGAGGGAGTGCAAGTTATCTGTCTTGGTGCCCACGGCTGTTGGTGCCCGTGCAAGGAAATGGCTCTAATGTAAATAGCAGAGTCTGTTCATTTAAACAGGACAGATAACATGATAGAAACGAGTTGCCAGATGGATGAGACTAGTTGATGAGAGGAATGTTTTTTCTAAGCATTAAGAGGATCATATGCGCAATGTCAGATGAAAAATAAACTGGCAAGAATTTAATTAATGTCATCTGTTTAATCCAGAAATCCTTTTTGGTTGTTGATTTAAATCAGATTCTGTTTCAGAAGTTCTTGGAAAAAAGTCTTTGTTACTTTCAAGACTGTGTACTCCTCAATCTGCCTCTGAAGTTACGGGTTAGGGGCAAGAGGGGAGATGTGAGAGAGGCTGCAAAGGAAAATAATTTTCTTTGGGAACTGCATTCCTTTCCACAATTAATTCCCATCTCCTCTAGGGGTTAGAGTTAGCTGCTTCCCAGGAAGCCCTCTCCTTTTATTTTTAGGCACGTGGAAAATGTGGCAAAGATAAGATGACGAAAAACCTGTGGACATCTCATATGACCCCTAAAGGTATAGATTTTGTTGAGTATACAGAGATTTAAATCCATTCGAGATGGATTTAACAGCCTCATTGACACTTTTGGGAGATGAGAACTGGACCGCTATTGACTGACTGGAGCCCTGGCAAGAATACACTACATTAGGTACCGGGCGTTAAGCTTTGCCTTAGGGTTGTTACACCTGATTCTTTAACCACTTTGCTGGACTGTTTACTAAAACCCAAACTTGTCCCATTTTTTCAGTCTATCTGGCATCTCCTTTGAAACAGCACTATGGGTCCAGTAAGACACTGGGATGGGCATGAACACACTAGGGGATGGAAAGGTTAAAATCTAGAGGAAATGGAGCTCTAACAAATCTATCGAAAACCAAAGTATCTTAAAGATGAAACCACATGTTTTGGATTCCACAGATGGGGTAAGTCAGTCATGAGGGCCATACGGTGGTTGGCCAAAGCCCTGCAAGCACAAGTCTATTTGAAACACTTTTGTCACACATTGGAGAGATGTTGGGCTTCTTGAGAAGTACAGAGATCTTCTGCAGACATGGACTCACATTTCTTATCAGATTTCCGTGGAACTCAGGGTGACCATGACACGTGCAGACAAAATCTTTTATTTATTTCAAAGGAGAGAAATTGTGACAAATTCTTCCTTTGGTTTGTCTTGCTCTTGTTAGTGTCTGATGCCTTTCTACAGAATGCTCTGGGAGGAAATATTTTTTTGTGCATCATCACTATGCAGTATTCTTCTGTTCCAACAAATTCAGTGGTATTATAGTTTATCTTGTTTCAGTGGGATTTATGCAATGAAGTAATACACTGAAGGAGCTAATCAAACTGCTCACAAAAGGCAACGATCCGTCTGTCCCACACAGAAAACCAACGCAAATTTATAACTCATACTGTGGAATATTATTCTAAGTTAATGCTTTTCCAACCGTAGTATGCATAGAGCTGGCGGGTTACATTGTGCTAACTCTTCTTCTTGCTTTCAGCTGTTAAGTTGCATTAGTGACACTTTTCTAATACTTATTTTCCACATAAGCAATTACTCTAGTGGCTACAGGGGGTTTCTGTGGATTATTGATGGAATGGTAAATGTCTTCATGAGTCTGTGGTCCTCACTATGTTACTTATCCTTACCCTAGAGGTTTTGAAAACTTATGTTTCATAGCACAAATAAATTAAATAATTATCCCCCCCTTATTTTTCAATAATATGTAAATTTTAAATACACTGCCATATAGCACTCTCTCCATTTTTCTCTGATCTCTCCAGGCAAACTAGGATTTTGTAAAAGCGGAGTATTGTAGAAACAGAGACCTCCGAGATTAGTGACACTATTTTAAAGTATTCTAATCTGAATTTATACCCTTGAAAAATGTATCAGTATTTGGAAGAGAGATCAAGAGACCAAATGTCCATTCTCCCTTCCCAGATGTCATAAATGAATTCTGTAACAAGAGCTCCAGCACACAGTATTGAACTACAGATCATCTCTGTTTCACATGCTTTAGAACAACTCTTCCCCCCAATATTGATGAATTTTATTGTGATTATGCAAGATCCCCACTGAAAAAAGAAAGGAAGAAACTAACTCATTTTTGCATGTGCTATGCTGTGACTGAAAAAAACCCAAACCTTTGTGGAAGAAATTGCTAAATATTCATTTCAGCCAGCGAAGCAAACATGCTCATTAATTTTAATCCTGAAAGCATTAAAATGGAAACAACTTTTGTGAAGGCGCAATCAGATGTTTAACCACATATAATTTATATTTTTTCCCCAGCAGAGGAATAGAAATGGTCTATGGTGTGAGTATAATTTTGTGAATTCCCATTTCCTTGTTTAGTTGAAATCCCTCTTAAATCAGCTGCTTGTATGTGACATGTGACTAGAAATATAGATGATAGCCAACAATCTTAAATTAATAAAGCAAGTAAAAGTTACACACGCCTTACTGAGTGATAGTACAATTATTATTTTTTTTTTACCTCACGTTTTGTCCTTTAGAAAGTCTGAGAGTAGCAGTTAAGCTGCTTTTACTTCCACAGTATTTATTCTTTGATAAGGAAATGTCCTTAGTTGTTTTTCAGAAGTGGATCACTTATTTTTGGATCTTAAAAACATTAAAAATTGCTTGCTATCCTTATTTTGTCATCTGTCTTTGTTGACATTTTGTGGTTAGTTGAAAACAACATTTCCAATAAAAGCAAATGATCATTTTCTCTTGAATATGGAATATGAGAAGGGGAGAGAGAGGGAAAAGCCAACAAAAGGGCAAAGAAAGATTAACATGGATATAATGGCCAAAGGATCCGTCCTGTCTTGCTGAGGCTTGAAAGTCCAAGTTTTTCTTGCGAGCCTTGAAATAAGCTATTAGTCAAACTTCACTGAAACTTTTGCAAACGAATTTTGCAAACTATATTGAGCAAAAGCTCCAAACCAGGTCATGTTTGTTGTTTCAGATGCTTTATTTTTTAAATCAAATATTAAAACGAGTGACTATGAGAGATGAGAACGTGATATTACTGAGCCTGTCATGAAAAAATCCAAGCAAAATTTTAAAAAAATTGAAGGTGAATCCCATTCATTTGAGGTAGACTTTTAATGTGTTGACTTCAGATGCTAATGTGCTGTACTGATGCTGAAAGCCTGTACTACCTATTACTTTAAAAATAGTTAGTTGACTGCACATTTAAAATTTATGTTGAAGTAAATAAAGAAAGAATAATTATTCATACATATCCTTTTACCAAGCAGGAGAAATGTGTAAGCATTTTTTTGTATTTACTTTTTGAAAAACAGACATACATAGAGGTACTAGGTTACTGATATTAGACGTATCAATTGAGAAATGCCAATTTCCTGTAGGCGGTCTCTTCTGATACAATAATTTCTCCAAGGCATGGTTCTTAATTTAGGCTAGGAAGGTAATTTTAAAACAGTAGAATTATTTCTCTTGAATGAGTAATATCACTGAAAGCATTTAGAATTTTATCCAAATGCAACCAAAAAAACAGGATGCTTTTGTCTCCCTGCTTCTCTTATAGTTATGAAAATACAAACTTAGACTGTTTAGTGAGGCAACAGGTGTCTAATGCAAAGTTCAACAGAGATTTCTGTGTTTTGCTTTGCTTTCAGGAATCAGTTGCAGGAGAGTGATCTAATCAATAGGCTACAGATTCAGACTGCTCTTGCCTAATCCCCCTCTCACTCCATGTTTTTTTCATCCTGTCTGGAGAGATACACAGCTTCAGTTGAACAGGTGAATCACATCTCCTCTCCTGACTACTACATGGCTTTGTGGGTAGGGTGCCTACCAAATCAAGTCCTTGCAGGCTGAGGAAAGATTTGAATCCAGACCTTCTGCTTCCTGGGCAATTGCTTTCACCATGAAGTTATTATAGAAACAATAGGAACCACATCCTTTCCTGACTATGTTTTGAAATCAATACAATTCTTTGGGTAAGTGTTGGCTGTGGACTTAGTGAAGGAAAAGAACTGTGTCCTTTTAGTGGTAAAGACTTGCCTAGTTTGTAAATTCAAAGAGTTGAGTAAGCACTCAACTGTTTGGATCAGCGAAGAACGTATCCTCTTTAGGTACATGCAATAACAGGAGACTCAGGCTTTGGAGTAAGTGCTTTTTGGGCACTTGGCCAAGGATTTTTGGAGGGTGCTTTGGGACTTAGATGCCTGTATCTCATTGAAGTTGTACTGTATGAGCTACTGTGAAGTACTGGATTGTAGCTTTAACCACTTATGATGTGGAAAATGTTATGTGTTTGAAAAGACAAAGATTGTATCTTTACTTCAGGAATAACTTGAAGACTAGAAAACTTCAAGAACCTCTCAGTAGATTTTCATTGTCCTTGCAATGAAAAGCCTGAACTCAGGCCAGCTGTGCATCACCTGTGCCCCTTTGGAAAGTGGGGGTCCTTCAAAGAAGGCAGCTGTCAGTCATACCTTCGTGATGTTACATGGGTGACATTCTCACCAAAGCACCTAGAAGACACAGAGGGAATTGTACTAGGGACCACTCTATATATTTCAAGTTTGACTTAGGATTTTTTTGAACGAACCACAAAGTTCTAATTATACTCCAACTTTCCCCCACATCTCACTCTTTGTAGGTATTAGTAGGGTTAAAGCACAGCTGCATGCTTGTTGCTCCATGAATGCCTGAGCAGGCAATCCATGTGCAAAAGTGACCGCTACTTCACTATAGAGTAAATACAGCAATGGGACTATCTGATATTTGCCAGGACATGTTCTTGGGCCTGATACTCTCCATCTAAAGAAGGAGTGAGGTGGAATTTGGATACCTAAGCTCAAAATTATAATCCTGAGGATCCTTACCTTGCTCTTCAATTTCAGAACTGCTGGCTTCCAGATGTCTTTTTGTTTAGTATTTCTTTTTGAAGCATCCTAGAAGCCTCACCAGGATATATTTTTTTCCCCTTCTGTATATAATACACTGAAAGATGGAAATCTGGAGCAGATAAAAAATCAATTCTGTGAAAGTTGGGGGGGGTTGCATGATAAAAAACAGAAAAGTGTTTGTTTTTTGTATAGGATCTATATGGGATTGTTATGCCTACTGTAAACCCACAATGATTTATGAGAAGAAGCATTTTAACTCCACAACAATAAGCTAAATGTTTCCCTGTGTGGGACAACGCAACACTTTCTCAGCTGGCTGAGTCTGCAGGGCCATCTACATTTATCACTCTCATAAAGTCCCCTGAATAAGTAAAAGCTCCCCTCACCCGCTCTCGCTTGTGGCTTTTAAACAGGAAGGAAGTATCATTTTCTTCTCCCCTAGCACAAAGAGAGCTCTGAGCATCTAATTACGGTTTCTGTGAGCAAATGGAACCAGAAAAGCATTTCCCTGTAGCTAAAATGCCCAAGCAGAGCTCACACTCTCTCAGTTTTCCCAGACTAAGGTTGAAAATCTGCTCTCTAAATTATTCCATTGCTTTACAGAGGAAGTATTAATTACATGACTGCAAATGTAGATCAGGGTGGGATGTAATTACAGGGCCGGCTTTGTGTCTGTTGTCCAACAGAATTAGGCAGGAAGTGTTTGCGATGCCAGCAGTTTCAGGTGTTTTGCAGCCTATTATATTTGCCGGTTCTCACCAGGTCTCGCAGATGGATCAGGTGACTTTCTGCTGCCCGATTGTCTGGAAAATCCACAAAGCTGCTATTACTGCAGGTTCGTGGTTTGTACAAGCCTGAAGGTTTTAGATTTTTAGAGGAGGAAGAGAAAGATGTAAAAATCTATTCTGTGTTTTCACCCCTTGCCAAATTTTGCTCTCTTTCTTCCTTTCTTCAAAGACTTATTTTTTGTTTTAGTTTCCAGGTTTTCTAGTTCTAATCCTCTATTTGCAGTGCATCTCCCCTGCCCCTCCGGCAACATCTTTCTTGCTAGGGGAAGCAAATGGTTGTGTGTGCACAGGAAAGGGCCATCAGGCACATCAGCAGGGACAGGGTCCCCATTGGGCTGCCACGACTGGTGAGCGCACTGGGGCATGCACTTGACTTCCAGTTTAGGCGCAGTCTGGACTTTTTTCCTGGTTCTTGTGCCTTTCAGGAAAACACCTCCATTCTGCCTGTGCTCTGCGGGCGGCGGAAAGGAAATCAAATTTCTGTACATTTCAATTGCTGCTGTTCTCACAATTTTGGCCTGAGCTGAATGAAGAAGTCCCAAAAAAGTTCCTGATCCTGAGTTAGCTCAGGAGTTAGTGTAGACAGGAGCCATTCCCTGCAGGCACCTCTGATGCAGATTCCCTGTGTGGGAGGGTTGGAGTTGAGTCGTATGGAGACAGGCTGTTCTCTCCCAGTTGGGTTGGCTGCAAACAGATGGTCCTGAGCGTAGTTAACTTATCCATATAGTCATGATCAATTAATCTGGATGTTTAACTTGAGCTCTGCAGAGTGGTGAACACAAACACAAATAATAGCAACAACTTCTGTTTTACCAAACAAGTGACTATCTGTGTTTAAGTATGCTTTTATCAAGTCGTTGGGATGACAGTTCATCAAGAAAACAGAATTTTAAGAGGCAGTTCTGTCTTATTTGAACAATAGTTGATACCTAATAAAACCTATTTGTACTGACTGCTATGCATGAACACTGTGCTGTGTTCTGCAGAAGTGTAAATGGAAACAATCTTAGCCGCTGAAAGCAAATAGAGCAGTTGAAGACTTTTAAGATCTTTTCACACGTCTTTTATATCAAACTGTGTGGCTAAAGATAACATCATTGTCCTCATCCCTGTGCTTCTGCTATTGCATTCTCTCCAATTTGCCACTTCATTTGAACGTATAATCTCATCTGACCACGAACAACCAAACTGATCATGGCTGCCTGTTGGTGAAGGGCAGGACACGGGGGAAATGGCAAGAAGCAAAGTCATGGGCTGGCACTTGTAACCAGGCCAACCAATACAGTTATAGATGAAAAAAGAAATAATAATCACAGTAAAGACACTGCAGCTGTATGCCTTTCTGGCACTATCACCAGTTCTTTTATTTAGAGGAACAAGGCCTAAAAAAAAATATTCTGGTATTGTGATTTTGTCCAGTTCTATAAAACCCTAAGGTCAAGATCAAGCCCCGTAAAACATTAATTAGCTTGATTCTTAATGCAAACATAAGAACGCTGTGGAATGCTCCAGGCCCACCCACTTCTCCTATGCCATTTATCTTTAATAATGTAAACATTCAGAATATACCAACATCGATTTGTCATGGCGGTAACCAAAGTTTCTGCATACAGTTTTCAGTTTAAATACTGTGCTAGCAAACATGGAAGATATATGCTAAGTTTCTTTTAGTCCTTAAACTTACATAAATATGAAAAGTAATTAGATGCCAAAGCAACATGTGCCTTCAAAATTCCTAAAATAGATAGGATAGCTATTACGTATGCACAGACCCCATGAATGCCAGCATTTAAGGTGTATATTCATGCGTATACTGTAGCTGGTGTAGTGAAATGTGGAAAATATTTATATTCATTCTTGAAGGAATGACTTTAATAATTCATTTTGGACTCCACCTCTCCTGAATTACAGTTGCCTCACTTGTGGAATATTTTCCATATCTTGAAAAGACCCTAATAAATTCTAATATTTTCCTAAGTGTGGAAATAATTAGTAATTTATGATGTCACAGATTTGCAAACTTTTTTTCATAGTTGTGGTTGCAAGACACACATATTTCCTTTCTGTTCCCTGATGATTAGCTGTGCTTTAAATTTCTTTCAGTGATGATTAGGGCTTTTTTAAAAGAGATGCAACATTTGCTTCAAATGTTCTTGTAATTAACTAGAAAACTTGTACAAAAAAAAAAATATATCTATGAGATATCAGTGATTAGAGGCAGAAATACTTTGATTTTAAGGGCTGTTACATTGTATTTTAAGATATTATTCTAAAGGTGACTTCTAATTTATCTGACAAGGCTCATGTTCGATATGAACTAGTAATGACAATTGCTGATCAGAATGGTATGATTTTACAGACTTAATGAAAACATGTTTTATTCCTAAACAGCTTTGCATATTATTGGAACAAGTAAAAAAAATCTGTTTCTAACAGTTATGAAAATATGCCAATTCTCTCTAGAGTGAGGTTTGAGCCTGAATTTAAGACTGAACAAAGCTGATCTTCACTTTGAATGAAATTCAGTTGTACAGCATGGAATGAAGCAGTCCTCGATGCACTTGGTTCAAGTGTGGGTTGGATCTGGACAATCGTGCCTCCCTCTGGCAGTGATTCTGGTTTGAGTACACATGAGTGCAAGTGAAGACTTACTAAGAAAGGTTAGGGTGGAGTGTGAGAAAGATTAGGAAAAAGTGTCATGGGAGAAAGAAATTCACCACAAGAGTCAAGACTGTAGTCTGACTTGCTTTATACATGTGGTGCGAACGGAAAAAAAGGGAGGCTCTGTGTTCATATCCAGGCACATTCTCATCTCGTTCATGTCTGGAATTTACTGAAAGACAACTGCAGATGAGAGGGCTTCAGTGCACAGTGGATCACCTTTTTAGCATGCCAAAAAGTGGTTATTTAGCGAAAGAACTTGCTGGGTGCTTTGCACACTCCTTTTGCACACAAATTAGTCTTGCAAATGCTTAAATACTTGCTGAAATTCAAATAGAAGTAGGCTTACTAAGCAGTTTCAGGAATGTCAGCAGTCATATATACAGCTGTATTTTTAATAATCTGCATATTTATTTGCCTTTTGACACAGTCTTATGTTCCATGGATTTGTAGATTTTATTTTTCTTTCTCTTTCTTACATTTGGTCTTTCCCCCTCCCCCTCCCCTCCCTGTTTGTTTCTTTCTCCCTTTCCTTGTATTTCCTTCTCTCTCTCTTCTTTTTTTTTTTTTTTTTTTTTTTTTTCCAAAGAAGCTGAAATGCTGACTTTTTAGATGGGGGTTAGAGACAGAGAGAGCTAGCAGCCATTCTAAAATGTCCACATAGCCCAATAATGGAACAGCATCGCACTAAAAATTAAACTAAATAATAAATAAATAAATAAATAAATAGAAACATTAGGGAAACGTGAAAGGATACGTGTAACATGCAGGCTACTAAACAAAGACCATCTTGTGTAGAGTGTAAAGGAAACATAATGACTACAACCTGCCCTAGGGTTCGAAAACAATTTACTGAGAAGTCTTTTACAGTGGCCAGCTATGGAGCCATTTCTAATTAGCTAGCAGGTAACTCAAAGTCTGTTTAAGTATGTTCGATAAATTTCCTTCAGAGTTTCTGTGTTATAAATCTGTCATGATGATTTTTGGGATCTTCGGGAATTAACAGATCCTAATCTCAGAACTAAAACTCGGTTATATTTCATGCCAGCATGTTTCAAAGACTAATATGTCTCCATAAGAAAACTACTCAGCTAAACTATACCTGAGAGATATGCACATAGCAACATATTTTGGGAGTGATTCACTCCTTGCAATTAGAATGCTGACTTCATGTCTTGATAGGAAAATACAAAAAATGCCAGAAAACTTTGATTTTATATGTGCTGTTTCATTTTGCATGAGGAAAATGTAAATTCTCTCAAAGTATCTAACACTTTTCCCCCTTTTCAGTTATAGACTTCAGCCTGTTGCAATGGAAAATACCTACAAGATTATTTGGTCTGTTTCCATCTCAATGCAAATTTAGGAAAACATACACCGCATATATTATGCATGCCTTTCTTTATAGATAAGATATGGGTAAATATAAGTAGAAGATCAAAACACCACGCTGTCATACTCATTACCCAGGGTACTGGGGTGGGGGGATGAGAGACCTTGGATGACACAGGCAGTGCCGTGTGTGTTTGAGAGCGTGCTACAGGCAAGCGAGAATGGCTCTGTGGGGAGCCAGCTCAAGTCTGGCAGGGCTTTTTCGCTCAGTGTCCAAAACCAGGCAAACATGTACTGAGCTAACCTTGGAAGCAATGCATCCTTGTTTGTGTACTGCTCTGCATGGAGCCAGCCTTGGAGACTCTGCTGCCATAGCTTGCTTTTTCTGCAAAGTGGATGCACTGCCCACAGATAATGGACCTTTGATTGTACCTGGTGGTCTATTGCTGCAAATGTATTTTGTGCACCGAGTGTGTGTACAATGGAGGCAGTTGAGTGTGGAATGGAAGCTGTTTGAGGTATAAAAAGACGGAGAAACTTTTAAGTAGGGCAGGCAGACTGAAAGTAAGATTATGCAAAGATAAAAGGAGGAGAAGGAAACAGAAAATTACTCAACTGAAGAGTACTTCCAGCTCAGGTGAGAAGGGAATTTTGCAGCCTGGAAAAGTCAAAAAGGGGAATTGAAAATATTATGTAGACACAGTTGTTCAGAGCTTTAAAAGACAAGGAATTTGAATGTGGTAGGTAATTTGAATGTAGAGGAGAGAGCAAAATGTTTTGTTCTAAGTGCTGTAACACTGACTTGTTGGTAATGCTTGTACTTCTGATATTTTTGCTTTTAAAGATGGTGAAAAATGAAATATCACTGATGTGACAGGGCTACATTCTCTACATTGTCTATTACAGGTCCTGCCTGTAATGCACTAATTCTCCAATAAGTGGGATATGCATTGCCAAATGTCCCTGAGATTTACATTTTTTGTTCCATCCTTCATTGGTGGGTAATGTTTGCCACTTATTCGCACTGAATTAGGAAGAAAAACATCAACACTTGTACTTATTATTCAAGTAAAGTAACTTAAATAAAAAAATACGCCCAAAGCTGTTTTTGAAAAACAGAGTGTCTAGAGAACTGTGCTTTGGGAAATGGACTGCATGTACTGACAGGTACCAGTGTGATTTTCAGACACTCTTTTTCATGGTTTTTTTTTTTTTTTTTTTTTTTTTTGTCTCTTATCCCAAAAGCAGTATACATTCTGTGTGTTTCTGCTACTGGTAAACTCTAAGTACGTTCCTCCTAAAGCTGCTTCTAGAGCCTCAAGCAACATTCTTCCTGTCTCTAGAAAAGGCAGAAGTGTCTATAGTGACATGCACATAAATGCCGTACATCACAAGTTGGACACAAAATCACCCTGAGAATAACCCCAAATATTATGAGATTAAGAAGACAAGAAAAAGGAACATGTGACTAAACACGCAGCAGCTGTTTCATTGGTACCTTTCAGTGCCGTGTTGTCAGATGCATGTGAGTGGGAGCAGCTGCGCTGCTGCTATCAACATCAGATCTGATGCTGTCTGTCCTCATGAATTTATGTGGTGATTTTGGCCTCCCTCAAGAAAGAAATCCCCTTAGTGTATTTTGCTATTCTGAGAAATAGAGAAGTCTACTTCCTTTCTCCAAATCTTCTCCCCCTTTCTGTAAACTCTCCAAGACCACCAGATTGTTTCAATTCCCATGTCTCCCATCTAATTTTGTCCCTAGTCTCTTCATCACCTGTCTCAGAGGAAGAGATCGTGCATGTATCGGGTTTCCCATCTCAAGGCTGGGAGCAGCCAACAGGGTTCCTGTCATTTTCTTGGTCTGCAGCATATTGAAGGGAAAGAATTTTCCCAAAATTAGAGATTCAGGGCCGGATTCAGTTGCTTTCACAAGCATTTTCAGTACCATTTGAACACTTCTATGGTATTCTGCCTGGCCTCCACCAACTCTACAGAAGGCCTGGGTCTCGCATCCACCCTGTACTATGTCTATTAACTCTGTTTCAAAGTCTAAGATATGTGAGAATGATTCAAATAGTGCTAAGAACGAAAGTGTGCCTAACTGAATCACATCCTTGGTATAACGTCTGATGTTTGATTAAGGCGTACCTGTCCCAGGCTGTTTCCATTTTTTTTTAGCCTTTTTTTTTTTTTTTTTGCCTAGTGTAGAGTAGAAGAAACTTGTGTTTAGTTCACTCATCTGGTAAAGGATAGGCTAGTGCCTCCTCCATAACCTTTTTTATAAATTTTCTATCAAGCAAAAATAAGTTTTAGGAGCAGGCACTAGGAATGTAGGATTCTTGGCATGTTTCAGAGCTCTAGGTACTGCACTGCAGAGCCATAGTCATGTTTCTTCTTATCTAATGTTTTTTTTGGCCTCATGAGTTATGCTTTCTTCTCTGTACATTGGCTGGCACCAGCAAAGTGGGTACAAAGAGCTGCTCCTCACTTCCACAGAACCTCACTCTTTTCTCCTTTATTTTCTGCTGCATAAGCATCTCTGGTGAGTTTTCCTGGTTTGAGCAGGCACCTGGAAAGGAGAGATTGTGGACTGATATTCTTCAACAAGAGGAAGAAACTAAAGCTCCCTTATTGAGCTAGAAGCTTTGTCACTTCAGTTTTATGATGATCATTAACCCCCTTAGCATCTTTTATTAAAAGAATGAAGCTCTAGTGCTCTTTTAAGGAATGCTTTCAGATGGTTACATTCAGGAATGAATTTTGGGTGTTGTACTCTTTAGAGTATGACTAGCAACTGTGATTTGTCTGTTTTGGAGGGTGCGTCTGATTTAGACTAACTTTCCGGGTTTCACATTCCCTCTTGGTTGATTTCATACAGCTCCTTGATCAAAGCACAGAATTTTTCAGTCTGCCTTTTGTAATGCTTGAGTCTCTCAAAGTAAACTTTAATAGACTTTAATATTTTACTTTGGTTCTGAATTCTATTCTGAAATGGCCCACCAGAATGGAAAATGCAGAACCTAACCTGAAAAGTACATTTAGAGGTAGTCTTTGTCTACAGGGTCTTCATAATTGTTCTTGTCATGCATCACAAGCAGAATCCCAATAACCGAAACTGAGTGAAAATGGGAGAAAAATAGTCAGAAAAAAATTCTACTGGAATCTACTAATTGAGATAATTGTTTTTAAGCATTTGGGGAAGGACATATCTATAACAAAATTAATGTTAAAGATACAGTTATAAATGATCTGTCTTTGGAAGCCCATTAAAATATAATTGAAGATGAGAGTATTAAACTGTACAAGTTGAAACATTTTATTGATGGTAGCTGAGCCTGAAAGTGGTTCAATTAACTTTTACTACAGGTTGCAGTATAAGATTGAATCCATATCTCCTTATCACTGTCTGAATGGAGATAATTTTTATTTGTCAAAACATAGTTATAACAACACGATAGTGAATTATATCACCTCATGGAATAGGGTCTGTTTGCAAGAATTAAGATCTCTCAGTGTCATGTTTCAATACTGTGCAAACCTTTGATTTTGAAGAGGGATTCCAGCTCCTGTTCTTGTAAATATTTTATTTATTTAATGAGCAGCTACAGTAGGTTAAAATAGTGGTTGGGTCATGATCAAAATGTCAGCAGAGAGGCAGTCAAAGAGTGCTCCACTAGGTCTTTCACTCTGAATAATTAGGGGACTAGCTTCATAGAGACAACAGAGCATGACTGTGCCTTGGTGTAGACCTCATCCCTTGATGATAAGTGTATATTGAGATGATAGTAAGGTACTTAAGGCACTCACCTAAAATGTAAGGGAAAGACAAAACAGCAGCTTGAGTCAGCATTCTCACAAATTTTAAGAAAATGTTCTGAAGTTCTTCTCTGTCTGGTTGTTGTCAGCTCCACTTGGAGCTTGGAAGTCTGTACCAATGAAAATTAGGTGGAAATTGGCATGCTTTCATAAGATCATTGTCAGAGAATCATAGAAACATTTACGTTAGAAAAGGCTTTTAAGATCATCAGTTCAACCGTAAACCTAGCACTGCCAAATCCACCACTAAACCAGGTCCCTAAGCATCACATCTACATGTCTTTTAAATACCTTCGGGGATGGTGACTCAGCCACTTCCTTGGGCAGCCTGTTCCAATGCTTGATAACCCTTTCAGTAAAGAATTTTTTCCTCATATCCAAGCTAAGCCTCACCTGGTGCAACTTGAGGCTGTTTCCTCTCATCCTGTCACCTGTCACTTGAGAGAAGAGACTGACCCCCACCTCACTACAACCTCCTTTTAGGAGGTTCACCGCAATTCTTTGGGCCCAGGCATCCAGACAATTTTTTACCCAGTGAATAGTGTCAGGAAGGAACATTCTGTATCATAGAAGCTGATCTTAGTAGGAAACTCATCCTAAACAAAAAGCTAAAATAATTTATACTAGAATGGACGTCTGGACATCAACATCATCAATTTCAAGCTCTAATAGCAATGCCATCTTGAAAGTTATATCTATTTAATAACTTATTTTGATTTAATTTAATCAGGTTCCCTCTCAAAGTTGTTCCAGGACCAAATTGAGCTAAAGCTGATTCTAGACCTCTCTTCTGGTTAAAGTTCAGAAGTTCTTCTGCTTAGAGATGGTTAGAGATCTAATTCTAATTCCAGAATAATTCTATCTGTGACCGTATTTGCTTCCTCACTGTGCCAGAGTTCTTGTTTCTTCTCCATCTGTGTTTTACCCTTTACTTATATAAAGAAAACAATCATACCCCCTCTCAATTTTATATAGAGAACAATCATAACCCCCTCTCAATTTTTGTTTTGCCAGACTAAACAAGCCTTGCTCATTTTAGTCTCCTTTCATATGATAAGTTTTCATTCCCTGATGTTTCTTTCCTGGATCTTCACCCTTCTCTGCATCTGTTCTCATTTAAATTGATCTTTATTGTATACAGTTTTTCATAATTGTTTTTACTGGGTTCTCCAATAGTGGCCTCTATACCTCACTGTGCAAAATGAAAAATCTTTCAGGAAATCCTAAGAACATATGTATTTTTCTTGCTGTTTTTTGGGTAAGACAACATTTTAATCTGTAAATTGTCAGCCAGCTCTAAACTCTGGGCCTTTCTGTATTAATTGAATCATAGAATCATAGAATGGTTTGAGTTGGAAGGGACCTTAAAAATCATCCATTTCCAACCCCCCTGCCATGGGCAGGGACACCTTCCACCAAACCAGGTTGCTCAAAGCCCCATCTAGCCTGGCTTGAACACTTCCAGGGATGAGGCCTCCACAACTTCCCTGGGCAACCTGTGTGAGTGTCTCGCCACCCTCACAGTAGAGAATTTATTCCTAAAATCTAATCTGAATCTACCTTGTTTCAGTTTAAAACTGTTACTGCTTTTCCTATCACTACACTCCCTGAGAAAGAGTCCCTCCCCACCTTTCCAGTAGCCTCCCTTTAGGTACTGGAAGGCCTCTGTAAGGTCTCCCCAGAGCCTTCTCTTCTCCAGCCTGAACAACCCCAACTGTGTCAGCCTGTCCTCATAGCACAGGTGATCCAGCAAGACTTTGCTGGAAAAAAACAACCAACCAACCAACCAACCAACAAACCAATAAACCCCCCACATATTTTCTATTATCATTCATTAAGGACTATTACGTATTAGTGTTGAGAGTCTTGTTGAAATTATGACATGGAAAAGTGCATTTTCCTAAAAATGTTTTGAAAATCAAATTGGATAGGGGCAATAAGACTGTTATACCCCCATTGAAGCAATGACAAACCTGGAAAACACAAGGGGAAGATCAGACTTAGTCATTCTTAGTTAAATTGCAAATTCTCTGTGATGGAAATTACCTAATCTATGTTTGATGATCTCTTTGTGTAATAGAGGATTTCAGTCTATGTTCTGTATTAAGGCCTAACTAAGATCTAAGGACCAAGCAACAATGAATAATTATGAAATGGATGATAATAATTAAAGGCTATGGAGTAACAGATGAGAGTAAAGGTTAACCAATATGCTTTTGAAAAGGTTAATGTTTCCCTTTTAAAATATGGACAAAGAGGCATTAATTTTAAGGGTATTGTTCATATCTTTGTCATATTATCTTACTCATACTTTGTAATATAATATTCTCTCATGTTCAAATGTTGTTGGGTCCCCTCTCAAGTATGCTACATTCCCATGAACAGCAGTTTATGGATCAAAGGTTTTACAATTTCAAGGTCAACACTTCTGCACATCCATGTGTTGGAGAGGTCTTGATAAATACATATGAGAAACCGTATGATAGTGTTGTCTGTGATATTATGTGACTGAGGTAGGTGAGCCAGGCTTTTCCCTTCATTTCTATGTTGAAGGGTAGGATGAAATGCTGGCATAAATGAATGTGATTTTACTTGGTTGTGCCCTCTTACGCTAGTTGTTAGTTTTGCTCTATGTGTTTATTGGCCAGCATGATTCTCTACCTCCCTTACTGCAAACTCTCATGTTCTCTCCTTTATGCTCCCAACCACTTTTGAAGGCCAAAACCTTACAAATCCTTCATTCATAGCCCAGCAGGAGTTTTGATTTATGATAGAATAAATCAATGTGTTCTCATCAGGAGAGTAGAAACTTATGATAAAATGATTCTTCCAGCCCCACTGACACAGAGCCAAATACTGTGTTTTTCAAATTTTAAATTGCATGTAGTACTTGTTAAAATTGACCCTCTCATCTTTCAGATGTTACCTAGCTGTTTTTTTAGTTGTCTGTGGTAATAATGATCTGTTAATATTATTTAATAATCTCTTAAAAATCCCTTTTAGAAGAATTTCTTCACCAGTATTGTTAGATTTTTTTAATGCCGTAGACAGCAGATGTATAAAAATTCTGTTTCCTTACTAGTGAAAAAATGAAAAATCCCAGATACGCATTGCAAAAAAAGGAAAAAAGTTCAACATTGTAGTTTAGCATCCAGTTAGGTTAACACAGACAAATCAACTGAAGAAGCCAACATGAATTTTCTCCCTCCTCCAGAAAAGAGAATGACCACATTCACCCTCATTCACCCTCTGCTCCAAATCCACTGAAGGTCAGAGTTTGTGCTGGTGTAGAGATCAGAGGCTAGGTGAGCCAACTGAATGTGCAATTTATTACTGAGATTCTTAGCTTAGATTATCACAAAATATCACAAAGTCTTCCATTCTCAGGCCATAGAGTGAGATGTGACTTTGTAATGCAGTGGTTCTCTGTCATTACGGGCTGCCCATAATTAATCCCCAAGCATATTACAGTCCCTCCACTGAACTTGCGTGCAGTGACAGTGCAATACTCTAGGACAGTTATGTAGTTACTGCTGAAAATGCCACGTTTTGGGGTTGGAATTTTAAATTCTTTTCCCATCCTGTTTGTATTTGTGTATGTGAATGAGGGAGGATGAGAAATATTCTTAGAGCTCTGGAAGATGTGGGCTTGAACTAGTGGAGCAACTGGGTTTAGGTGCCTGTAGCAGACTGTAAAGTGTGTTTGTACGGGAAGATATGCCAAAGAGGTCAACTGCCAGTGTCGCAGTATGTTCTCAGAAAAAAACGTAAAAATGTCTTGGCTCAGTGTGGTGGAACCCAAACATGCTGGCCTGGTGAATGTCCAGCTGGAGAAACTCTACCAGGACTGTGCAGCAGAGAGCAAGCTAGAAGCAGACAAATCTGCTGCTTTTCTACACAGGTTTTATTCTATTTTCTTCTGGACTTTTTTCTCTTATCAGTCACTGAGGCCATAAGAGCTGTTTTTCGCCAGTTCTTTGGATGATACTTTATTATTTAAGTTACACTAAGGTATTTGATGTTTGCCTCTCCTTGGGCCAGTGTATCTCCTTAAAGCCTCTTTAGTAAGGTCCACATAAATTTAGCTGTCTGAAAATTTGATATCTTGCTCAAATCTAACTTCTCTTTACAGTTAATAAGTGGAGACTGGCCCCTTTGGGCAGTTGTTTATCCTGAGCATTATAGGTGCCTATCTCTGGGTGGTAAGAGCCTCTCTCTTGGAAGACTTCTCTCTTAGCAGTACCTGTTTCCTCGCAGTGATCAGAGCCCAGACAACTACCTTCAACCAGAAGCTAACTTTTCATGAACAAAGCTGAGAAGATGGATACTTTCCCTACATTCCCCTAGATGTAAACAGAGACCAGCCGTTTTGCTGGAGCCCAAACATCATGGATTGATCTGTATCCATACTGCTGAGAGTTGGAAGGATCTTTTACAGTCTTGGAGACTGCAATTTGGAGACATCCCAAAGAAAGGTAGTGAGCTAACTAAAAGCATTGAAGAGTTAGGCATCTAGTGCTCAGATTTGCTTCTTGGTCATTTTTAGTCAGCAGCCTGGAGAGGTCCACTCACCTCTAGGTGTATAAATGGTACTAGTAAGTTGAGGAAGACATAGTAGGGTTGTGACAACATTCATTTCAGTTTCTTTACACATTAGCAGCATGAGATAAACTAAGTCTAGATGCAAAGGAGGGAATGCAGTAGGGACTGACTTATACCACTGTACCATCCTCTTTTAGGCTGTCATGTTGCATGAGCTGCCATGAAGATAAAGATTAGGCATGGACTAGACTAATTGGTTAGCATTTGTTTTGAGAAAGTCATCTTCTTCAGAAAGACACCAGTCAGCTTTCATGTGTCAAGCATATAAATGATGGTTCTATTTGGAAAATCAAAGTCAATATATAGTTTTAGTTAAGAGATCATAGAATGCAATACAAGAAAACCCCAATTTTTAGCTCTTTTCCCTGAAGCGTTAAGGATTGAATTTAATGATCCATGTCTGAAGGACATGCTTGAGGCTGACAAGGTCAGAACTAATTTTACATGTGGTACACAGATTTGAAATGACTCTCCTGAACCATAGAATGAATGATCTATTCAACTTCCCTCAGTAGCAAGGTTCAATGAGTAGTAGCAGATTTTCCTGCTGTTTCAGGTATAATTACAGAATCACACAGGTGGTATTCAGTCTTTCTCTAATTTAATAAAACAAAAATTCCTCACATTGCCCCAAAGTTGAATGTTTTCTTTCTTTATAAATCTGGTTGGAAAAAATGCAAAACAAAACAAAACCAAAGCAAAACAAAACATTTTCCTGGTTTATGGAGAAAGTATTACATTTTGTGATATTTTGCCTAGAGTAAAATTTTTATGCAGACAAAAAACATTTAATACTTTACCAAGACAAACTTGTTGTGTTTGTGGTAGGCTATGAACATGCATCTGAATATGTGGTCCTTTCTCAGGATTGGTCCACATACCACTTTAAAAGGGCTCTAAATTCTTCTCTGTTGTTCATAAATGCATGTTCAAAATGTTCATGCTTGTCCTTTGAGGCACCAGAGCCACACCAGGGATGTCAAGATGTTTAGAAAAAAATCACATTCCATTTTTTTTCTTGTATGACAGAAATTATTTTGCTGTTTCGCTTGTCCCACTACATTTACAAGTAGTAGACACGATCATAAAACTGTTTTCATCAACCATGCATGTTCTCTGCTTTCAAAATGTGGGTAAGAAATGTATACACCAAAAATGTGAGACCTTTTAGTTTATTGGACAAAAAGTTTAACTCTTCTGGGTAGATTCAGTGCTTAAGGTAAGTTTAAGAAGACTAACTTATTTTTCTAAATCAATCATTTGTTGCAAAATAGAAAAAGAGATCATTTCTCATTTCAGCCGGAAATATATTAGTCTTTTTCCCAGAGGCAAAAATGGGTTTGTACAGACAGGAACTTTTTCTTAATGAAAGCATTTTAGAAATGTATAAATTATTTGATAATTATATATTGTTCATTTAATGCCCTTCAATTCTTTAGTATAACTGCTGTACAAATTCTGTCTGCATAGTCTGTCTATAAACATGCACAGGTCATTTTATGTTTGAATCTATTCTGTTCTTGCATTTATGCTTTACCTTCAAATCTCTGAGTAGTTTTTCGGAAGTAATATAAGTCATAAGTTGTCCCTGGCATTTACTCTGTCCACGTCTGCAGGACACAATGAAGTTTCTGGGCAAATGAGTATGAACTGGCATAAATCCTCATTTTTGTACAGTTTCATGTGGAGATGTAAGCTTATATCCTGAAAGGTATATATCAATGTTAATGCAGTTTTGTAGTTGAACTAATAATCATATCTCTCAACAGCACTAATTAATGTAGGCTCAATATCATGTTGATGCAGCTATGTTGTCTTCCAGTATCCAAATTAGATGAATGGGTGCTAATTTTCAGATTTTCAAACCACATTCCATTGCTCTTAGTCAAATTCTACTAAATTGCAATATATGATTATCTTACAACAGAAAGGCAGAGCTACTACTAAACAAATCACTTCGTGTTTTTAGAGTTGACTAGCTCTAAGATTTTGGGTAAGTCAACCTGGAACCCCGTGGTAAAACCCTGAACTGATCATGAGCCACTGAAGAACTAGGTAGACAAAGGTAGATACTTTTATAATTATCTATTTTCTTAAGCTACCTTTTATGAAGCTTCTTTAAGAAACAGCTGAAAATAAAGCTAAAAAAAAAAAAAAGAAAGGCTGGAATAAAAATTGAAGATGTGGTGTGGGAGGTTTTTTCCAAACTGATCTGAAGAGCAAATGTAGGGAGTTGCTGTAGATACCTGCAGCCAATGAATCTTTTTTAAAAAGATCTGACAACAACTTGCAAAACACAAATGAGGAAAAGAAACAACCAAATTAACTCCAAGTTGCTTTCTGCTGCCTCATTTATAGATATAATTAAAGATTCCTCTATAATTCAGAGTCAATTGAAGGATGTTCAAACTCACACTGGCCGGTTAGGGTTCCTTGGAGTCTAATTTGCCTGCTAATAACTTCCTGAGTAGCGCGTGATGGTGACCTCTCTGATGCCTCCTGTGACCAGGGATGTGTATGGCAATGCGGTGTGTTATCATAAAATATCTGTTAAATTATATATATAAAAATACATATATTTGTTACCACAAAATATCTGTTAAGTCCTTCTTTATAAGGGAAGAAGAAACTGTTTGCAAAACACAGCTTTTGGCCAAAATGTTTAAAGTTAAGCTGGTCTGTGAACATCTTTCCTTTCAGAAGGAACGCTTAGCTGCATATTTAAGGCAATTTTGATGAATATTGTGTTGCTAGAGTAATGCAAACAGGGCCTTAGCCTAGGGTATATAAATGTAGTAACCACACATAACTGAGAAAGATAGCTTTTCCTTCCTCTGTGTAATGAAAAGTTGAAGGTCTGCCAAAAACCGTTGAATTGCCAGAAATTCTGTCAATGTGAAGGCATCTTTCCGCCTGTAAATCAACTGCACATTTAAATTACTTCCTTTCATAATCTATTAAAATGGTTTTGGCACAGTTGTTTTCTGTGCTATGTTTATTGCATAATTTCATTTCATTTCTGGTCAGCAGTTGTTATTACTAAATCTCAAATGCTATTGAAGGAGAGCATGCATCTTATTCTGTGAATGACAAAAATGATCTAAAGTAAATATTAATGTTCTTAAAGTTAAATTGAGAGGATTATCCTGGTTATTTAATCCACATGATTTGCCAGCCATTTGGACATAGCTGGAACAAGACTGTTTACACGCAAAATTAACTACTTTCTTAATGATCTGTTGATAATAAGGGTGTGCATGGAATTCACTCATCATTATTTCAAACTATATGGACCTGTTGTTCATCAGGAAATGCTGGCTTTTAGTCCAAAACCACTGAAACATCACTTCTGAATTCACAGAAGGTGCTAGAAGCAATCAAAATCATTAAGACTTCTGTTTCTAGGCTAAAGACAAGCTATATGAATAGAGTGGAAGTTATAAAACCTTGTAGCACTGTTAAATTCTGCATTTGCAAAGAAGAAACTGTTTTGTAAAACCCATAAAATGTTTTTGGCAAAATATCTGTTGCACATTACATGAGGCTAATGAGCCAGCCAAAAAAACACTAAAGCATTAAGAGTCCAGTTTACTTTTCTGTATATTTTAAAGGGCGTTGTAAATAAAAGTTGCCCCTTCCTCCACACCTTTACCATTAAAGAAGTTAAAGAATGTTATTTAGAAAAACAATGGCTTGATACATTTTCAGTAATGCTTACAATACACTACACACAATAATCCCCCCCCAAAAAAGGCATTCCCAAAATGGAAGAAAATGAAGGTCGCTGGCTGGTGTCTTAGCCCCTGCATGATTGTTGAGTCCAGCTGCATTCAAACTTGAACATAAGAGGAAATGAAAAGTTCAACTTACCCTTCTGAAAATGAAGAAATTAACCTACTGTCTCATACTGCAATTCAATATTTGCCTTGTTTTGGGGAGTTACCAATGGCCGCTGTGCATGGTACAGGAAATCACAAAATCACAAAGTCATGGAATTGTTCAGGATAGAAGGGACCTCTGGAGAACATCTAGCTCAACACTCCTGCTTATAGCAGAATCAACTAGAGCAGGTTGCTCAGGCTTGTGTCCCATTGGGCTTTAGATATGTCCAAAGATGGTGACTCCACATCCTTGCTGGGCAACCTGTGCCAGTGTCCAACCCCACCAAAGTAAAATTTTTTTTCTTGTATTTGCATGGAATCTCCTGCATTTCAGTTTTTGCCCTCTGCCGTGTCAGCTCACTGGATATCACTGAGATGAGTATGGCTCTGTCTTCTTTACTCACACCCACTGGGTGTTTATACACATTGATGAGATTTCCACTGGAGCTTTATCTTTTCCAGGTTGAGCAGTCACAGCTCTCTCAGCCTCTTTCATATGACAGATGATCCAGGCCTTTCATCATCTTTGTGACCCTTCTTTGGACTCCCTCCAGTATGTCCATGTCTCCTGTAATTGAGACCCCAGAACTGGATACAGTACACCAAGTGTGGCTTTACCAGTGCTGAGTAGAGGGGAAGGATCACCTCCCTTGACCTGCTGGCAGCGCTCCTCGTAACACTGCTCAGGATGCTGTTGGCTTTCCATGTTACAAGGGCACACTGACAGCTCACATCAGCTTGGTGTCCACCAGGACCCCCAGGACATTTTCTACAAAGCTGTTTTCCAGCCTGTTGACCCCTATCCTCTATGGGAATATGGGGTTATTCCTCCCCAGTTGCGGTACTTTGCACTTCCCCTTGTTAAAATGTGCCATAGTTAGCAGATATGAAAAATGATTCATATGTTTGATTTTCATTCACTGGTCTAATGACAGCTATCTTGAATATTGGTGGACAAATTGGAGTAAATTAACAGACTGTTTTTATGTATTCTAGTTTACAGAGAAAGAAGTTTGTGTTACTTTATCACTGGGTAAACAAGATTCTTAGCTTTTAAATTTCTTGGGCTTGCATGCTGACTTTTCAGTATTCACAGTGCAGTTCTCTGTTCCTCTACCCCTTATTCTGTAGCCATTATTATCTCAACTATACTAAACGGACATAACTTCTACCACTGTTGTTGCACAGTCTCCCTACCTTTTTCTTCATGTCATGGTAATCTAATGCCTGGAAATATTGCAAGTTACATTACACTTTCTAGTACAGACCTATAGAAACACAGGAGTTGGAGGAAGCCTAAAATTCTTCTAAACTTAGTTTAGTCAGACCTGTGTCTCTGCTCAACCTGATTGTTCGTCTGTACAGTTTCTAACTCAAGCTCTCTCTTCACACTATTTCTTCCATGCTTCCTAAACCAAGCCACCTTCTTCATTCTGAATATATGGCTTTTGAATATTGAGTGCCCATGTAAAAGAAGGGCAGTAGCAGAACTGGGGATAGGAAAGGAATAGAGAGAAGAGATGCAAATTTCTCACTTCCATGGGTACTTTTTAAATTAAGTGTGCATAGGGAGAGAACACTACCCAGCTCTCTGCAGCGTAAGATGTTCAGAAAGATATGAAATAGTTCATTTTCTCAGTCAGTATGTTCTCAGCCATTAAAACATAGATATGCTTTACTTAAGAAACTTACAGTTTGTTAAGATATTTCAGAGAGATAAGTTAATTTCCAGAAGTTACAATGAACATTTATTAAGATTTGAGGCTTAGTGTTCCTCAAAAGAAGTCCCCACCATGCCTATGGAACATCATTACACTAGAAAGCAGAAAAACATTTTGCCCTGCGCAATCAATTTTAATATTTGGAAAATGAAATAATTCTACATTAGGATTTAAAAAAACTACTGCTGGTGAGAAGAAAAAGGACAAATCATTCTGGAGAACAGAAATTTAATTTCTTTATGTTGGATGCCAGTGGACTGGAATAGCCAAAGTGCTTGGGAAGACCTTGTGCACAGGAAGCCAAATTCATTGTCGTTCAGACTTGGATTGAAAGTTTGAGCAAAGCTTATGATTTCCTGCAGAATGTCATGTCTTTGAAAAATCCAGTTTCCTGCATGAAATGTTTTACTGGGATATTTCCATTCCAGTCTATGCAGAGATTTGGGGTTTTTCTACATTGCAAGAGCTTCCAAACCACATTTATGGTTAAGAGATTACAACGTACTGTGGTTTTTTTTTTTACAACCATTTAGAAGAGACCTTTAATTGGAGGTGGTTAAACAGCAAATAAATAGTTAACATTAAAACAGAAAATACAGGTCTTTTCATGTGACAGTTTATCAAAGCGTCAGCAAAGTTTATGATTCTCCATCTTAAAATCAGTTTTATTTGTATTTATTGAAGCAATGCAGCATATAGGCAGAGCACTGGCTCTGACACCCAAGCTGTGCCAGTATCCCAGTATCTCCTAGTATATACTACCTCAGGGTGGCTTTCATCTACAGAAGACCAAGACCTGCTTTCCTTTGTATGTATATGAATAGCAGGGGGAAAAAAATCATGATTTGCGAGTGCACACAGCAGGAGACAAATAGAAAAATCTCCTCTACAGGGTCTCCATGACAGAAGACACACAGGAGCATAATGGGCCATGACTACGAGGTCAAGGGGCAGAGTGCGCCTGTTTACACAGGTACTTCCATCTGGTTGCTCTGATCAAGTCCGTGGCAATGGCTTCTGCATGTACCCCTCTGTTCAAGTCAGGAAGAAGGAGCTGAGCAGGGAAGAAGCAGCTCATTAACACAGCTTTAGCAGAACATGCACCCGCTTGTGAGAAGAGAGAATAACAAATGTGCATTTTTGATATAGGAAAGACAATTCATTCCTTTTAAGACAAATATTTTCTGTTTAAGGACAACACAGTACAACTTCGTACAAGATCTTTATGTTATTAAGGTAAATTTAATCACTCTTAAGAGCATAAAATCCCCAATGACAACATTTTTATTTTAGTCAGTTCTGACCCACTGATGCCTCATTTCCAAGCTCTGACATTTGGGGACTAACATGATTTTAGCCAAAGAACATGTTGCAGTGCAAGAACTGCTGTTAATATACTTACAGTCAAACAGCAAGTATACTTAAGACTTATTATTTTTCAGATACACAATTTCCCTTGGCTGCAAGCTCAGCTTGTCCCTGCTGCGAGTGACTTCAAAAGCAAAACACCCGTGCCTATGGCTGAACCTACAATCCAAGTTGCCACTTTTGGCTCACACAGGGACATTTAGCATCCTTGGAGTCTCATTCTAAATTAACTAACATTAATAAAGGAATAAAAACAGGTTATAGGGGAAATATTAATGACTGTTTCCTTTTGTAACTGTGGCTAGATTTTTCCCTGGAGTCTGATTTGATTAACATGTGCTGACTGAATATGGGTCTGAGCTGCAACAGTTTTAGAAAGTAGTTTTCAAATTCAACCTGCTGATTTCAGGAGTGATCAAATCCAAAGATTTGGTTTAGCCCACTAGAGATATACAAGTACCATAATTCTTTCCTGCAAAACTGGTTTCCCACCAGCTTCTTTGTTTGTTCTGGCCTATGGAACCGTGCCTCGTATCATATCACTGCACTGTGGCTGCCATCAGAAATTTGATGCTGAAAATTAATAGGAGTGAAATTTTCCATACAGACATGAGAATTCATATATCCTGCACAGTGTGGTATGTGGAAGAATATTTATTTATTTATTTACTTATTTAGAGGTGGGCAAATAGCTCATATTAGAAAAATTACTGCAAGAGTTAGCTTTATGCAGACACATAACAGAATCAAGCAACGAAGCACGAATGCCTAATCCAAGTCAGTTCGAAGCTTGAATGACCATTAAGAACTTCTCATAATATATAGGCCCAAAATTTGTTTGTAGAAAGCATATGCTGAATTATTTCAAACAACAAAACCATTAAAGAAAATTATATGTGAATTGTGAAAAGTCCAAGAAGAATAAAAATAGTAATATTTGTTAATAAATTTATTAACTGTGATTGATTTCCTGAAATTTTGTTTTTCTAGAGATGTCTGGATCAAACACAAAAGACACAAGTTACAATTTCTTTAATGATTTAAGTAATGCAAAGTGATGTTGTTAAACTCACTTCCTTGGAATCAAACACAATACATCAATCTATTACAATGCTTATTAGTTTCTTGAAAACTAATCTACCTTTGTGAGGCTTTCAAAAATATTTGCTCTTGAGAATACTTGATGCATTAATGCTTTAGAAAAGGTGAGGCATCTGTTCCACAAATTATCTCTAAGTGAAGGCTGAAACTCTCAGCGCATTCAGCAAGACATCAGTAATTTATGTAATGATTTAACGTACTTGCATCCTACCTTGATACAATTATGATAGGAAAAGCTTCCCTGCTGACATTAACAGGTATTACTGTAGATAGTTTTCCTGAAGGCAGACCAGAGGCAATCAGCAAGGAGTAAAGTTTTGTGTGCCACAGGCAAAAAATTACTCTGCCAATCAAAGATTGGAAAAGGACATTGTTGTAAACAAGTTTCATTTAAAAGTTTCCGTTATTCTGTTTGCTGAAATTTTTCTTCATCCTGTTCGTATCCGTCCTATGTCTTTAATTAAAAAGAAGTTCTTATATCCTTCCTGTAGAGCACTGGCCCAGAAATTTAGTGATGTAGTCTCCCACAATTCTCTGTGTATTCAGATATGTATCATAATTTTCATCCTGAAGACTCTCTGATGAGATAAATCAGAATATCTCTTGTAAGTACCTTGGAAACTGTTGGTTAAAACATTTAAAATCTGAACCTATTTATACTATGCATTTTTATTTACCTCTAATATTGCTTTCAGGAACAAAACAAACAACCCCCCCCTCAAAAAAAAAAAAAAAAAAAAAAGACATCAACCTATTTAGCAGTAGTGGCAGGGATGGACTGTACACAAAACTGCACACACTGGAAAATAAGAAATGAGGCTACAATAACTCATTTGGCAGGTTCTTTGACCAATGACTGGAACTAATGGGTTCAGTGTTGGAGTTACTCAGCAAGGGTTCCCTCCTATAAGGTTTCAAGGTATAGCAAAGGAGCATTGACCTTTCCTTGAAATTAATTGTAGATACCGAAACAGAAATGTGTAAGTAAATATATCTTTTACTCAGGGAGCTGGAAAGACACCAGTGTGGGGTCTGAGGACATTGCAAGCAACATTCTTGTAGTTTGCAAAGAAGGAGTCAAAAATTTCTTTTGATTGCATATGTAAATGTGGTACTTCTTGAAAGTGTCAAACTGAAATTCTTGGAGTGCTATTCACAAAGACAAGATTTAGAGTTGTACAAGAACATACTTGCTTCATCCTTATGTCTGAAACAGGCTGTCTATTTACTGGCAAAATTAGATGTTTGGGAAAATGTTTTCTATAACAGTCTAAACCAAGATGCCATTTAGTCAGAGAATATGATTCAAACATATCTTGTAACAAGCACGCTAATAAAAAAAAACAGTCTGATATTTTTAACAAGCTCATTTTCCCAGGGGCAGGAAAAGTTTTTTCGAGAATGAGCTCTGCATTCTTTCTTCGTTGGATACTGGACAAGGACGAAATTTATATGAGCAGTTGACAAGGAGTAGGATTTTGTCAGCCTTTGCTGTAGGGCATTGAGAAACTCTTACCAAAGGGTTTGGGATTTTATTTTATTTTATTTTTTATATTTTGTAGTGTGGTTGGTTTGGGGCTTTTTTAAAATTTATTTATATTCTTTCTGATTTCCAATGTATCAAATCAACATTTCCTTCTGCTTATTCTTGACCACATCTTAAAGACCCTTTCCCTCTTCCTAGGCTGGATAATTGCAGAAGTCAGTAATAGGGTTTTTTATGACTAGCAAGCCCAGTAGGGATTGATGAGGCCAAATGTAAACATCTACAACTGATCTGTGGAAAGACATAGCAGTCTTTAGTCAATGGAGAAAAATATTTTTGGAAGTGATTGGTCTCATCTGAAAACACCCAGCTATTGGTCCAATGAAACATGCAATAAAATGCATATTTTTCTCCACTGCTTGCATATAGAACATAGAGTGAAGAGCTCAGATATATGTTTTTAGAGTGAAGGGATCTAAGCTACGTAAGAGCCCCAGCCTTCGTATCTCATACTTTAATTTATTCACTTAGGTTACAAGTGTGGTTAAATAAAAACTGCAGGATAGATTATATCACAGTTAAAATACATTGTTCCGGTATTTATATTTTCATATAAACTATATTATAATTTTTTAAAACATTAAAAATCAAATATCAAAGAATGAAGACAAATTAAAATTAATTAAGGACAGGAACCAGTTGCCTAAACTTAAATGTCCAGTGCCATTTAAGATGTCTTGGGATAAAAGTTAGCAATAGACTTTTATGTTTCCCAACAACTGAATTCAGGGAAAACAATTTCACTCTGGATACTTGTGTTTGGACAACTGGATCCAGCTTTACAGATGGGATTCAGCTTGCATATTGAAGTGTCTATATTTCATTGTGTCTAAGCTCTCATTATAGTCAATGGAGATGTAGTCCCATGAGCATTAAATAAAATAGCCAAGGGAGTCTAAACAACAGTACATCTTCACAAATTAAATTCAGCAACCTAAATAGCTTTCTAGACTTCATTGAATTTACTCACTAGGTGCAGTTTGACATTTCCTGTGTCATATCGCTCTGCCTCACTTGAATGCCTTCAATAATGTGGATCATATCAACTGTCATTAAACACCCATATCACAATATCTGAATCAAACTTCTAAATCCTAAAGTGTTATTGACACCCAAATGGTTAAAGATATGCAATTTTTAATTCCATCTGAACAACAACAAAAAAAATCTGAAATTAATGAATTGACGTGCTATACCAAATTCTATTCTTTATCTTGTCCATGAAGGAGTGATCCATGAATCGAGAGATATATATTTTTAAATTTTTTTATTGAGGAGCTGGAGTGGTAAATTCTTTATATGCCATTAAGATCTCATCCTGAGTGTGTTTTGGTAATCAGTAGACATATTCTTAATGAATGAAATGAAAAAGACATTTTGAAAAGAAGAAATCTTCTACTTTTTTTATCTGTGTTTTTTCATATGTTTCTAGTTAATGTTAAAAAGTAATAATCCTCAATAACTCTAGTTATTTTTTTCCTTTTCTTTAAATCCACCAAGAAAAAAAGGAGTTACTGATGTATCAGTGACTGTTTGACTTTGTACCTGAATATTCAGTGAAGGTCATTTATGTTTATGGAAGAACATTAATGACAGCAAAACATAGAACAAGGATTGACAGCTACAATATCCGTATCTAAAATGATGTATTGAATTATAAAGTTACATATTAAGCACTTATATGTATATGCAAATTAAGTAGAACTTGATTTTTGCAGTGCAAAATGCATGGATATGCAGACTGTAACCTAAGTGGCAAGTAATTTTAGGCATATGAATAATTACTGAGTTTAACAAAAAACAACATGTTTTTTGGCATATACTTTCCATATTCTTTTATGATTTTGTACATATATTGTAATGAAGGTGCAAACCATATATGTGTTCATGTGCTTTGATGGCTACAGTAAATCTGTCACTGTTCACTCAAAATGAAACTAATGCCACTGCTCATATGACTTATTTTCTCTTTAAATGTTAACCATTTTCTACCGTACATGTTGCATGTTTGAAAGAGGAAGATACAGTACAGAAATAACAAAACTGTTATTGAATATATATTGAAATAACATATATTGAATATATATTGAAATAACAAAATTGAATATATATTGAAATAACAAAACTGTTATATGTTTGAAAGAAAGTGACTGTGTTTGGATATCACTTGGTCTTGAGAAAATAATCATGTTCCTTCAGGATAATGGCCATTAAAAATAGCCAAGTCCTTTATTCATGATGTTACTTCCTTTTTTTCTATGATGTTTGTCTTCCTCTCAAGATTGTCTTCCTCTCAGAAACTGTCTTAATAACAAAGGCAAGCTCCAGAAGTGTTGAGCTCTCATTCAGATTCCATCTTTGAATGGCTGAAGAAAAACAAGATGCTGCATAATTAAGACAATCCTTTTATTTTCTTCAGCTTAACTGCATTACCATTCATCCTCAACATCTCGATTTCAATGTAAGGCATGGAATAAGTGCACAGTATTGGCAGGAGAGTCCACGTTTGTAAGAAAGTAAAAGCTCAAAATGGAAATGTAGAATATGCAGCCTTATTGATAGAGACTTCCAAATAGCTTTGAAAGAACAGGGCTCCTGCACTGACTGAAAAGTAGAGAGAGGTCTGTAGTAATTTAATATGTGGCTAGTTCAAAGTAGTAAGACACAATGCTTAGTGTTTGCATAGTTACTTACAAACTTCTTATAACACAGGCGGTTATACTCTTTAAGTCTCAAGTGACTTGAGTCGGAAGGTTGTTCCTTACTGGTTTTGTATCACTGTAATTGTGCTGCCTCCACAGAATTGGTTGTAAGTGCATACTGATATTCTGATTGTAGCTTTTTGGTTTATATTTTTCAGTATCTTTGCACATCAGCTAATACTACATCAAGCTTTTAAAGCATATGATCAGATCTCTATAATCTAAATATTCATTAAATGTATAGATATGGAAAGAATTTTCTTTACTAAGAGGCACAATGACTGGTTTAATCATTAGTGACCATTTATAAGGATTGAAGCACTACCAAAGTTATTTTTATTTCTTAGCATTTGCTATTTCACTTCCCCAGAATAACAGACTGCATCAGATCTTCGCTAGGTGCTGCTTTTCATTCAGCTTAAATTAGAAAAAATGAATAAACAATAATATGGGGTGGGGAGGGCATAACGTGAGGAGATATGAAACATAAGAAGTGGAAACCTTTCCAAAAAGACCATGAAGTTGCCGACAAGCAGAATATGAAATGTGGATTAAATGGGCCAGCCTCCTTGTTCTCTAATGGTCTATGAGAGAAATAAATGTGCAGCAATGTCAGGAATTATAAAGATCTTTGCCCTTGTCTGCTGTCCAAATGGACACTCTTATTGATTCCGCTTAGATCTTTTTGTTTAATGTTCCAATTATCTCCCTTTGCAGCTGCATAAGAAAGACATAAGCTATTTCTGCACTGGTAAATGTATCCACCCTAGGGAATGACCCTTGGCTCCAAAGCGGTGCAGACTGCATATACCTACCCTGCCTAAGGCTACATCTCCGCAGAGCAGATATACCATGGCCACACAACGTAGCACTCGGTGCAGCAGCCCCTTTGGGCTGTCCCAGGGCACCATAACATGATCTTCAGGGCGGGGGCAAAAGAGGAGGGGGTATTGATTTTAGTTTAATCTATCTGATATAACGTGAGGGCTTTGCTGGAACTTGAGGTAGGTATAGTATAGGATGAAAATGAGAGTAGATGTTGCACTCTCGGGGGTATTTTGTTTGAATGTCTGGAGGAGTCTGAGGGTGAAACACATGCAGGAGAGTCTTTCAGGACAGAGCAATGGGGATAAATGAACCTGGATTAATCTCATTCATACTGCCTTTTACAAACAAAATTCTGAAGTGAGACATTATAACAGCATATGAGAAAAGCTTCACTTTTGCAGTCACACACCTGGAACTTTATAATAGACATAGAAATCAATTGTTAATTAATTGATTATCATTTATGATTTCAGGTGGCCCAGGCCCTGCGTTGGGAGAGAGAGGAGGGGGATAGATGATTGCTTCATGTCATTTCCATTACCATTTTCTTGAAAGCTCTGACTTCCATTTGCTCCAGGTGAGCAAACTGGTCTTTAGGTGCTTCTTCAATTTGTTTTGTCAGCACATTTAGGCTTTGATAAGAATTTTTTTTCTTTAATTCAATAATTTATTTTGTTCAGATGGATTTCACCTGTTCAAGTTTTAGGCCACTAAAAGTTTGATGCACTTTCTTTTAAGCAAGTTAGACTAGGCTCACATTATAGACAGAAATTAGTGTGTTCAAAGGACAGATCATCTGACCTAGTTAGATACTCACATGAAGAATTGTGTCTAGAGGCGCTTTTTTGCTTATGCTGATGATACAAAATGTCTTGCTTGGGATTAGGCATTTTAGATCATAAAGATGGACCCATGTGACCCCTCTCTATCTATTTGTCTACCTATATATTTATTTATTTATTTGCTGTGTTGTATCTTAAAAGCAAGTGGCATATATTCTGCAGAACAGATATGTGAATAATACAGCATTTAAAAAGAAAACATAGAAACTTGTTATTGCTGTAAAGATTATATTATATTTCTTTTTTGCTCTTGCTCCTTTTGGGTGTTTTCGGTGGCCTCCTGGACCTTGGAGACATTCCTTTTTCCCCTCCTTTGATGCTTAAACTATTTTATATAGGTTCAGATACAATCAAGTTGGCTTTCTCCATCTTAATGCTTTGGAGGCAATTTCCTCTTCATTTTAAATTTGTCACTGGGGAAACCTTTTGCTTCCTCTCAGCCAAACAGATGGTTTTTATTTTTCATTTTTTATTTTTTCAGTGTTTCCACTAAAATGGTCAAGATCATCTTTGGAAAAATGAAGTTCCATATTCACTCCCATCATCTTAAAATAAAAGGGTACAATTTTAAATGGAAAGTCCTACAGGTTGTTTCAGTTGTTTGTTTGTTTTTTTTCTTCTGAGGTGTAACAACACATAGATGACTTTGGTCCTTGTCACTGTAATACCTGGAATTCTTAAAGCCACTAATGAGATTGTCTTCTGAACTCTCAGGTGAAACTTCTTGGACAGCTTTGAAAGAAGAGTGGATTTTGAGCTGATGAATATTAAACCTCATCTTGCAGTTTGGGAAAGAAAGCACAAGGTAGATTAACTGACTTAGCCCAAATTTCACTGAAATTGTAGTCATATGAACCAATTACAATAGTCTAACAATTTGTAGCTGTGCGTAGAAATATTTACGGGCAGTTGTCCCACATCAGTTGCAATGCAACTTCACAGAATCACAGAATCACAGAATCATCAGAGTTGGAAGGGACCTCTAGAGATCATCTAGTCCAACTCCCCTGCCAAAGCAGGATTGCCTAGAGCACATTACTCAGGACTGCATCCAGGCGGGTCTTGAAAATCTCCAGGGAAGGGGACTCCACAACCTCCCTGGGCAGCCTGTGCCAGTGCTCTGTCACCCTCACCGTAAAGAACTGTTTCCGTGTATTTGAACGGAACTTCCTGTGTTCTAACTTGTGCCCATTGCCCCTCGTCCTGTTACTTGGAACCATTGAAAAGAGCCTGGCTCCATCCTCCTTCAACCCACCCTTTAGATACTTGTACGCCATAATAAGGTCTCCCCTCAGCCTTCTCTTCTCCAGGCTAAAGAGTCCCAGCTCTCTCAGCCTTTCCTCATAAGGCAGATGCTCCAAGCCCTTAATCATCTTAGTTGCCCTTCGCTGGACTCGCTCCAGCAGTTCCCTGTCCCTCTTGAACTGGGGAGCCCAAAACTGGACACAGTATTCCAGTTGTGGCCTCACCAGTGCAGAATAGAGGGGGAGAATGACCTCCCTCGACCTACTGGCCACACTCTTCCCTATGCAGCCCAGGATTCCATTAGCCTTTTTGGCGACAAGGGCACATTGCTGGGCCATGGATAATTTACTGTCTACCACAACCCCCAGATCCTTCTCCTCCAAGCTACTTCCCAGCAGGTCAGCCCCTAACCTGTACTGGTGCCTAGCATTCTTCCTCCCCAGGTGCAGGACCTTGCACTTGCTTTTGTTGAACCTCATTAGGTTCTTCTCTGCCCAGCTCTCCAGCCTGTCCAGGTCACGCTGGATGGCAGCACGGCCCTCTGGGGTGTCGGCCACCCCACCCAGTTTGGTATCATCAGCAAACTTGCTGAGGATACACTCTGTCCCCTCATCCAGGTCATTAATGAATATATTAAACAAAATTGGACCAAGTATTGACCCCTGGGGGACACCACTGGTTACAGGAAACTTGATTTACTGCTAAAGTTAAATACCTGTTGCTTATGCAAAATTACATTATTTTTTATTTGAGACAGGCATGAAGAGATATGCATACGTACTGATAGTTATATCTCTGCAGATGTTCTAGTAATTAATACTGTACAACAGAGAGTTTTAGTGTCATCATCTGTCCTTTTCTCTGCCAATAAAAGAGCAATATTAGCATCATAAAGTCACTATTAATCACAGAATTATAGAATGCTTAGTGTTGGAAGGGACCTTAAAGATCATCTAGTTCCAACCCCCCTGCCATGGGCAGGGACACCTCCCACCAGATTAGGTTGCTCAAAGCCCCATCCAGCTTGTCCTTGAACACTTCCAGGGATGGGGCATCCACAGCTTCCCTGGGCAACTTGTTCTAGTGTCTTACCACCCACACAGTAAAGAATTTCTTCCTAATATGTAATCTAAATCTACCCTCCTTCAGGTTAAACCCGTTACTCCTCATCCTATCACTACACTCCCTGATGATCCCTCTCCGTCTTTCCTGTAGGCCCCCTTTAGGAACTGGAAGGCTGCTATAAGGTCTCCCCGGAGCCTTGTCTTCTCCAGCCTGAACAATCCCAACTCTCTCAGCTTGCCTTCATAGTAGAGGTGCTCCAGCCCTCTGATCATCTTGATGACCCTCCTCTGGACTCACTTCAACAGGTCCATGTCCTTCTGTTGGAAGCCCCAGAGCTGGATGCAGTACTCTAGGTGGGGTCTTAAGAGAGTGGAGTAGAGAGGCAGAATCACCTTCCTTGACCTGCTGGCCATGTTGATCTCTACTGAATCATCACTATTCAGCTGGTTCATCACATTACACTTAGCAAGAAGATGTGCCTTCTCATCACATGTAATTCAGTGATTGTTCCAAGCGTGACTAGAGATTCCCAGGAGTAATAGCCTTTGCTTAAGAACTTCAGACTTGTGTTGACTGGACAACTGTAGGTCCTCTAGACTATACTGTTTTCTGTGTATTCCGTATCCTAAAAAAACTATCTCTAACTGAACTAGAGCTTTCTGACTGAAGGTTCCTGCATGAGAAGAGTTTGCTTGGGTTTTGACAGTTTCTTATAGTATTTGTGGTCTGCCTTTTTTTCAGTACTTTAGGTAACATGCAGTATCATGTACTTTCTCTGATTTCCACTGGCTTCCACTTTTTAGTATCTTGTGCTGAATTTTTCACTTCCTGAAGTTCTTGACCTCATATCTTTGCACTTCAGACACTGAAATGTCTATCTTGAAAATCTGCTAAAAGTGTACTATTCTTTAGCTTAGAGGTCTGACTTGGTAAATGCATGAAAGAGCCTTGCTTCTGGATTTGTAATTACGTGAGCCAGAATTTGGTGCTGGAGATTATTTGCTCACTGACCTTAGTCCATTAAGCTCTTTCAATGTTGTTTCCTCCTCAGTTATGACAATTTCCATTTTCATACTTGTATTCCCATTAGCCCCTTTCCTTCACCTCCATGTACTACATCATTGTAGTTACTGAAAAATGCATTAAAGGGTTTTTTTTTTGTGATATCTAAATTAACTTTAATCTTTTGCCCCTATACTTGCTGAATTACCATACCACTTCCTCTTTCTTTGTTCTCTTTTTATTTTTGTGGCTAAAAATTTTTTACTCTTTGTTTTAATTTCCTTTGCAAGGTCCAGCCCAGCTTGAGAGTTGGCAGGTCTCACTTTTCTCCTATGTATTCTGACCTTCAAGACATAGCTTTCTATTCAGTCGGTCTGTTCTCGCTGCTCCTCATAGTCGCACAGCTTACCATTGAAAATCCTTTTTTGCACCGATGTGATCGAGGTCAGAAATGGGTAAATGGATTTCTAATCTGAGCAATATAGCTTTTACTCACATCTCAACAGCTGCACTGAAACATTGCACAGAAGAGTTTATTCACTCCTCGATTAAGTACTACATGATTCTCAGCATGAGACGATTAGTTATTTAGTTAAGTATTGGGTCTTTTCCTCTTAATCATTTTTCTTTTACTCATAGTACATGTATTGGTTTTTCATCTGTGATTTAAAGTAGTTCCAAGCTTCTTTTTCAGACAGGCTTTTAAACTTCACAAATCCACCCAGCATTCACTGAATCCCTTCATTTTTCAAGAACTGTGTTATTTAAATAAAAATTCTTAATAATAGATTTGCTTTCATTTCTCTTTACACGATAACTTTAACATAATCTGCTCATCATCACTTAATTTAGGATATTTTTTCTTTTTCCAGTTGTATTAGGTTCTCAGTGCTTCCTGGTCATGCATTCTAAGATATCATCGTTTTTCATGGTTCCATTATGTAAAAATATTTACATCACACCATTTTTGAATATGGTCTTCAGTCAATATAAGTATAGCAACAATGTATTAATCTTGGTACTATATATAGCTCTGATAGTATTAGTAAGAACTTTATCTGTATGCATATCTGATCCTGGATGTTTTCAACAAATTTTTAGCAAACTTCTTTCTAGAACTGCTTAGTACTTTTCTAAAGTGTTTCTACTCTATTTTGTCAAGAATTCCCCCCCCCCCCCCCACTCACCCCCCGTATTAGTAATAGAAAAATAGAAACTTCCAGGTCATTCACTTCTCTAATAAGACCTTAATAAGACGTTTTGCCTGAGAACTTCTTTGAGAACTTCTTCACACATGTTCCTTTGCTTTGTCCCATCAACATGATTGTTATAATCTCTACTTTTGAAGAAGTTACCACACAAGTCACAGAAAACCAATAATATGTACAGAAAATTCACTGGTCATGCGTGTCCTGTTGTCCTTCCTACTCACTGCTTTCTTATGATGAGGAAATCCCGGGAACCCTTGTTCTTCCTGTAACCCACATGTGCTGGTTTCTTCTGCAATAGGCATAAAATTTAAAAACAATTGAACTAGAATCCAGATCATATCCAATATGTGTTCTCACATTTTAAGGATTCTTAAACCTCTGCTTTCCAGCAATTTGCTTATGTAAGAATTGAAGTATTTATTTTCTCCTTCCCCCCCCCCCCCCAATAACAAACAAACAAACAAACAAAAAGATAATATTTTTTGTTAGTTGCACACAGAAACTTAAGGACGTGTGAATGGAAGGCAAAGTTACTGAGCAGGATGACGTGAAAGCAAAATTAAAAAATCATTGCAAAACCCAAAACAGCACTATTTTCTATTCCTTCCTCCTTCTGCCTCCTCCTTTCAAATTCAGTTATCCTCTGTCTCCTAAATACATCCTGTGATAGCGCTGCAAAAATTAGTAAACTAAGTATTTATTCTCTGGAGCAGAATATAGCCTCGCAGTAGCATCTCAAAGTCCTATTCTTATTCAAAGTGTTTGTTTTGTCATAAAAAGGTGAAAAATATGAGGAAATAAAAACTGAGGCTCTATACCTAGTTTAACAAGTTACATATCAAATAGCCTTCACTCAGCAGAAATGCTGTGAGGCAGACATCATTTGGTGATCTACCTAATGGGTTGAAAATCCCACTGAAAGAGAGGTCATATCAAGGTGATGAAAGAAAATGTTCAAAGTGTCAGCTTTAAGTAACCCCTGTTGTTTGTGTCTTTCCTAATCAGGGGATTAGAGATGTAAGTTAGGATGTTGCAAATGGATAAGTTTTTTCAGTGAATGAACTGTCTGCAAATTTGCTTATGGAATCCTTTAGCAAATTTCAAAGCATGGGATTTGTATTTATGGGGACATAAATTAAAAATAATTCTTTAATTCTATTTTTTTTTTTTGCTTTTAATTCTACAAATGACTCCTGAGATGGTTTTGTATATGCTCATTCTAAAGCTGAAATTCTTTGACTATTTTGCAGCACTTCACATTTGCACTACTTTTTTCAGTGGAATTAAGCAAATTCCAGGTGTCCCTGTGGACACGGAGCATGAGCAAACTGTCTCTACTCAACCTTGATGTAACCAACTAGTTGGTCATTAAGGACAGGTAGGTCAGAACAGTTCAAGTGCACCATGAGCCACGCTGTTCTTTAGTATAACTGCATATAGAAACTGTGTACAGAAAACCTTGATTTCCTGATGTACTGTCAGGACTTGGGAAATGTTGCTGGGTTTTGGTCATGCTTTTTCCTACCAGTAGTATCACTGGACTACTGTACTGTGTCACAAATGAACACAACAGTCTGGCCTTAGATGAGTCCTGGATTTATAACTAAAAGGATTTTATACGCGTGCTATTATGCATCTGCATGTCTCACATATGCACATGTGAAGCCTTAAGGTGGAATTATTACTATACTTAAACTTCTAGAAAAACTACTTCTATGCTAGGAACTGTTTTTTTAACATCTCCCGTTTATATGTATGGGGCATCAGCATAGAAATGAATGAAGGAGAAAGTCTTAAAGACTGGGAAGACACAGATGATGTATATATGCACAAGCTGGTGGAGAAACTTGAAATTGAAGACATCAGAAATTATTTTCAAAATGCCTAAAATTTAAATTGATGATATCGTCTTATCATAGTAGTTTTTACTGTGAATAGGGCTATCTATAAAAGCAGTATGTAAGGTTAAAAAGCAACCAGAAAACAACAGCAAAATAATTTTTAATACATTGACTACATCCTTGTAAACAACTATGTAGTACTCCAGAATCTTTGAAATTTCCATTGGTCCACAAAGATTACAGTGAAAACACTTTATTAAACCATGGTTAAGTTTATGTCATTCAAAAGTTAAAAAGTACTCTTCACATGAAAACCGTTGAATGATCCTTTATGCTCTTATTGCCAAGAACCACTCAAAATGGTCTTTTTGCAAAAAAACTTACAGTTAACCACATCAGATTCAGCAGGATTAAGCTAAATCGTCTTTTGATATCGAACGTGTTACACTTCTAAAGCAATTCAATGGCAGAGACAAATAGTTAAAGTGCAGGAAATTCACATGCATCCCCAGTGGCAACAGATCTTCAGGGCAGTGAGCATGGGAAATAAAGAATTCTTATTTGTGTTTCTTCCAATTTCTTGCCATGTTTCCTCATCCCAGCCAGAATTGCATTGCTAAAGATTCCACAGTGGCCAGTGAAAGGATGAATGGAATTTAGTTCTCTTTTGTGAGCTGTGTGAGGAAAGAGAAAGGACACAGTAAAGCTTTTATTGACCCAACTCCAAATCCAGTGTGTCTAACTAGGAAATTGTTCATTCAGATGGAAGCCAAAAAAGCGTCTATGCCTCAATGTGGCTGAGACAGCAAAATCAATTCAGAAAACAACAGCTCTGTTTAGTAAGGATTCAAAGGAAGAAAATGTACCTAAATCAATAAATAATATACATAATAAGGCATTTATACTGCGTGACATTTTATTAAAGTGTCAAGAAATACAAAATCCATCAGCCCCTACATAGGCCAGAAGGCCTAAGTGATTTTTAAAATTTAAACAAAGTACTCTTAAGGGACAGAAAGATTTATGCAATTTCTCACTGCTTTCCATGTAGAAATGATCTTGCCATGCTTTTTGCCTTGCTTGCCTTGTAAAGAACACTTATGAAGTCACAAAACCTCAAAACGTTAAGATCTTTCATATAATCTTTCTAATCACGCCCCTGGGATTTTTGCTGCCTACAGACTTACAGCTGAAGAGCAAAGCACATCCATGGTGATGATCAGCTCTATAATATGTGGCTGCATAACTGGCCTTTTGAAGTGAAGGCTGTACCTGCCTATGTTTCCAGGCCAGCCTTTTTCCCAAAAAACATCAGTATTCTTAAACATGGACACTTAAACTGGTCCATACATCACTTAATCGACAACTTCTACTAATAGAAATAAGTCAGTTTATGTTTATTTATAGCTGTATATGAAGATGAATTTGTAACCTATGTTTATAAATCCTTGTATTTCTCATGTTGTTTTTAGGGAGACTACATTTTATTAATATTTGGAAAGCAGGTCACTTTTACACTGGTTTCTTAAGCCTTCAGATGAGCTGAATACAGGGCACACAGTGACCTGCTTTCATTTTAGGTTGGCCCAGTCATGAAGTTTCTATCTCTTTCCATGAGTTACAGAGGAAACTCAGGGTGAAGAGACACTGTTCTTAAGTATCTGAGTTAAGTGTATGGGATCTAGATACTAGAGAGGTGTAAAATCTCCCATTCTTCATGCTTGGTATTATCTGATTGTTGAGAATTGTAGCTCTTTTCACATTTTTCAATATTAATTTGTGTAGCAGAGCATGAATTTAGGATACTAAAGCCCCAGTTGTCTCCCTTATAGCAGGGTCAAAGTCCATATCTTCTCATGTGCTCTCTTACCTGTGCTCCTGCACTCCTCCCCATCTATGGCAGAGGCAATCTTAGGAATTTCCACGTCTTCCCATGCAGTTGTATCTTCCCACTGCTCCATCTTTTCCTCCACCCTTTCTTTCTGATTTTATGGACATAAATTACATCCAATTTCTCTGATGCTACCTCATGGAAGTGGCAGACATTTTGACTGATATTAGATTGCACATTGAGTTACGTTGATAGTAAAAGGAAGTGCAGACTATGTTGAAAACAGAAAAACTTCATCGAATAGATGTCAGTAGTTCTAAAAAATTATTCAAAAATCATGCCATCTGCCCTTCTTTGAACGTGTTCTGGTTTGAAATCATTTTCCCTTAGATAGGTGAATGAAACTTTAGAGTGTGATGTCTTTCCAGGTCCTTGGCATTAATTACTTCTCTGTCTTTACATTAAGTCCTTTATTAATACAGCCCACAATCACTTCTACTCCTTCTGCAGCAAATGCACAACAGTAATACACATACACAAGCTTCAGTTACCTGCTGATAAGAGATCTCTGATTTCCGCTGAGTTTGCATATCAGGGATAATTGTCTCAATGGATCACTCTACTAATTTTTGAAATGCATCTGTCCCTGGGAGGAAGACTGTTTTAGAGAGAACAATAACTCTATACAAGTCTTTTGTATAAGAAACAATATTATCCTGTGAAACTTCGTGTGTTTAGCAGGAAGCACAGAGAAACAGTAGTGAACAAGGCTTTGGTAATTTCATTACAATAACTTAAATCAATCCTTAGCCATGAAACAGAAATTCTATAATACATTTCCTAAAAAAGAAAAAAAGTGCCATATAAAAATTGCATTGTGTTTCTCCAGATATATAAGACAGACCTCAGTTTTAACATAAATAAAACTGAAGATGGAGAGTACCTAAGATTCGCTGGGAAATACAACTGGATATAATATTATGTGAAGGGTCTGAATAGTAAAGGCATGCCTACACCTCAGCTGAAGTTGCAAAATTTAAAGAGAAACTAGCATATTTTAAGGATTGTTACACTCACAACTGAAAGTTATCATAGTCTTATTTTAACCATATGACCTGTATTTTAAAATGTAATCTCAAGAGAAGAGATGAGATGAGACAAGACGAGATGAGATGAGACGAGAAGAAGAGACCTAAATCACAAGCTCAAATAAGAGGGATGTACTGGATGGGACTGAAGACCCACCTTTGTTTTGTCCCAGATTAGTTTTCCTATCATTTCTGGGGGGAAAGGGAAAGAATATAAGAAAAAAAAAAACGTATCTATAAAGTCTGTTTCATCTTAGCTTCTGGAATTGAAATTTTTTAGGAACTTCCTGTGCCTGAGTTACATCCAGACTATTGTGTACTGGTCTTTCCTGGATCTATCCTCTATGAATTATCAAACTCTTTTTTAAACTCCCACTTTTAGACCCCACAATATCTTGTGATATCTACAGATTAACTATTCATCATGCGAAATTGCTCCATATTTTGTTCAATGCTGATAGATAACTCAACCCCTGTCTCCTCCTCCTCTTTGTTTGTTTTTTTTTTTTTTTAAACTGTGAGAATTGGTGAATAGCTGTTCTCAATTTCTTTCCTCTAATTTGCTAATGCTGTAAATCACTACATAAATCAATCATTTATTTTCCAGCCATCTCTTCTTCACCCTGAGGAGTCATATTCTCCTGAGCATCTAAGCTGTGTGATGTTTAGTGCCTCTGACCATCTTGCCTTTCTGAGCACCTGTTCCAAGGTGAAGCAACCGGAATCTCAGGTAGTATGTAGGAGCTGAAAACATCTTATGGGGGAATAATGATGACTTCTGCTTGCTCTCAGTTTCTGTCCTGATACTTCTCTGCTATACTTGCCCAGTTCTGAGTGATGAGTGGATGTATGTGCAAAACTTTCTGGAATGACTCCAATATTTTCTCAGGCAGTAATGGCTAGTTTAGAGCAAATGTATTTCTCTTTATAGTCACTTTCTCCGGGTGAATTCAGTGTTGAATTTAATCTGTCATTCTACTATTCTCTAATATGAGATCATTTGTAGCTGTTTCAGACAGCTCTGGACTTAATTGTTCCACTTGTCTGATCTGCAAAACTTGTTACCTCTTCATGCTCTCCACTAGAACATTTATGAACATGCTGAAATATAAATACCCACTAAAAATACCTGGAGGATATAATGGTAATTTGTATCCTTTGTGAAAACTGACAATTTCTACCTATCCTTTCTTATTTTTTAACAATTTGCTCAAGAATCACATAAAACTTTTTATAAGAGTTTATTTCTTTGAGAACTTCAATTAAGAAAGGAACTTTGGGAGAAGCTTTTTGAGCACTCAAGTATATCAGCTGTACTAAAGCACCTTTGAGGCAAGACAGATATCTAGGTGGAGAAGCTATGGGTCTCTGCACAGTCTTTTTCAGTCCAGTTTTATGAGGTAAATTTACTGACTTAGCTGAACTACGTATTTTGTGTTTATAGATTAATTTAAAGTATGAATTTAAACTACAGATCTCACAAATGTTACTAAACAAAGATTGAAACCTAAGCAAGCTTCAAAAAACTAAAAAAACTTCAAAATACTAAAAGTTTAGCACAGGGACATTTTAAACTCACACAATTTTTCTAAAGTAGCTCCTAAAACGAAAACCCCCTTAAAGCTACCTGAGTTCTATATTTTCAGTTTATTTTCACTGACTTCAAAATTAAATTCCAAAATCCATGCTTTAGAGTCTTATAAAGTTAAGGTTGGAAAGTTCTAACAGCTACAGTTGTTAATAAAGATTTGGTTTTATCTATATATTAAAAATATATTTTATTTCTATATATACATATATATCTTAATTTTTATATGTATATATACATGATCTATTAATATCAAACCAGTATATAATACGATAAAATGAGCTGAGTACATAGGCACACCTACTTTTTTCGAAGAGCCTTGAAGTTTCCTTTACCTTTGGAAACACTTGGTTTGGAGGCATTCTAATTCTACCATCATGAAAATGAAAGACTACTATGAGATGTTAGTAATATCAGACACTTGGTTTATTTAGTCATCCATCCCACATTCCATAGTGGCCAAATCAGGTATTTGGAAGACATTTCAATACCAAAAAGAAGTCAAAGGCCTTGGCTTAAGAGGCTTCATACAAAGATTAATAACTAACAGATGAAAGGACTTATGAAAACTGAGAAGGCAGAAAGCAATTACTAATCGTAATGTGGCGCAACAACTAGTTTACTTCAGAAGGTAAGACCTCTTACTCATAGCATATAAATAAATTGGAGAATAATGCAGTGTTATCTCTGTGTTTGTATATATAACTAAAATTGGAGGCAGACCAAAACCAAACAAGACAGCTCTAGTTTGAAAGGATTTACATTTTGCAGTGACTGCAGTAGCAGGTGGAAAATAGAAATAATCATCTGCATTCATAAAATATATTTCTAAAGGATCTCAGGTGCTATCTAGAAAACAAACAGTTGAAAACAAGAAGCACATGGAGGAGAAAATTAAAATGGTGATATAAGGTATAATTTGTTCACCTTTCTATTCCATTTTCATTGTTGTGTTTTCATTGTTGTTTCCTTACTGTAAGTTGCCAAATCCCCCGGTGGCATAGTAGGACAGTCAAAGATGGAAAGGATGAAAATCATCCATCAGTTTTGAAACTTATCCTCCACTATATTTGTAGTCTGTTTAGTTTTCTTAGCTTTATTTTATTGATATAAAAAAATATGAGATTTTAGTCTTTTGCTGGAATCAACAACTTCTGCAATCAGAAAGAATTTAATAGAATAATAATTCTTAAATTCTGGCAAGAATTAGAGGTCGAAAAATATGGAATGATTGAATAAAACTGTCCTGGAAAGGAAATTACATTGAACATATCAGGTCTCAGCCCAGTTGTGACTCCATCGTCTACATATGTACATATTATTTGTAAGCTGAAAAAAAAAAAAAAGGAAAAAAAGCCTCTAAAAAAGGATATGTGCTTACAACATAGTTCAGGGTACTTCATTTCACAATGCTTTCTGAAATGACTGATTTCCTCATAGGCGTCAATTTGCTTCTGACATAATTTAACCTTTCATCCCATTCAGTAACTTCTCCTTCACTACTGGTAAGTTTCACCAACCTGGTGTCATCACTATTCTGCCGCTCCTTTATTTCTTCACAATAATACGAGGTGCATGCCCAGCTTTCTCAAAGAATTTTCAAATATCTCATGATCTGCGTAATAGGGGGAAATCTGTCCCTCTTATGTCCCTCCTATGATCATTAATAAATCATTCCTTTTTGTCTTGCCTGTGCTTTTTGCTCTGTGGTCCTCCGAATGTTGCCTATTATGATCTGACAGAGATGAAAGTGAAAACTTCTCTGGCAGAAGGATATATTTCTGTCAAAAAACTTGGCATATTTCACATAAACCATTAGAGAAGTGTATGATTATGGTTAGAGGTGTAAGTCTTTGAACACCTGAGAATGGTGTTCACATCTGGTATCACAGCTGGTGTCACAGTGTATATCACTTCTGCGTTCCCTAGGCATTCCTAAATTTACCAAACTGCCTGTAAACATAATGCATAGTCTTACTTTAGGTTTTATTGTCCTCCACTTCTGTCAAAATCTCCATTTGCTCATAGACAGATCTAGTAGCAAAATGTGGTGGATAAAATAGAATGCTGTAATGAATGAAATTAACTTTCTTCTCTAGCTGGACATCAGTTCCTCCCCCACCTCCACAGTGTGGTGGCTGATAGCTGTGGGTTAGTACACAAGCTGCTCTTTATATATTTTTATAAGCGATTGCACTGTGACCTCTACTGACCCCCTCCGTCTCTGATTTTCCCACTACACAATGATGTTTTGGCTGCCCAATGTCTGTATTGTATATATAGAGATGGAGGAGAGTGTTAGAGACTAAAAAACAGATCTGAAAGGCACAATACTGGATCCTGCACATCATAGAGACCACTCCCTTGATTGTCATCACTTACTCTATTGCAATTGGCTTCTGTTGCACCCTTCGGTATGTATTTTCAGATGTCTTTCTTCCCTTTCCTACCAATTCTTTGCAACTGGACATCTAATGAGCTCTTTTACAGTTATTTCTCTCATCTGTCCTTGTTTTTTTCTCCTGCCCCACAGGACTGACTGAAGGTAAAGTGTTTGTGACCATGTGTACCAAAGACGGACAACAAAAGAGGTCAAAATGTAATCTTATTACATAAACCTGGTCAAGCACCACTTTTTTTTCCACTAATAACAATGGACATCATGTTATATAAGCAAGGACAATCCTTTTTTAATCGCCAAAGAAAGTAATCTTTAACATGTATTAACTGTACTAGATTATAATGACATGCTCACGATATTAAATAACAAACTAAGATTGTAGGACGCTAATTTCTGTTTTTTTTTTCACCTATGTGAGATGTCATCAATTTCAGTTTCGGGGTTGTATTTTTTGTTGTGTGGGGTTTTTTTGTTGTTTTTTTTTTGTTAGGTTTTTTGTTTTTTTTAAAGGAGCTTTTAAAAAACTCTGGTAAGGGAAATAAACAAAATCTTTGTCAATTCATGGCATAATAATATGAGCTTCAGCTTTACTGAATAACTATTTTGGAATGCCTGAATTCAGTTGAATGCTATCTTTACACAGAGTTTGGTGTAATTATTTAATTAATGGAAATGAAGTATTGCAGCACTGAAGGGTTTGAATAAGTGTTGAAGGACACTGTGGATAAGACCCATGGCTTGGCTGCAGCTCAGGGTAATTCACATATTCGAATAATGAAATGGTGAATTTTCATTGCTTGTCTCTCTCTTCCTTCTTTCAGCTTTGCATCATGATGGAACCAAAGAAATCTGTCTTCTGCCAGACAGTAAGAACCTAGGTTGCTGGGGCAACATGTTGACTGCAAAAAACCCTTAAAATAAAGGTGGCTTACTTCCAAGTCACCATTTTTCAGGGGTCTGGGCCTTTTTTTTTCACATTTTCATAGAAAAGACACACACTGGCAAGAATGCCTTGCGGGAGGTTTTATAATCAATAAACCTGTTGTTTGTAGAGGGATTATGAATCAGAAATTAATGCTGAGCAGGTGAGAAATGCACTCCAGTATTTCTCACTTTTAAAAATATGAAAATCCATAGAAGAAGTACATAAAAGTTTTAAAGAACCTATTTAGAAAGCATCTGCTTAACTAAGAATTGGTTGCTAGGATTTACAGAGATTGTCACAAAGTTGTTCCCAAATCTGCTTCACTGAAATGCTAACTGGGTGAAAAACATGTTCTTAATGTTAAAAGATTTGCATAGGATTAAGCTGCACACTTCCCATTAAATCAAATGGAATCTGTGTAGTTAAATTTAAGCTCAGTCCTCTGGAAACACTCATTGTGCATCATGAGTGCAGCAATGTTTCAAGTACAGAAGAGGAAAAACTCCTGTTTTTTAGTATTAAAGACTTGACTCAGCAAAAAAAAAAAAAGACAAAAAAAAAAAAAGGAAAAAACAAACCTCAAAAAACCCTCAAAGCTCAAAATGTGTTACTGTCTTCTTGCATAAGAATGAGAAATTCGATTAACAGTAATGATGCTATGGTAAAAGGTGCTTACAGAAAATAAGGCCCACTGTGTTAAGTGTTGAATAGTTTTCAGTTCTTCATACTAAATTTAATCTACAAGAGACACTTTGAAGCTGTTAGAGAGGGAGATCTTTCTTGAATGTGAGTCACTTTTCTGGGTCTGAAAATGATCCAAAGGCTGTGTTGCAAGATGCGTGCTATCGAATTTAGGTACCAACCTTTTCATTCAGTGATGGAAAACAAAAGGAAATGTCTGGAGAATATGTCCACTCGGGGGCAGTTTGCTGAGTGAACTTCATATGTGGAAATGGGCACTTGGTGCCTGCCTTTTTGCGTATGATGCAGGGGTTGGAGCATTAGCCAGAAGACATGGATTTTGGGCTGTATTGGAATTAAAGAGAATGAAACTTGATATAAAGCGAGGCAGGAGTCCTCACTGTGGTCACATACACACCCCAATGGACAGAGTAGCCAAGACCAACCAGAGAGGAAAAAAAAATTACTCTGGCACAAACTTGGTTTTCTTCCCTTTTAGAACCAGGGATCATCTAACCTACATGGAGAGAAGACCCCACCCCTGTGTATCTGTGAAAAGGACAGCCTAGGCTAAACAAAGGCGATTGTTTGTATAATAAACTGGAATATGGTGATTGTGAGATTCTATTTATCAGGTTATGTGATTCTGTTGCTCACCCACATCACAGGTTCCAGCTTCATTAGGTGCTATGCAGCATTGAGAACCTGATTCCCTGGGAACGGACAAAGGGAATATACCAGCTTCACTAAAATATCAGCATACTGAGATCCCTAACTCTAATGCAACATGTACAAGTGTTTAAGGCTGCAAAGGTAGGTGCCAAGGAAGTGTGAACAACTGGACATGTAAACAAAGGAGTTTAGCTGCATTGCATGTGGGACCCTTGCCTGTGTGTTACGGGGTCCCATCCACAGTGAACCATCTTATGGAAAAGATCTTTGCTTATGTGAGGTCATCAAATTTCAGCAGGCAAGTACTCTATGCAGATGCTAACATTTCTAGTCCCAGATCCAAGTGGAAGACATTCACTCTTCACACGGCCTGGGACTTGAATTTGCTAGCCTGCTTCTTGAGCAGTCTACTCCAGCGGTTTTCTTGTGTTGGACATGCAAGTGCTCACTAATTCATCTCTAAAATTGAGCAATTCACTAAAATGTCTGTTTCGTTAATCTTGCTGGGACTTGATTCTGAGCAGTTCAGCAGTTCAGACTGGTATAGATCTAACAATCAGGAAAAAAATGGAAATTCCAGTGCTCAGTGGTCTAACCAGGAATATCATGAACAATAGGTCCACTGAATGTTAGACTTAAAAAAATAGAAAGGTATTTACATCTCTAAGGTCATATGCATGACAGAATGTAGTACAGTTTTGAGACTCCCAAATTAATGCATAGTCAGGTAGTTAACAGTGCATAAACGCAGTCACGGTGCTTTCAACCCTAAATTGTCTCAGCAGAGCCAGAAGAGTTGTCACTGTGGTATGCCTCTCCCTAATTTCCACTGTTAGCCTATGTGGAGCCAGGGCTGGTATCTGTGCAGCAAAACTCATGGAACACAAAGAAATATTGTGAATATGTTCACAATACCACAAATATTGTGGTACCGTTACGATATTGATATATTGCTTATCTGTGGTGCAGCTACCATAAGAGTGGTGGGAAACAGATGGGTTTATCAAAGCAATATGGGACATTCAGGCACAAATCTTAGCACACTTACTGTATAAACAAAAATATTGTTTCTGGATTAAGTGAGAAAGTGTCAGCAGTCTCACAATTCTATGCAATTCTTTAGTATTCTGCTTTCTTGAGCTTTTTATGACTATTTCTTAATCTACCAGTTTCCGCAAAAAATGTTCATTCTTGTTCATGTGTCAGGCGTGGTAGCCTCACTTTACTTTTCTATTATGTACTTGAACCAGGACTTAATTTAACTGAAGTATGGCTTTTTTTCCAAGAGATTTGTTTTGGTTAATGTCTCGGAAATGTCTTATTGAATGATTTCAAGAAGTTCTTCCCTTTTAGAGCCACATAAAAAATTGCTAGTTTAAAACATTTGGGCACACCTTATTGTTCTCTTCTTTCAGCAGACCTGAATCTGTGCTATATAAATGAGGATGAAAGAGAAACAAAATCACATTTGTCACAGGTAGAGATGAATATAATAAAAGTTAGGTAGCTCTTTAGCTTCCATAGTCATTCTAAGAGCTGGTTGCACTATGTACCTCAAGAATTGTTTCTATGTTGTATCCTGTCTTCTATGTTGGGTCCTATCTTCAAGGTAAAATTCTCTGTCAGTTGATCTCAGCATCACAAGAGGAGTGTTGATGTACATTTTAGCTTTTCATCAGTGAAAAGGTGCTTATTTGTTTCTGTCCTTTAGAACATGTTATCACAGTGCTATCACAGCACTGGCACTGGATATAGGTAACGGTAGGATTCAGGAGCAATTAAAATTCCAAGTTATACTGTTACATAGTGACAGAAACAAAACCCAGTAACATAATGCACCCACAATGTGGAGTTGCAACTGAAAACCAGAAAGCATCAAAAACTCTATTCCGCTTCTTGGCATTCTAAGGGTGTAGTTCTTACAACATTATCTGTGCTGTAGTATCACTCTGGCTGTTACACTAAGGAATAGTTTCCCCTGGGCTAGGCTAGAAAATATGCATATGAAGACATGGAGACTACTAAGATGCTGTGAACTATGAACTAAAAAAGAACAAACTTTTCACATAGTTTCAAAGGAAGAAAACCTCTATAAGTGAGCTGGAAGACCTGATAGGAACACACACACATCACAGCAGATCAGATCAAAAAAAGTCAAAGCAATGAAAATTTAAGATCTAGCTTGTAAATTTGATGAAAAAACATATTTTTTTCTCATTGTTCTAGACTAATGGATACCCAATGAATAAATAATCTGAATGCATTCTTTTCATACAGTTATTTTTTTAATGACACTTTTAAAACATCTTGTGAGAAGTCTGCAGTCAGTTCTTATACATAATTACTGCTATATCTGCAGTTACTAAAAAATCTCTTGTGTTCAGTACACAAAATAGGAAACAAATGCAAATGAAAAAGCTTATTGTTGTAGGTTTCTCTGACAAGCAAAACAAAGAGAGACTATTCTGTGCCGAAGGCAGTTCAAAAATTAGATAAGTTTACTTCATTTACTTATGAAATTCATTTACTGTATATGAACTTAATGATAATCAGATTCTGACATAATATATCTGATAAAATGGAGATATCAGCACTGCAGAGACCTATTTCTTTCATTCTAATCTAGATATCTAAAATAGATCAACATTATCATCCTCTAAAGGTGCTTATTTATTCCACTGCCTGTGAAGTTTTTCATACAGGATGACTGGCTCACATGTAGACATCTAAATTTTAATTGTTTAAAGTTAGGCGAGATGAATGTAGCACTCCTTCCCTTACTTAGATGCTTCAATTGAACTTTTAAATTTGTATTACTCTAAAGATCCATCTTAGATTGTGTTCTCTCTTTTTCATTCTTAGCCTCATTTGGACAGGAATTCTCTTATATTTATCTGAGGCGAGACAGAACAAATAGGTTAAAACAGATAATTAACATAGGTAAAGAGAGAACTTCAAGATTTTTATCAAAAGAGGGAGAAGGAGAAGGAGAAGGAGAAGGAGAAGGAGAAGGAGAAGGAGAAGGAGAAGGAGAAGGAGAAGGAGAAGGAGAAGGAGAAGGAGAAGGAGAAGGAGAAGGAGAAGGAGAAGGAGAAGGAGAAGGAGAAAAACAAAAGAAAATTTGGAATAATTTAGGAATGATAAAAATAATTTATGAATAATTTCTCATATTTTTAGCTGTCACATCCTTAAATAATTCCACTAATTGTTTATATTCCTTATTTGAACAAAACCAAAAGTACTGTATAGAAAAGACAAAATATTTTGTTGGATGTTGTTGCTTGTAGTTACATACTAATCTGATGTTTTGCTACTTTGAGAAGAAAGGAGACCAGATCATATCCACAAACATCAGTATATTGGAAAGCTGACATACAGTCAGTCTTTTTAAGGGCAAAAGTTTTATTCCAGTGTACATAGTGGAATTATTATTTATTCACCATTAACAAAAGTCTTCCTTTACAGTATATTGGTTTACTTATCAGTTTAGATTTCTGCTTTTTTGTTTCCTTTATCAAATGGGTGAATCTAATACACCTCAGCATAGGCATAACATGCACTGAAATTATTTGTTTTTTATTTTAGGGATTGGGCCCATACTCCCAATGACTAGACAATGAAGGGATTATACATTAGAAAGGACTGTATGCAATCAAGAAGAAGTTTTAATTAATCATAAATAGAACTGGTTTTGTGGAAATAATTTGACCTGACAGTTCAAGGTTTGATCAGCACATCACAGAGATTAAGAATACTTTTGACTTGAACAGACAGAGTCCCAGAGAGTCGCTGCAGCCTGAAATACTTTAGGAAAGCTCGTGTGTACAGATCACATAATGTCATTGTTTCTCTTAGGGTTTCCATTCCATTAGGAACCAATGCAGGACCCTTTTAACTTCCGAGAAACCCTCCAATATCATGCTGTCCTGGTCAACACTGAAGCAACAGAGATTACAAGACATCAAACTACCATCTTTTATCCCATGTTCTGTGTGTATAAAACAAAGAGTCAGCTTCCCTTTGAAGTACTAATTGACTGTCTGTATCAATCAGCACCTAATCCCTTTCCTGCATGCATTTAGGTCTCCACAGTAACTGAGCTGGCCTTTCCTGGGGTCTAGGCTGTGAAGTACTTACAGTAAATGCGTAGTATACAAAGGGAGTAATTGATCTCAGTCTTAGAAAACCTGTCTAAAAGCAACTAGATCTCCTAATTCGTGCTTTACTCTAATAGCAAGACGAATATGAGTTAAGAGAACTCTAGAAGACAGTACATTAAAAAATTAGCAGTGAAAAAAAAGGCATCTGATATTTTCTTTTTTTTTGTCCTCTTTTTTTTTTTTTTTTTTTTTAGACACAGATTATCCAGGAACAGGGGGCACCAGAGATTTACTGATTGTTCTGGGTCCTTACATTTAAAGTTGGAGATGTAATCACAAAGGATTTGCTTGATGTTGTTAGGCACAGCTCCAATCACTACCTTGCTCATTACAAGAATTGTTAGTACAAGACCTTAAAGATGCATTTTACCCATTGCTGGGAGCACCAGCCACACACAAGTGATCTTTTAGAGCTGATAGCCTCATAGTCTAGCCAGGCAGCTGAAGTGATTTGCACTTATTTGATTGCAATCTCTGCTCCTCCCATGAAATAGAGATGAGAAAGGAGCCCACTTGGAATGTCAGTTTGTAATATGTAAAAGGCAAATGAAAGGGACATACTAAAGGGTATTTGAGGGACATTCTCCAGCAAGTACTGACTCTGTGAATTAGAAGAGAAAAAGCACCATAGGTCACAGTAAATAACCAAAAATGCAGGTCTTGAGGTGCACAGTAAAAAATGACAATTCATGTAGGAAGCACTCTGATGAGTAGTAAAGTCAGAGTGAATGGACATTGGCTATTCAGAGAATGTTGTCTTTTCTTCTTGTCTTTTCTTTGAGTAAGTTACTAGAAGCATTTATATAAGTTTTTTCTACACCACAATTTTTCTTTTTAAAGAATGAATATTTCCTCAAAAGGAAATAATAAACTGGTTAGTATGAATTCCCAACATGTAGTGTTTATGCCCTGTACTTATCCCTTAACATAAAATAGAAACACAATATTCTGCATGTTCTTTTCTTTATGCTTCGTATCGGTAAATTATTAATCTTTCAGATCCAAGGATTAAAGATAGGGAGGTTTTATAGTCTTTCAGACAGAGCACACAGTATAGTCACATTTGCTTAAGAGAAATCATGCCTGCACTACTGTCATTGGTGAACCTATAGCATGGTTCTAAGATAGAATATTTTAAAAATAGAATGAAAACCTCAGAAGAATTCTTACCTTTGTTAGAATTCAGTGTCAAGCAGTTTACATGCTTGGCTGAAAAAATTTCCTATCAAGTACAGTCATCATTTGCGTTGATGAAAAACTTCTAAAATTACCCACAACCTTGAGTGCCGCTGTTTGAGGGTATCTGTCTTGCTACACCATAGGGAAAAGTTTAATTATTAGGAATCAACATTTTCTGGAATGATCATTCTAGTAGTCCTTTTTCAAAAATCTTTTCCAGCTTTTTGTTATACAGTCACGCAGTTCAATTAAATGTTAACTGAAATCTTGAATTTGCGTTTTATTAGGCAATTATTTTCAAGCGGCATGTCATGGTTTCCAAGGACATTTAATTTTTGTCTTTATATAAAGCACAGCTCTTAAAGGTGAATTAGATTTGCTGGTCTCTTGGGGGCTCACTTAAAGCAGGTCTCTGTGTACGACCAGAACTGCCATAAAGACAGACCACGTAGCTATGTAGCGAGGGGGTCAAGACAGAGGGGACTGTAGAAAAATAAACAAATCAAGCAAAGGAAACAAACCCGCTTGTACTACAGCTGCTTACACCTTAGCACGTTTTTTTTTTCCTCGTCTGCTCCCTGAGCTACAACCACCCAGTACTAATCCATGTGACAGTTTCTTCCCCTTTCAGGAGCTGTCTAAACTGTCTGTTTAGAAAAGACGATGCCTGAAGCCTGTCCCCTGCTGTCCTGCCCACCTTGCCCTGACCCTGACCCTGTGCTATGGCTCTACTCACAGTTGTTAGTTCAGGAGGAGAATTTGGAGCTAGTCCTCGTTTGGCAGAAGAGGGTCCATCTACAGAAGGAAAGCGCAGTCAGCGGTACAGAGAGGTCCCTATGAGAAGTAGGGCTAGAGAGAATCAGTGCCTTTAGCTTGTTCAGCCTAATTGCTACATTTTTGATGTGTCTGATTGATTGACTTCTGACAGCTCTGGCTTTGAGAAGATTATACCTCTGTTCATGGAAAAGCAGGAGAGGGGAAGGAATAACCAAAGCTGTGCTCAGGCAATGGACATTTTTAATTCCTCCCCTGTCCCGTGTTTATATAAGAATGTCATTTGGTGAGTCCTCACCTTTCACAATATCTGCCCACATCCTTCAGGAGCCCTAATTGGTGGCTTTTTCCTGGGTGTTGGGGAAAGAAAAGGGGGTTCACTTTCAGCTCAGATTCTGACATCTGAATTAGGTCTAGATTGTCAGTTCTGGGATGAACTGAATACATGGCCACCTGCATATTTTCTAGGGCAACACAAATATTTTTAATAAAATCATAATCCTTGACATAAATATTTTTTACCAGAATATATTTAATTAGAAATCTTGTAAAAGGAGAGTGAGAAATTCTGATAACAACAATAACGAGTACATCATTCTGCCCTGACAAGACAGACTACTAAATTTACATTATGGATAAAAGAGCGGAAGGGTTTTATAAAAAGGAACAGTTCCCAGTTTGGATGAGAACAGGCACAAGGTTAGTCTGAAGAATGCTGGGCTTTAGGCAATGAATTACTTCTTGTAATGTGAAGGAGATGTACAAAGCTAAATGACCTTGGGATAAAATAGCTAAAGAATAAATCGAAAAAATCAGACCTTAGTTTATTGCTTGAAATATTTATTTTATAATCTTTATGTTAAATGAAAAATCACAACATTTTTACAGCCAGAAGTACCCATGATGAGTTATTTCCCTGAGTAGTGTCCTTACTGATTTCACTAGGATTAGGGTACTGCTTAACCAACAGTAAGTAACAAAAGTGAATTTCTGATACAGTCACACATAAGTCATATGTTTTGTAGTTTTATATTTCATTTCTTCACAGTAAACTAGCAATCAGCAGCATTTCACAAAGTTATTTTCATTTCTACTTCTTTGACTATGTTGTGATTTTCCCCTCCACTGACACTGAAGCTCAAAAAAAAATAAATCTGTTTATCACTACCCAAAGCCTACTTCAGTTTGGTTCTGCTGAGAAGCAAAATAGCTAAATTCCTCATCCTTTGGCTTGAAAAAGTGCTTGTCTTCACTTTGCTGCAGTTGATGTGCCAGAGGAAGAAGACCTGTATTTATTATTTATTGTTTTCTGCGTGTTACTAATCTTGGTTTGAGTTGGAAAAGCTGACTTCCTGTGAATGTATTAACGGTGGTATGAAGAGCTCACTAATCAGTGCTTTATAAAATATCATTAATAATTTACGTGCTTTAAGAAAGGACCCATAGTGTTTCCAGGAAATATGCCAAATATTATCTGTGAGTAACCTCCTGTTAAATATTTTATCAGCAAGAAATAATTTAAATCATCAAATGAATTCCAGCTTTTGGTGTCATGATGGGTCACATGTGTGAGTTGGGTGTATTTCATGACAGACCGTGTTGGTCCTCAGATAAGAAGGTAAGGTATGAGAGGGGCATGGAGAAGACTTAGCCAGGAAGAAACTATGCATTTCTGGGGTGCTCAGCAGAGGTTAGAGCATTAAATGATGGGTGGCAAAGGGAGACATTACCTCTCAGAGGTAGGTTTAAAAAAAAGATCAAGGAATCGAAGGAGGTAAAGTTGGAGTGTCATGTAGGAGACACCCCAAGCATATTCCAGAGGATTTGTGGCTCTGTCTTAGTCTCCTTCTCCAAATTTGCTGAGCAATAGTGAAGTGGCAGACTTCTTTTTGCATATTAGCCTCCTTCAGGGCGATGGTAGCAGGAAGTGATTCACCTATCTGGCAAGGCAGCCTCCTTAGAAACCAACCATGTGAAAATCACGCTGTATGGATGATCAGCCTACGGTATTGCTGTCAGCCAGGCTGTGCTCTGGGCATGTTTCTAGGCTGCTGTCAGGGAAATCAGTGCAAAGCAGTTAGGAAGTGCACTTCTTATCTTGCATGCTGCTGTAGTCTTATCCATCACATAAAAGTGTTGTTTTTTTTTTTTTTTTTTTCAAAAAAAGCTTTTTCTAAAGGAAACATCCGTCATTACATTGTATATAGAGATCAACAGGTTTTGCATTCCTTGTGGTGTTATCAAGCCCTTTCATCAGCTAACCGGCTAATTTACACCACCACAGCCTTCCTGTTACAGATAGAAGGAAGGATTTGATGTAACCTGAAACCCTAACTCACTCATTACCCAACAGAGGGTCACTCTGCTATAGCAGTGAATGCAATGAATATAAAAGCATTTTAATGGAAACCTTCCCTGCAGCTGGAGAACATCATTCTGTTTGAAGAATTTCTGGTAAACAGGCATTTTCCAAACCATAAACATTTGGGTTTTAAATGAATATTTATTCTGTTTCACTCTACATTTATTTGTAAAGAGGAAATGTCTGTATAAATAGATGATTAAGATCTAGAGTGCATAGTACCAAAGAGGGATTGTAGCTTATTCTTGATCGCTGTAGGAAGAAAACATTCTGAACCTGTGATGGTCAAAGGAAAAACAATATCGAAAGCTGCTTTTGGTACATTCAGAGTGGAAGAGTGCACTGTTGCACGTTCAGAGTTTTAAGTGCTTCTTCTGACCTTTTACTGTGCATAGGGCACATGCATAATCACAGAGCAATAGCCAGAATCATTTGTAAAGCTGAAGAGCTCATGTTTGCTCATAGTTGGCCCGGGGGCTAGCATGTAAAGCAGGAGAAAGGAGATAAATCTTCCTTGCGTATCACTCAATGCCCTCAGTTATTGCTCTTGCTCTCCCTGAATACAAAACCCAGGGAGAGCTAATGTCCTCATTCAGCAAGGCATTTAGCATCACTTCAGCTACACGAGCTGTCTCACATACGCTTTTCCATTTGTTTGCAGTGCTCCTCACTTCAAATATTTGATGGTAAGATGATGCTTCAACTAAGGCAAAACCAGAGTTTTTTCTCACTTCTGGCCTCCGTGCAGAGGAGGGAGTTGATAGCAGTGAAGAGACTTGAGCTGCCCATTAAACTGGAGGTCTCGTTGTCAGGCTGTGCTGACTGGGAACCCTCTGATCTGCACCTTTTCTAAGTCCCTACTTTTGCTTTACTCAAGTCAGCCTAACTATGTCAAAACAAGGTTTTATTCCTTAAATCATTTTTTTTTTTTCAGCTAGTTTTGAAACAGCAGTGCAGTCTTCTATGATCGTAAATCTTTATGTACTCTATTAGATCAAAAATCTGTGCTTGGATAATCACAGAGATGTCCCGATGATGTCAGTGAATCAAGGTCAGTATTGATACAAGTATATTTCAACTAGGCATGCTTACATCAGCTATGTGATGATTTTGAATAATTCTACATGCTTTTTTGAGGGTAAAATTTGCTCCTTACTTACATCACACGCTCTAAGAGGATAAGCTGTGAGAACAAATTCAGATATACCCCCCCACTACACCCCTGCCCTATCCATTAACAACACTGGGTACACAGGTAAACATGAACCAAGTACATTTTTTTCCCCAAACTTGCACTTACATGGAACTTTCCAGGAGGATACATTATCCAAGATATCAAAATAATGAGGTGATTATTGTTTTCAGAAAGGGTGGGTATCCTGCATTTGGGTTAATTTCTTCCTGTTGTTATTTTGGACTCGATTCCCAGCCTACTGATTATTTGCAATCGTCTGTACGGCGGGTCAGCCTAATAGCAAGAAGACCCTGTGTGGCTCTGTATGACTCCTGTCTAATTCCTCTTGTTGAAAAGTTTCCATTACCCCCTTGAAGGAGTTCAGGAATGCTATGCAATACCACATGTAGCGTTTTTCAGAACTTATTTTCAAATTCAAATGAAACAAACAGTTCCAATAAGATTAAAATACCTTGGAAGAGTGGATTTTTCCAGAAAAAAAGTATTGTTTTATAGAGGTCTGTATCCTGCTGAAAAAATAATTCAGAACATGCCCTTCTTGCTTTATTGCACTGTATTTTGCAAAATAAGTGGGATTAAAGATGGACTCAGAACAGCATTTTTTCCTTGATCCATTTTTTATGTAATACATATTTAACATGTTTCACTTGAATGGCCTTTTTATGTTAATGGTTCGGAGGCTTTACTGGAATGTTTGTAGGAAGGTATCACTGTTGGGTTCTGTGGTTATTTTCTTTATATCCATTAAATTGCTGTATTTCTTAAATTGTAATTGACAGAGTAATATCTGAACAATTTCTTTGTTCAGTTCTCCAGTCTTCTTGCTCATTCTGAACTGCTTTCTGGGAAGACGTTTAAAAACAAACTAAACCCATAATGGTCTCTAGAAGGGTAAATGACACTCAAAGACAACATCTTTTAAATGCAAAGACGAGTTTCTCTGAATGAACGCTGAACTGTTCAAGCCCTTAACAATGTGGTTAACCTCTGTTCCTCTGTGTGTTTCACCAGAATATTCTGAATTATGTTCATCTTCACTGAAACTATGTAAAAATGATTTCTTTCCCTTTATTTTTAAACTCAGAAACCAAATGTTCATGGGAAGGAAAAAGTATGGAAAATGTTGAGGTGAATCTAGGAGGTACTAGGAGCTATTTCACTGGCTATTTCCAAAATTCCCTTCTGCAAAGGTCAAAGCAGAAACAGTACAGCATTTCTTGGAAAAAGGAAGTGAACGGTCCCCATAAATCCACCTTTCATCTTATTATAATTATTAATTCTAACATATTAGAGGGTGCATCAGTATTTTTAAGAAAAAGAGAGCTGGGAAATAATCTTAAGCACCTGTCTGTTTCCTAACCTTACCTGAAGTATTCAGTCCCTGATCTATTTGGAACTAGTAAAACTCTCCCCCTGCTCTGATCTAGTAGAGAGCAGCTTTAAGCTGTGGGTATGTAACCCAGTTGACTAGGAGTCAGCTCCAGTTCCCTTTTTTACTTAGTGGGAGAGACATAGGTTTAATGGATGGCACTCAAAACTGACTAGGACTCTGGAGGTCTTGAACAAACACGACAATAGACGGTCCTCATTAAGGCAATTTACAATATAGATGCGAGTTAACCTATTGATACAGACTGAGGAACAGGACATAATATTCAGGCAGACATTGGTGTTTGTAAACCAGTCATGTAGCATTGAAAATTTTAGTGTGCTTCAGAGAAAAAAAAAAAAAAAGTGTTTTAAAGAGTGATTAAGATCTATTGTTAGACAGTATTCTTGCTATGTCTGAAGAAAAAATGTGGAGAGGGGTCATTACAATAATAATTTTTCCCACAACTATGGAAAAGGTGAAAAACCTTGGAATTATATACAGAATAAAATTTTACTTCCTGTTACTGAATCATGTAGTGTAAGTTTAAGACAGAAAGGGTTTGTGGAGCAAAGACAAGAAAAGATCATCACTTGATGACAGAGAGAGTGAAGAATGAGCCAAGGGATGTGCAGAGCAGTGATGTTGTTCAAGCTATAATTTACGGGAGGTAGGGACATTGATTTTAGCAGAAGCATTCCAGATGGGTATTATGTTACACTGAAAGTTTTGTTATCAGTAAAAGAGAACTAACTCATCGTGCATACAGTCCAATTAAAATTTTATCATTGCAACAAAAAATACAATAGACATTGTTAGTAGCACAGTTACATTGGTATCAACACTAAAATATTGAGTTTGTTTGACTCTATTTTTATAAGTCTTCTTAACATAGACTACTTATTTCTACTGATCCCAACTAAAATTTAAAAGTTGCACAACAGGCATCCCTCTTCACTTAACACAAAGGACCGCCATTTTTTGTGATTACCTTGCTCTGTTAGCCCTCTACCATGCATTGTAATTTCAGAACTGCACTGAAACAAGCTAGACAGTTATCACTTAACCACTGGGCAACATTTATTACAGATAAAATGAACTAAAACCCATTTATAGGAAGGCAAACCCAGGCAAGTTTTGAGACCCTGAACTATTAGGTCAATACAAAACTTGTGGTGTTTTACCAGTCATGGCAATATTATTTTTTTTTACTGGGTTAGAGTGTGTGGAGCATGAGCATATTTTATAGAGACAAAGAAATGTCTGTTGCAGTAGTGATGGTGAGTGCCTTTCATGACAGCAGCATTTCTAAGGCCTGACATATGCTGAGTATAGAACCTGCAGAAAGGTCCCTGATGAATATGCTGGTGAGATTATGGGCTCACATGTGGGCTTACAGCAGACATAATGATGCTGCCAGTTTTAAGGAAGAAGGTAATAGAGAGCTTAATAGGAAATAAATTAAGAGTTCTTTTTTAACTGATAGAGAAAATTGCATTAGAAAATGGTATCATCATTTCAGTCCAAACAAAACCAGAGAAAAGAGGTAGATTAATGAATTGTTCTGGTAAAGACAGCTGTTCATTTTGTGTCTGTGAATGAGTTTACCTAAAGATAGTGATGAATTCTTTGAAACCAGTGTGAAAAAAAAATTGAAAGGACTTCCTGAAGATATAATGAGAATAGTAAAAGAAGAATGAAGAATAGATTCATGAATTAAAGCATGCAGAAAATATCAAGAAAAAATATAGCTGGCTGTTTGCAAGCTAATGGATCAGAGAGATGACTATGAAGTACAGATTTTGCTCTTTGGCTAGACAAGGTCATGAGAAAATTCTGATGAGAGCTTCAACCAAGTACAATCGATGGAAGGTTCTTTTGGAGGAGCTGTTGAGTTTTCCTAAATCTGAAAACAAGAACTGAAGTGAGTGATCTATGGTTTCTGATTTTTTTCCTGAGTTTCTACTGCTGGATTTGGTGGAAATGACACTGCTCCAAAAGATGCTTGTAATGTGTGAACCAAATGGTACTTATTTGAGATTGAAGATTCAACTGGTAATTAGATACATGTTCATCTTTAAGCATGTATATACTCCTGCTGTCCTCATTAGGTAGACTAGTAGGAAGTAATAATTAGAACAGCTTTGAAATTTTTTTAGCAAAATGTTTGTCCTCAGAAAATGTTGTTTCATCAAAAATTTTCTTTTGGTAACATTTCAATGAAATTTTCCTTTGGGGTGGGTTCTATGCTCCAGACTGAAGGTGGAACTGAGACAACCACTATCATGCCAGATAGGGATCCTAGACCAAGGCCTGGAGCACACAAATGCTCCTCAGATGGTTCCTCTAATGACTGATTTAGAGTACAGACATTAAATCATAAAATGGTTAGGGTTGGAAGGGACCTTAAACATCATTTAGTTCCAACTCCCTGCCATGGGTAGGGTCACCTCCTGCTAGACTGGGTTACTCAAAGCCATGTTGTTCCCATCCAACCTGGTCTTCAACTCTTCCAGGGATGGGGCATCCACAACTTCCCCTATGCCAGCGTCTTACCACTCACACAGTAAAGAATTTTGTCCTAATATCTAATCTAAATCTACTCTCCTTCAGTTTAAAACTGTTACCCCTCATCCTATCACTACACTCCCTGATAAAGAATCCCTCTCCACCTTTCCTATAGGCCCCCTTTACGTACTGAAAGGCCGCTGTAAGGTCTCCCCGAACTCTTCTCTTCTCCAGCCTGAACACCACCAATTCTCTCATTCTGTCCTCATAGGAGAGGTGCTCCAGCTCTCTGATAATCTTCATGGTCCTCCTCTGGACTCGCTCCAACAGGTCTGTGTTCTTATTATGTTGGGGGCTCCAGAGCTAGATGCAGTTCTCCAGGTGCAGTCTCATGAGACTGGAGTAGAGGGGCAGAATCACCTCTCTCAACCTGCTGGCCAAGCTTCTTTTGTTGCAGCCCAGGATGTGGTTGGCTTTCTGGGATGCAAGTGCATATAGCCAGTTCATGTTCAGCTTTTCATCAACCAATACCCCCAAGTCCTTCTCCTCAGGGCTGCTCTCAATCCATTCTCTGCCCAGCCTGTATTTGTGCTTGGGATTGCCAGTCTTTTGCAGGTTGAAAGAGTTACCTCAGAATTAGAGCACCAGCCACCCCTGGTTGGGTCTCCATGCTTTTGTTTGCGGAATACATTGCAAAAACATTGCAAATACATTGCAAATATATTGCAAATACATTGCAATACAATTGGTTTGAAGACTTTCCCATTGAAGAACTAATACAACTTGCCTTATGTGTTTATTCTGTTTTGATTGGCTTGTCATATGTGCATTTGAACACATTGTTACAGGTTCCCTGTCAGGTCAGTGATTTGTTTTATAAGCGAGGGTAGATTTAATGCTAGCAGTCTTTTAACACTTTATCTGTCAGCTTCTTGATACTTAATCTAGGACCATTTATCATATGTGCACTGTGGTCATATGAGTACTGTGTTCAATTTTGGGCACCACAGTAAAAGAACATTGAGGTGCTGGAGAGGGTCCAGAGAAGGGCAACGAAACTGGTGAAGGATCTTGAGAATAAGTTTTATGAGGAGCAACTGAGGGACTTGGGGTTGTTTAGTCTGAAGAAAAGGAGGCTGAGGGGAGACCTTATTGCTCTCTACAACTACATGAAAGGAGGTTGTAGAGAGGTGGGCATTGGTCTCTTCTCACAAGTTACGACCAATAAGACAACAGGAAATGGCATCAAGTTGCGCCAGGGGAGGTTTGGGTTAGACATTAGGAAAAACTTTTACACTGAAAGGGTTATCAAAGACTGGAACAGGCTGCCCAGGGAAACTGGTTGAATCACCATCCTTAGATGTATTTAAAAGCCATCTAGATATGGTGCTCAGGGACATAGTTTAGAGGTGGGCCTGGTAGAGTTAGGTAACAGCTGGAGTTGATGATCTTAAAAGTCTTTTCCAGCCATAACAATTCTATGATTCTATGATACGGCTTCATCTTCTAAGCAATTTTTTCAACCAGCTGAGGATTTGTCCATCAACATCACAGTATCTAAACCACTTACACCAGTCAGTCTGTTTCAAAAGCCTTCTTCAAGTTCAAACGCTGACTACACCTGCTACATTACCTTTAGTAGTTTTTATTTTTACTTCCTAAAAAAAGTTAATCACATTTGTTAAGTGTGACTTCTTTAAAATCTATACTTTTACCTATCTTTAGTTATTCAAATTCCATTCTGCTTCTTTCTTGTACTTGACTTGGTTCTTCTGCTTAATTCTTTTACTTGATCATTGAATTTAAAATAATTTTTACACAAGAATTTTAATGTTTTACTTTGTTACTCTTTGTCTTGATGTGTATGAGGTTGATACTGTGTTTAGTCAACAATTTACTTCTTTTTGGCTCAGGGAAAATGAGAGCGCTGGATTTAGCTGGTTTTATTCATATAAAGTTGTACCTTTATCATGGCGCAGCCTTGTTGACTTAAACTCAGTTTCTTAATGACAATTTCTAAAACTTCTGTTAGTGTTGTTGACCACCAATTACTTTTCACTAGATGAGATATAGGCATCTGAATACAGAGTTTGAGAAGTAGTGTCTTGGATGTAGGATTTCACAGAAAATTTCACCAAAGCTGGTTTGTTTCTGCTAGATTTCCCATTCAACATTTTTTCCCATTGAACGCATCCCAGCTCCTCAACCTCTGTGTACCTAAATAATCCAACAGCAAGTCCTTTAGAAGAGGCGGAAATATTTTTGACAAAAATAATCCTTGAAGTCATGAAGGTCTTGTATTAAGAACAGGAGTTCCTTTCTTAATGATTTTTTATGAAGTCTGTTTTCATTCACTGTGCTGATTAGATTTTTCTCTACTCTGTATTTTTGTATTATACTTCAATAAAATTACTACAAGTTTTCCTCCATCTCACTTAAAAAAAAAAAGAAGTGAAAAAAAAAAAGAAAAAAGTGTCAAACACAAATCATTTTACAGAAGCAGGTTTAGGCCCCGCTTTTGTTTTTGCAGCAGAAACAATCTGTTTGAAATATAATAAATCACTTCCTTCACCTGCATGTCTCTGTGCATAGTTACGTGTGCTCATTCTCTTCACACTCTTTCACTTAAGAAACAGATGTTACTTGCTCCAACAGGAAGGAAAAGGTGCTAGCAGGCTCTCTGAGACCAGCTGGGTCTGTAGAGTTTATTATATTCCTGCAACAGTTTATTCTCCTCTAGACTGACTTATTGCTTTCCACTTCTTCATATACAAAACTTCCTGTAGCCAGAGGAAATATAACCCTGTCATAAAATGTCCACTTAAAGGATCGGATGACCCAGCTTTAGCTCTTTCCTTGTCTCTAAGTGTTTCTCTCCTAAGGTATGATCCATTTTAAAAGCTGAGGTCATTCGAAAGACAGCAATGGCAATTTCGGCCTTTACAGGAACTAGGAGCGATAAATGAGTATGTATTCTTCCATAGGTCATTTGGATTCTTATCATATTCGCAGTCTGAAAGTCTTTCTCATCGATACTCCTTCAAGATCCCACTTGAAATTACTTAACTTAAATGTATGTCAGCACAACGCTGTAAAGCAACTTTCTCTCAGGCAATTTCCCCAGATGGCCAGCGACCAAGTATTAAAGCTGAATGTCACTCCTGACATTCAAGGTGGTCAGGGATGAGGAATAAGCCTGGATTTTCATACTCTGTTGCATGCAAATAGGAAAATTGGGAAAGCAGTTTCACACTTTGGGAAGACTGAATAAATTGAGTTAACAAAGATTTCAATTTTATTGGGGTGCAAGAAGAGAGATTTTCCCAAATGTCTGACTCAGGAGCTAGAAAAACCTTAAAGGGCTTTGGTAAAGCTTTCTTGTTTAAATCTGACAATGCCACCCATTTCCTTAACTTAAATGTCTTTGCTATGCTGAGCCAGTCTTCTCTTCTACTGACAATGAAAGATTGACAGTCTTCCTGAAGAGTGTCAAATGCTGTGTTGCTTTTGCTGTGTCGCTAGTAACAGAGACTAAACCAAAACTAGCCCAAAATTGCTGATGTGGGCCCCCCAAACTAGTATTTGTACAGAATCTGGAGGTGAAAGCCTAATGTGCTAACCACCAGCTGGGACCTGATCAAAGCACTGCTCAGTGTAAAGGTAGATTGTGCTTCTAAGAACAGTCAGGATCTTTATCAGTAATAGGAGAATCTAAAACTAAGACATTAAAAAATATATGTACAGACTTGCTTTTGTGTTTTATGGTATATTGTTAGTCTAGGACCTCTCTAATCTTGCATCTTTAAAAGAATAAAACAACCAAAAGAAAAAAAAATGAAACGTTTGAGAGTTGAAGTTGTGTCCTCAGTACTAAAACAGCAGTAAGCGTTCAGCTTAAAACCAGGAACGTAAAATATTAATGATATTGCACTGAAGTGGCATCACAAGATGAGAAAAACTGTTCTGGTAATTTTTGTATTAATCATATGTAGAGCTTAGAGCTTGCTTTCTGTGGTTTCCCTGTAGGCTGAATAGGTTGTGAAAAAGTGGATGCAGGCAGGCACTCAGGAGGCAGTTAGACATTAATGAAAGTGTAGAATCAAAAGTTTAGATTTGTACCAAAACTGAGATGTTTTCGGATTCAACCCTTTTGCTCTTGGCCTACTTCTGTTTCACAAATGCAACCAAAATATGGCTCTGTTTCTCAGTACATACTATTTTATCCAGTTTGGCATGAAAAAATGGATGTCTGTACAATAATGTTTATTTAAGCCATCTCAGAATTAGGGGTGGGATTCAGTTTCTGTTTCAGACATATGAAGATGTCTAAATTTAAGTATATGCAGTGTAGACATTTACATTTCAGCTAGGGATCTACACTTACATAGGATCTATGCAGATCTTTAGAAAACCCCATCAAGTCTTAGATGTATAACTCTTAGATAGGAAGGTAATGATTCACTTGCCCATTCATTGCTGTCAAATGTCCCTTGTGCCTAGGTATCCTGTATCCTGCCTGGACCTCAACTGTCACTCCAGGAACGGGTAGTTTTCCATCAGTACTGTGTCCAATCTCATAGCCCCCACGTAGATTTCTTAGATACCTAAGGTATCTCCACTGGCACTAAATGCTGATGTAGGGGCAAATGAATCAAGCTGCTTGAATTAAGTGAGTTGAATCCCACCCGAAATGTGTTGAACAGCCAAGAAAACTAACCTGTCAGCTCTGCTTTGAGTGACAAGGGTGAGGTTGGATCAGATGACCCCCAGAAGTCATTTCTAACCTCAGTTATTGAATGATTCTGGACTGTATGAGATCTGGCGGCCAGCAGGGATATCCGTTAGTCTATTTGCAAACTGCAGAATGTAGAAATTTGCCGCGTCTTATCTCTACTTACTTTTCTCCCATAAAGTGAAAATATACTGTTTGATTCCTCAGTCTTATGTCAGTTGAGGAATTTCAGTTAATATTACCTATTTTTTTTCCCACAGATCTGAAAAAAAAAAAAAAAAAGGAAAAGTACTCAAAAAACAAGGAAACAGGTTTTCATTTAACCAGGTGAAAAATTAAAAACTTGTTAAGATACTAACCACTTTTCACTCTCTGTGAAACCCGACTTTGACAAATACTGAAGAAGTTGATGGAGTTAACTGCATGCACAGATTATGTTTCCAAATTTGGGATTTCAATAGAGAATTTTTATTTGCTCAACCTGGCTGCCTTCCTGTTAGTTGGTTACTGTTGGTCTACCACTTTATTAAACACATAGTAATGCAAATTCAAATACCTCTGAAAAACAGGATGAAGTCCTGATGTATTGAAATTAAAGAGACCTTTTTTTTTTTTTCACATTCAATTCGGTACAGCACAAGGTTTCACCTACCATACAGTACATGGATCTAGACCTCCATGCAATTGCTGCATATGGAGGTTCCCAGAATGCTTTGTATTGCTGTCAGAATATGACAGCAGACCTGACAGACCTGAGAAATAATGATGAGAGGAAGTCAAATATTCCTGGAAGAATGGCAGGTGGAAAGAAAAAGAAAAACATTTGTAAAATAAACTGTAATTTTCTCTAATCATTTCCACTTAGTGTAAGAACAGCTGTGAAGTACATGGCTTAAAAGACCAGGATTTTGCCAGGAAAAAAACAAAAAGAACAGGCAGAAAAAAAAAAAGCAAGAGAAGGGAAAGAAGAATAAAAACATAACTAACTGTAAAAATATGAATAAATGATTGTAAGTGTGTTGGGGATTGTGTTGGGCTGGAGATTTGGTTTGCAATTCTTGCCAATGTCTAGGCTAGACCTAGCTAGGGGAGGCCATAGTTTGAAAAAAATAATTATAACAACATGTTTGTATGGGACAATGAACTCTTCCAAAAATCAATTGAATAGTCACTTTCTTTTGTGTTCAACAGAAAATTTTTATAGTGTGTCATTTACCGTCTGAATGCCTCAAAACAATTTGGACTTTGTCCATCAGGATGTTTGATAATGAGGGCTTTTTTTTTTTTTTTTTGTGGAGCAATGAGCATATTAACACTTGCACAACCCAAACCCTCACTTTAACATGTGAATGTCATCATCTTAGTTGCCATTCCTCGGAGTACCTCTAGGGGCTGGACTTCCAGTAATAACATTGCACAGCAAAAGCATTTTTCTGGTGTAAACCTGTTGAGTGAAACCATTGCCGCATTTGTCCCCCAGCTCGGTGGAATATTGGTTGGCATTGTGATGGTGTTCCTGTAAATTTCATACTGCCTTCGATAATGTCATAAAAGATACTTTGGCAAGTGGCATCAAAGTGATGTACTAGCCAAGAAGTATTGTATTTAGAGGGACATCTCCATCTCCAGTAAAAATATAATCGCAATATTTTTGTGGTGAAATTATGCAGTCATGTGCTTTTTTCTTCATTCATTAAAAAAAACAAACAAACAAACATGTAGAAAATAGACTGGCTGAAAAGTTAAAAAATCTTCCTATCTCCCATGCGTACTTGTCACATTGTATTTTAGATTATTTTGATGTTCATATGAGAAGCACATGGAACCTAAACAAATACATGTAATTGTGTAATGTTGTATTTCCTGTTCTTCAGTATTTATGTAAGAAGGGAAAACAACACATGTTACAGAGTAGTTCAGTTAAGGCTTGATATCTCTCCTGCATTAAACATATATTTTCTGTGCTTGATGCTTTGGAATCATTCTATACCGGTTAGCACGGCTGGAAGGACAAGTCGGTTGAAGTCTGTATTGTATGGCTATTCATGCTGAGAACCCCCAAATTACCTAAAAACCACCGAATAAAGAAGAAAACGGTAGAAACCTCTCCTTTTTTTTTTGTAATATCGATTTGACTATGTGAAACTGGTTGCAGCTACATGAAACTGTGTTTATGTGGCTGTGATAGTAATGACTATAGTACAGGAATTGTGAGATTTTTTAAGCACTTTTCTTGAGAGATTACGACAGTATCAGAAAAGGAAATACAAAGCATAAAACATATGACAAATGGGAAACAAATTGCTTCGACTCACAGGAGGAGGGTAAAAATGATCTAGTTTTTATTTGCAGCAAGGGAAAAAAATAAATCTACTGTACCTACTAGGAACATTCTCTTGTTGCCCCAGACTCCTACTGTCTTTGGTAGGCAGGTTATTGAGCTTTAAAACCAAAATGGTAATTAGTTTGCAGTAGACTTTTAGGGTAAATTTCCTCCTATAATTTACTAAATGCCATTTTGAATACTTTCAGCAGAACCCCAAAAGAGAACAAAGAACTCTTGCAATCCTCAGTGATCAATGGACAATGTTCATATGAAGTAAACCAGAGCAGAAAGAGGCTGATGCAGACGGATGTGCTTCCATCTCCTAATGAATCACCTTGTCTAGAAATTATGTCTGTGGGTTAGAATTGACCAAAGGTGTTGCCTACATGACTTTTTCATCTAATTTTCTCTTGTTTAGTTCCAGCAAGGACCTCAAAACAGAACTTTACATATAGAGGAACCTATGGCATTTAAAAGTTGTGCTGTTGTTTCTAGGACCCCTAGAAGGAAAAGAAAGACTCAGGCACATCAGAGACATCCAGCCTGTTGAAGGACGAGTTGTAAGCTAGACAGAAGGAAGCACTAAAGAAAAGTGATTGAACCTGATTTTCACCTAGACTCAGATGCTTATTTCCAAATACCAGAAATCAGGATTCACAGACTAAGTTATCTGCTTATTTGTGATGTGTGTGCAATAGTTAAACACTACGGTTAGTTATTGTAGTTATTGTAATGGGTATTCAGAGAGGAATATTAGGTATTAATGCAATGGGAATACGGCTAAAATTGATTTTTTTTTTCCTTTCACAGAAGTAAATCTTTCACATACTTCCATAATTAAGTTTTGAAATTTCTGACATTCAGAAACAAAATAATTGGTGCATTTGTATCAAAGTTTTGTTCCTTTCTTACTATCCAAAGCTTAATTTTCCCCTACAATCTTAGTTTCTTTGTTTAAAATCCCATCTTCCATAAATATTGTTAGTGACTTGAATAAGAAAATACACAGGAAAGAGACAAGGAAGTGACTTTTTTATTTCTTTTACTACAGAAATAAGAAGAAATAAGAGGCACCCAGTCAGTACTCACACTGAGAGACAAAATCAGAATTTTCAGAAGTCTTTGTGATAAAAAATATAAAATGAAAAAGAAAGCAAATAACAAATATCAAGCAATAAAAAGTTTATAAGTGCCAAAGTCAATACACAATTGTTCAGACATTTCAAAAATTTTCTATTCTCAAGCCTAGTAGCAAGATTTTATTTGATAGGTTTTTAAATATCAGAATCAAAGATATGCTATTAAACTGATAACTGATTAAGGCTCATTTCTGCATTTTAAAAGCTTGTTTTCATAATTTAACTCTTTTTTTCAGACTTAAAGCAGTCATGGTGCTAACAATAATTTCAAATTAATATAAAGTCCGGAGAAGTGCTCAGATTAGTAGCACAAAATATTTGATAGTGGTTCAGTATGAATGCATAAAAGTCCAGTGTAAAGTATAATTATGTCTTCACTTGGCAGATCAGGAACTCTCTCTTAGTTTGCATTTGGTCACTTACAGTAGTTTCTGATTTCTCTCATTTAAAAGGTGTGCCTGACCTGCTGATACCAAAGATCCCATAAATGTTGCCAAATTTACAGTTATTTCCTAAACAAGGGATTATCCCTGTTTTTTGTCCATGTTAATCAGCACAGCTCAGTTAGCCTTGATGAAGCATGCCAAGCTTTTCCATGATAAAGATCTGGCTCTTTTTAGCAGGACTATATCATAAACCTGCCGTACAACTTTCACCCAGACTCATAAAAGCTGGTAATAAAGAAAATTGCACAGAAAAACAAAAGCTTTGCCACCCTGTGGAAATTATTATGAAGCAAAAATCACAAGACATGATTTAAAGTAACCTCTGAGTTTGTGGCCTCATATGGTTGGTTGACTCACAAAGATCAAAGGTAGGAAATAAGAAATCATTTCCATTAGAGGAGAACACTCTACTCGCCTGTAGCATGGGGTCAAATGAGGCCTTGATTTTTATCAAGACAGCAATGAAACAAGTGAAGTAATTGTTTTTTATGATAAAGAACATCGCTGTGGAGGATGAATTGAATCTGGAATTTATTTCATTGTCCTTTGCCAATAATACATCCGTTAACTATGGGAAGCACATTTCCATGCTGTAGAGAGTAAAAACATTCTAACTAAAAGCAGCTGCCAAACAGTTGCAAATCACATCTTTCATAACTACACTAATTCAGCTTGAAGTCCTTGTGACTTATTTCTGAAGTATTTGTTGTTAAAATAAATGTCCATTTTATTCAACAAAACAGATATATAATATGCTATTGCAAAACTGATGAGCATACTGGAACATTTGCTGCATCTCCAGATTGTAATAGGACATTGTGTTGCCATGTTGGGTTCTCATGACCACATCAAATCTGTCTTCTGTGGTATGGCTCAACTTTCTTCAGCATGGTGAGTTCTATTTCTATTTTCTCATCAAAGGATTTGATGGCTTGGGGCTATGGTTTTAGAAAAAGAACTATAACGCAAAGAAACTGTCTGCGAAAGAGATAAGCTATGGACTAAAAGATACTTTCTCAGCGGCTATTACAAATGTTGCGATGAATTCCCACAGGAACAAAGAGCTACGGTACTACTCACTACAGTCTATGGGATATAAGACAAAATGAGATAGAAAAAAAAGAAATTTTAATACTTTGGTGATCCAGTAAGTACAAGAACCCATATAAAATACTTTAATGACTCCTGCAAAGATGAGTGACTTTCAGACCACACATAGAATCGGAGCAGGATAAGAAAATCAGGCTTATTTGGGAAAGATTTGTCTTGAGATTTCCAAATCATTTAAGACTGGCCTAATTCCACAGCCATGAAAGTTGATTGAATGCCCTCTTAGCTTGTAACTTCAATGACATCAACCAGAATATTTCTAACAGAGGTCAGCAATAACTTTTTGTTTGTACAGCATAATAAATTAAACATTTCACTTTGTTTTAATTGACTTTGCAGCTTAACAATAGATTAATATTTCAAAAATATGTCTGCAGTTTTGTAGATTTTAGCAGTTTTGAAAAAAGCAAAACAAACAGCTTTGGTATTCTCAGCTTTCTATATACTTTGGTACGAGACGGTGGTTAGATATCTCAAGCTGCAAGTTGATTGGAATTAAATAAGTGGAATGAGATAGCATGCTCAAATTTGCAGAGCATTCTAAGCCACACTTCCAGTAATAAAGGAGTCAAAATTAGACATGGTCTTTCAGAAATCTTAAATTACTAAGGAAAAAAAAATAGTAAAAATTGAGAATCATTATAACATTGTCGTTTCCACTATATACTTTAAAGCACATTTTAAAGGGAATTTGACAATCAATTTTCATATTGTTATTTTTTTTTAATTAGTTAGATAGATGAAGAACACCATTGCAAATATACCTTTAAATATTTCCATTACCCTGAAAGTATATGCTATGACCTACATGAAAGTCATGCAAAGATCCTGCCATTCACTTTTTTGTTTCTTTTATCAAACTTCCAATCTCCTCAAAGCAATATAAACAAATCACACCTGAAAACCAGCAAAAATCCATGTAAAAAAAAATTAAAAATAAAAAGAGTTAATTTTGGTTTTTTTTTGTCATATATTTCATTAGCGTAAAGAATCAAACAGCCTATGGCTTCAGACAGAAAGTGCAACTGCCAATTCATGCTGGAGATTCAAATGCTATACTAGATATAAAGGAACTAATAATTGCTTAAAAGTCTGATAACAATTTACACTGAATTGTGCAATTACTGAATGCCTTAAGATTTGGAAATTCTCATGGAAGCTCTAGCTCGAAACCATTGGTAAACTAACACACGTATGAGGTCTTGCACCAAAAAAAGAGTATGATTTTTGGTTTGAGCATTTTTCATGGGAACCAAAAGAGAAGAAAAAAAAAACTTTGTGAATATCTCTTATTTTCTATAATTTTTAAAAGATTGTGTAATATGGTTGAGCAGTGCATGGAGAGGGGCCTTTTTCTCTGACCTGCAAGCTTTGAAGTCCAGTATTTGTAGACTGAAGAAAAAAATCTCCCTGTTCAGTGTACTATATCACAACAATATGAAGTCAGTGTGCAGACAGCAAAATATTCTTTGTAAGAAGATGGCCAGGTTTTCTTTGTGTAGGAGTTGTGATTGGACAGAAGCAGAAAGGAGAGGTGGAATGTAGGAATTTGGTGAGGGAGAAAGGGAAGATAGAATTTTTCAGAGGGAAGAGCAGATGACAGAAATTTGGCAGGCTCTGTGCACGACAGCTATGAAAGTGATGGTTTACAGTTGAGAAGAGTGTCTTTGTGTAGGCAGAGTTGGTCAGCATTGCTTCTGCTTCCCAGAGTCCCATAATAGTTGGGGTCAGAAGGGACCTGTTGAGATCATCTGGTTCAGCCTTCCTGCACACACAGCATCAGCTAGACCAGGTTGCTCAGTACCATGTTCAGTCAGGTGTCAAGCATCTCCAAGGATGGCAGCTATTCAGGACTTCTTGTATTTCCAACTGGCCAACATTTTAACTGATTAGTGTGGTTTTGTGCCAAAATTAACAAGCTCTCTTAGATACAAACAGACATAGTCTGGACTGGCCTGTGGACAGAGGGCACTATACTGTCCAGAGTCCTAGAATGATTATTGATTTAGTACACTTTTGGCTTGAGGCTGGTTTCACTGCAGTAGCACTGAATTCACACCGATTTTTGTCTGTCTTGTATCTTGGAGTACTGTTCCTCACAGTCCGCGGATACCTCCCTAACTTTTCAGACACCTCCTTGTATTTGACATAGCAAGCATTGAACTGGAGTCAGTAAGTCTGGCTGGATTCAAACTGAGTTGTTTCTGATCCGTAGTGCCAAGGGAATTTTGGAGCACCTGCATTGTTGGGAAATTACATTATTTGAGTCCATCAGTATTTTGGATAATGGAAAGCTAACTTTGCGTTTATTGGGATACACTTTATTTTAGAAGGCATGTCTCACTCTTGTTTCATTGAATCACAGAATCATAGAATGGTTTGGATTGGGAGGGACTTTTAAAGACCATCTAGACCAATCCTCCTGCCATGGGCAGTGACACCTCCCACTAGACCAGGTTGCTCAAAGCCCCATCCAGCCTGGCCTTGAACAGTTCCAGTGACAGTGCACCCACTGTTTCTCTGGGCAACCTGTTCCAGTGTCTCACCACCCTCATCGTAAAAAATTTCTTCCTTATGTCCAATATAAATCTACCCCCTTTCAGTTGAAAATCATTACCCCTTGTTCTGTCACTACGGGTAGTCTTTTACATCTTTCATGTAAACCCCTTTTATATACTGAAAGGTCACAATAAGGTCTACTCAAAGCCTTCTCTTCTCCAGGCTGAACAACCCCATGTCTCTCAGCCTTTCATCATAGGAGAGGCGTGCCATCCCTCTGATTATTTTCATGGCCCTCCTCTGGACCCACTCTAACAGGTCCATATCTTTTGGTCCCATACAGAAACTAACATCACTGTTTTGCTAGTACAATGCCCTATACATCTGTACATCTCTGGAGTGAAATTGCTACTGTTATTCCCTTTCTGCAGCCAGCTCATGCCTGGATATTACTTCTTTCCTACCACCTTAGCTAGATTTTTCTGAAAGATGTGTTTTTTTTCTATATGTTTCCTGGGACGAGTCTTTTCGACTTCCTCTGCCCTGCTTGGATGCTTCATAATTTTTGTATATTTTCAGTTCTTTTCTCTTTAAACTTGCCACCGTATATCTGGTTCATTCTCCCTCACCCTTCCCCCATTCCTGATTAGGAGAACATAAAATGGGACAAAGTCCAAAAAAGCGCATCTGGTATATTTTTTAATTTTGGCTCAGCCATCCAACCAGAAGTTGAAGAACGGAAGGATTGAAGCCATCTGGCAGCAGCAGTGTGAGGAGATACTGCTGTTTTATTTTTTAATGGCTCCCACCCAGCTTTGCAAACGACTGATTCTGCTGTTGCCTTCATTTAAGTTACTCTTGCAGCTGCAGCTAGATCTTTGGCTTCTCCTTATCTCCTTACACCATGGTAAAGGAAGAATGAAATTATAAATTGTGAAATCATATTATTATTGATTTTTTTTTCTATTTAAAACCTTATTTCATATATGACTACATTGAATTGTATGCAAGGAATTAGGGAATTACAGTATTTTCTTGTGTATGCCCCTGTAACATTTTATTGGATATGGTTTTCATCTTAATTTTGGACATTTATTAAAATCTATACAATTGACCTGAATAAGCTGAACATACTAATTATTTAAAGAGGATGTTCTTTAAAGTGCAGAATTAAAATGTTTCTTACTTCTGTGTATCGGGACCAGACAAATTTCATTACTTAAGTTTACTTCTGCATTAACTTGACTGTTCAGCTACTGAATATGACTTCAGCAAACAGTAAAAGTAGAATAAGTAGTGTGATATGTAGCTACTATGTTGAAGAAATCAGACTCAGCTTTTGCTTTTAATTAAACTTGTAAAATATTGGAGTGAACATAATTCCACTGACCTACTACTAGTCCAAACTAATATCAGCTCTTGGAGTCTACTGTGGAATAGAGGCATGGTTCAGTTTCCTAAATGTAAGCATGTTGCAACGTTTGAGAAACAACACTGATGTTATTTAGACATCCACATTTGGCCAACAAATATGACCTATGAGAGAGAGATCTGTGTCCTTCCAGAAGAACAGATGGTAGCCCAACAGCATACCCAAGAGTGTCTACAACAACACTAGATATTTATGCTTGAAGTTGCCCAAATTAATTTCCCTCTCCCTATAAAGGCAGTCTTATCTTCACTGAATGACTCATCCAAGACAAAGATGATCCTGTGTCCCTGCACTGACTATGGGGGAACCAGGAGGAGTAACTTGGCCAGGATGTCAAACTCTGAAACAAGAGAAGTTAAGCAAGATCATTCTTACTTTAATCAGCTTAACATCACTTAGTGATAATAAGCATGACTAAATGCTGCAAAGATAAAATTATACATTTTGCACTTTTATTTACCACTTAGAAATGTATTTTGAGCCAAAATACGACTAAAATTAATAATATCCCTATATTAATGTAGAAAAGAGTCAGAATGCTGTAGCATTAAGGCTAGGAGAGAAACAGAAATATGGTTCAGATGAAAAAATATTTTTTCTTTTCTTTAATCTACTGTGTAAAAGCAATGTCACATCTCTTTCATCATTCATGTTCAAGCCAATGATGAATTTACCGTCAATTTTATTGGGAGAATGATCTAATCTCAATATTTTGCACAAAATATAAAGAAAGTTGGCCATGTAAAGCTACGTAATACATACCTATCAAAAGTCCAGTGGAAGTAGAAAGAAACTTATAACTTAAAGCACAGATAGGTCTTGCAGCTCAGCTGGCAAAACACCTGAATTAAGAAAAAAAGAAGGAAAGAACAAGACACAGAGAAAAAGAGAGACAGAAAAAGAAAGAGAGAGAGGCCTGGTCTTAATCTCCAGGCCTGTCATTTATTTCTTTCACACAAAAAGTATGGGACACAGGTGGCTGAATGTCAAAGATCATACTATGTCTGCATGCTTCATAAGGCATGGGACAAATATATGAAACAGGCTGGGAGAACAGAAAAATCACAAGAAGTGGGTGCAGTTTCAGTGACCCAGGTCAAAGGTTGCATTGCTTTTGGTGTTTTACAAATGTTTGACAGATTAAACACCCACCTCCCATGGTTAGCAAATAAGCCATGCAAGTAAGAGTATTCATAAGAAATAAAACTTCATTCAATGTCCTTATTGTGAGGGATCAGGGTCAATTAACATGAGTAGCACATGTATGTTCTCAGTATAGACACACACACCCTTGGATTATCCTGGATTTTGGAAAACACATATTAAAATATGTTTGTAATGGTAGAACAACACCCTGGTGAAGGGGAAAAGGATTAGAAGTAAGCAGGTAGGATATTTACATACCGTTATCAAAGAAGGTGATAATTATATAATTTCCTGTGTATGTATTTGGCTCTTTGATATCTTTCTTGAGTAAAAGTTTATTTAGTGTCATTTCTGTATTGCATAGCAATGGAATTTGGTAAAAAAGTATGAGAGATTGAAAGCCCATGGTTTCAATACATCATAGTCTACAGACCTATAGCAGTAGTTTTCAAATTAGTTCTTGTTAGGTCCGTGTTGTATTCAGCCTTGTTCCCAGAGGTCATAATTTTGACCGGTAAGGTAAAATACTGTGATTATTTGAAAGAACGTATTTTCACATAGTGGCAGCATATGAAGTTCTTGGTAGGCCCATGAGAGTACTGTAAATGCACTTGAGAATCAATGAACTGCACACACAACTGTTTGTACAAGTGTTGATCCTTATGTATTTCAGTACTGTGGCAATGAATCATTCCTGAAGAGATTGTCTTATTTCTTCAAATAATGCCATAGGTGCTATTACAGTGACTCTGAGATTTTGGGTTTATTTATGACAGTCCCTTTTTTCTACATTTTAGCAATTACTCAAGGTAGAAAATATCTATTTTACTTGCTGAATTTGTCTTCACAGTGCATGAAAATCTATTAGAATTATCTTTTCCAAGAATCCACACTGGTTTACATCTTCTAAAACATTGGCCCTTACTTAAAAAATTATTTTCTGCTTCTCAAGCCTGAAAGAAAGCTTTTCTCTTGTTCTCTAGCCCCTGAAGATTTCCTTAGGTAACTGGTGATGGGGTGGGATCAGGACTGGACAGCATTATACGCTACTACAGGAAAAGTGTGATTTGAAACCAGATCTGATTATAGCTATGGAAGACTTTTATTCTATTATTAAAGATTTTATACAATTTCCTAAGGAAACAAGGTATATGTAGTCATACTTACTCTTTCTTTTACCTTTTTCTCTCTAACTGTCTCATTCTGTTTTTTCCTCCTCTCTTAGAATCAAGCAAACTAGTCTACACACTGGAAAACTATAAAAGGTTTCAGTCAAATTAGACATAAGGGAGGGCTCTCACAGAAAAAGATATTTCTTTAAGAAATAAGCAGCTAAAGTGATGAAAAAAAGATATTAGAAGTGTTGATGACTGTGGGTTGTTGCTGACTGCAGCTAAGTCTCCCTGTTACCAAACACCGAAGAAGCCACATAAAAAAGCAACTTTATGGGGAAAGTTTCAATCAAAGCTTGCAGTCAACCATGAGAAGCAAATCCATAGGAAATCAGGCTTCATGATTTCTGGTGCTCAAAGAACTTCTTGTTTTACTTAAAATGAATGAGGATTTTTTTTTTCTTTGTTAGGCTTTGAAATAGAGGTCTTTGTATTGAGGCTTAATGAATTTGACCAAATTAAACTGACTCCAGTGAAAGATACCTCAACCTGTTTCGCAACTTTCTCTAAATATCTTATTGCATTTCTGAAGCATTTGTGCTCCTGAGAAACATGTTTCATTGGTTTCATATTCTGAGTATTGACAATTCTGAACACTTTCTAAGTAGAAGCTGCAACAAAGGAAGAATCTGAATGTATCTTCTATATATTCTTAATAGGTGTCTCTATGTCAGATACATCCATGCTTATGGCTATGCTACATGCAATGATGTAAATTAATTGTTTAATCACAAACCAATACTCCACATGTTATTTCAAGGTGATGTCACTTTTTGCAGCTGTCACTGACAGGTTTTTCAAGAAAGATCTTCAGAAAGAGCAAAGGCCTGGAAAGCAGCAAGGCTGGCAAAATTAGGGAACTGGCTACTGGGAAAAGAATGATAAGAATCACTGTAGTAAGAATATTTGATTATTGCTATTAGTTTTGCGCTGTATCCTACCTGTTGGTTGTAATACATATAAGTATTTTTTTTTTTACTACAGATTTTACAAAAGAGAAAATGTATATTCACAAGGGTCAGGGCAGTGGGTGAGGGACGTGTTCCTGAATGACTGTGTTTGTATTTGTGTATGTGTGTATGTATACCTTTTATGTGCATGAACTACATGGAATTACAAAATAATTAAACAGACTTTGAAGAAACTGAAGGGTATCCACCTTGCTGAAGTCCCCTTTTTTAGGGAATAAATTTTGCCTTTATTCAGAAGAAAAAAACATGTTCTGTTTCTTCATCTGGTTTTGTGTGCGTACATACAGAAGAGATGAGATTTCTGTACTAGGCAGATGAGTAAGTTGTATTACATCTGCATTAAAGTCTTTTGACATGTTTGGCAAAAAGAGTGAAGAGCTGCAACTTTTTCTCTTGTTGTCAGATATATTTGCTGTTTCATTTCATGGACTGAAATGACTGACTCAGTGAGACACTGGGCCTCAAGTCCAGGCATGAAGAAAGCAAGATTTCACAGGCGCCTCTCCCTGTTCCCATGTTTTCTTTTTGCTATACATAGGCCAAATTCAGCCCCTCGGAAGGCAGTGGCCACACATCAGACCTACTCTCAGAGAGCTGCTCTTACATGCCTTCTGCTTGGCTTAGCTAAGAAGCCTCCTGCCTCAGTGACCTGCAAAATCACCTTTACATTTGACAGCAGAATAACACCTCCTGACAAGCTGGAAATTCTGGGTAATCCCATGCTACATCTAGGTTGACCAGCAGTTACATGGTTTTGACTGCCGCAAAGCATTGTTCTCACGATCGTTCACACTGCCGATGTGGTCAGAACATGCTACAGCTGCCTCTCAGCATACTTCCCTGGGTCTTCTTTTTATTGAAATGGGTAAAAAAGGGAGTGATATACAGTGAACTCTCTCCCGTATAATGTTGGGATGCATGGGATGCAATTAGGGTGACCATTTGAACTCAGAATTTTGGAAGTGTTCTGGTTCACCTTTTGGCCCATCCTCTCCATCCCTCCCTCCTTTCAGGTTTGCTTTCCCCAATTAGGAGGTTTGTGGCCAGGTTTGCATGTTTCCCCCAAGTAGCATCTCCTACTGCCAATCATGGAGGTAGAAAAGTAGCCTGAATGTGCCATGGATCTAATCCTATCAGATATTTTTATGTTCTTCCACTAAAAATTTGTGGAAACTGCTGTAGCAGGGTAAATTAGACTGAGTATTCTATGTAATAGATTTTTAAGATGACTTTATGTGAAAGACTTAAAGATACATACTTGTTGAGGCAAAGCAAGTATCATCTACTAGATGATTATTTCCCTCCTCAACCAAAAGTAGCTTCCAAAAGTTATATTACAAATGAAAACCCTCCCACACTCTTTCGGTTTAATTCTGGATTCAGCTCTAGCTCCAAAATTCCTCCCTCTGGTTGCTTGCTTTTATCTCTTAGTGAGTAGAAACAATATAATGAATTTTAATACACCGAGATTCAGAACAAGTTAAATTCAAAAATAGGTCTGAAAGTGAATATTAGTAACATATTATACTAACATGCTAGGTGATTCTTCAAGCAGCAAGAATGACAACTGGTCCATAATGCAAGACTGAAAGTTTCATGCCAAGCTGAAGAAGAGAAATCCAAGGGGCCAACAATACTCATGTACTTTAGAGGCTGTTGCCTCTCCTGGATACAGAGTTACAAAAAGGAATGAAAAACAGTGGAATGACATTTCTGTGGTACTTTCCAAATATAGAGCAAGTGATATATCCTAAGGTAAAATACCTGTGTGAAAGGTTATGGTAGAGTACAATGCTTTTCCCCTTTGAAACTATACATTTAAGAGCAAAAAGCTTTTCAAGTGTGTCCTTTTTAAAAGGGCCTCTCAATTTCAGAAGCAGTGTATGTAGCTCAGTACGTGCAAAGAAGTGTCGCCAATATAATCACATTTCTTTCTCCAATATAAAAGCCAAAAAGAAAATGATCTACATAAACCCCAAATAAATCAACAGTGTACACATTTACTGCTGAGTTTGAGAGGCTCTTTTTTCTTCTGAAATTTTTATGTGTACATATACTTCTGTGCTTGCACATAGATGCATATACATAGATATTTGTGCATATATGAAATTAGGGATTATATATTCTTGTATTAACATTTGCATGGAAGTGAAACAAAGTTATCCCACCATGACTTTAGAACTGTGCATTTCAGTCATATGAAATCTGAAATCAACTTATCTCTCTCTCTCTTAAACACACATATGCCTATTTCTTAGTTAAAAAAAATAATCAAAATTATTTAAGTTAAATATCTTCAAAACAAAATTGTGCAAAAGGCAGACCAGGATTTTGTATTTAGAACAGAATAAGATTATATATAATTTTAAGGAATACTAGGAATTCTGTAGCAGTTTGGTGGAAGTAGGGCGGAAGAAGGAAGCAAGGAATAGCATGTAATACAGGTCATATTGGTTATTACCCTAAATAATGTAAAGATACTAGATGCATATAAGAAAATACAGAATAGTCTTAGTGTATTTGCTGGACAATATAGAAGGTGAGTAGGAAGAGGAACAAAGACATCTATTATAAAGTAGAAAAACTATATTTTACATTGACCAGTAATTTTAAAGCTTAGCAATTATATTCTTAAAGAATAACAAGGAAGTGTAAATAGTACCCTTACTAAATCATTGTCTACAATTCTTTATATTGGAAAATAAAACAGCAGAGGCATAAAATGATTGAGGTCAGAAGAGACCTCTGGAAATCATCGGGTCCAACCTCTGGCTCAGAGCAGGGCCTACTTAGATCAGGTTGCTCTGGACCATGAACAGTTAAGTTCTAAATATCTCTAATGACAGATATTCCACAATTTCTTTGGATAACCTGTTTGAAAATCCTCTTTGTGAATTAAAAATATCTTTACATATAATCAGAATTTCTCTTCTTTCAGCTTCTGTTCATTTCTTCTTCTGTTGTTGTGCCATAAGGTCTCCCTTGACCTTGGTCTTCTCCAGGCTGAACAGGCCCTGCCTTCTCTGTCCTTCTATGGCCTGAACCCTAGTTTGATTAGCTAGGTGGCCACCCTTATCCAGTATGTCCATGTCTTTCCTTTACTGGGGACCCCAAAACTGGACACAGTACTGAAGATGCAGACTCACATACGCTGAATGCAGTGAGACAATCACTTTTTTCAATTTGTTGACTACACTCTTGCTAGTACAGCCCTGTATTAACTCTCCCTACAGCAGGGCACTCTGATAGCTCATGTTCAACTGGTTGACCACCAGGACTCCTAAGTGGTTTTATTTAAAGCTGCTTTCTAGCTGTACAGATGCGCAGGGTTTTGCCTTCCAGGTCCAGGATCCTGCATTTACTTTTATTAAACTTTATGAGGTTTCTGTGAGCCTATTTCTGCAACCTGTTGAGTACTCTCTGAATAGAAACCCTGCACTCCAGCGTACCAGGTGCTTCCCCTGCAACTTGGTATCATCTGTGAATACTCTCTTAAAAAAATCAGTGAAATTAGTTTGGTTTAGTTTAACAAAACTAACCAATCCATTATCTTTTCAATGAATATACACTGCTGCTCTGTTCTAGATATTCAGGGGCTCCAACTAGGAACTCAGCAACACTTTTCAACTTTGGAGGTCAGTTTGTGGTAACAGGTGAAGAAGCAATAGTGTTACTGATTGTCATGGTTTCATCTGGGCTGGAGTTGACTTTCTTACTAGCAGCTGGTATAGTGCTATGTTTTGGATTTGAGATGAAAATACTGTTAATAGCATACTGGCGGTTTTGTTTGTTACTAAGCAGTCAAGGCCTTTTCTTCTCTTCACACCACCCCACCAGCAAGTAGGCTGGGAGTGCACAAGAAGTCAGGAGAGGATACAGCTGGGACAGCTGGCTCCAACTGACCAAAGGGCTATTCCATACCATGTGGCATCATGCTCAGCGTATAAAGCTGGGGGAAAAAGAAGGAAGTGGGGGACTTTCAGAGTTATGGCATTTGTCTTCCCAAGTAACCGTTATGTGTGATGGAGCCCTGCTTTCCTGGAGATGGCTGAACACCTGCCTGCCGATGGGAAGCAGTGAATGAATTTCTTGTTTTGCTTTGTTTGCCTGCGCAGCTTTTGCATACCTATTAAAATGTCTTTATCTCAACTCACAAGTTTTTTCTCACTTTTGATCTTCTGATTCTCTCCCCCATCCCACCAAGGGGGAGAGTGAGCGAGTAGCTGTGTGGTGCTAGCTGCTGGCTGGGCTTAAACCACGACACTGATAACTAAATCCATGGAGAAATTGTGGCTATTTATGCCATTAAAAAAAAATAATAAATACAATCCAAAACTCAAGTAGCCAGAAGAAGAGGAAGTTCTAATATGCTTAGGGACTCAAGAAGCAGTACGCAGCATGTGAAAAACCTAGATTCAGTTCACCCCTCTGCATGAATGGTTTCAAATCCACATCTCACACTTCCCAATGCTTGCCCTTAACTTTAACATAAAAGGGCGCTCTCAGTGTCTCATGTTGACACTGTTCCACTGCATATATTCAATTAAATATTTACTGGAGAGAGGCAATCCATGTGTTCCCATCTCCTGGGAGAGTGTCCTAGCTAAAAGAGCTGGAGAGCTATTCTTGTTCTCCATCTCAATGACCTTTTGAGTATTTTATCTAAAGTGGAACAGTGTCAACAGGAAAGGTTGAAATAAGCTTCCTAAGAATATCTTGTAGCCTAACTGTTCACCTCCTTGTCCAATTCAGAATGGGGATTGAAACAGCGTAAATAACTTTTCAGGTAAATTGCCTAATCATCAGGCATATTTTCAAATGTCTCCCTCAATCTGTCTGCCTGGAGTAACTTTTTATAAATTACTTAAAAACAAGTTGAGATAACATAAAATAGAATGACTCTGTTACCTGACAGTTGGGATATTTTGAAAGCTGAGAGACTGCTATTCAAATCTTCTTGGGCAAAGGAGATTTGTCCTGCTGAGCAGGACATTTTATAGTGCACATTTTATCGCAGTTAAGAAAAAAATAGATATTAATGTTTGTTTGAAATCTATTCCTTTTTAGAAAAATAAATTATCATGTACAAACCATGTGCTCACTGAAAAAAACATTTTTTGTCATATATTTACTGTCAGAACATAAACCTGTCATATAAATGTTTTTCTATAGGTGTAAGCACCTCATACCCGATTACTTCACATCATGAAGTTAGATTTACTCTGCCTCATGCAAGAAGCTAGAACTGTATTTCTTGACCAGAAATATTTTCAGTTTCAGTCTTAAACTGGCACCTTAGAACTTTTTCTGGATTGATGACTTCACAAATTGAATGATTACAGGAGATTCTGAAAGGGAAACAAACCTCCAAAAGAAACTTTGCGGCTGTTGTGTACTCTATCATTTTTGAAAAAGGCCTTGGAGTTTTCCATGCCTCTCGTGTTATTAGCAGTACCAGATTGGTGGTTTTGTCTGCAAGCCAGACTATAAATCATCATCAGTGTTAGGCATGATATTCAGTATTAATGCCTTGTTTTCCCTACTGAAATGTCTTTTTGTGCTTGTTTTCTCTTGATCCTTGGCATTTTGCTGACCATCAATCAAAAGAACAAGTTGGACATTCCTCTCTGTCTTGCCTCAGTGAACCCCTTATTTTCTTGACCATTAACCACTCTCTGGAATGTACATTTACTGTCGGCATCTTTAAGTCCCCATATTCTCCCCTCCCAGCTACGCTCCCTTCCTGGCACCTGGTTGCAAAGCAATATTTCCCATATATTGAATGAAGAGCATGTCATAGGCTGTTTGACATGGTCTGGGAGCCCACAGAAAACCACTGATGCACAACCCACTTTTATTCCACAGGCCTGTGGGAGCCTAGAGGGATAAGAAGCCTTTCTGCTAGGCCGAACACACCACCTCACACACACAAAACAAATATTCCTGCCTTTGCTGTTTAATAGGTTTCATATTCATGCAGAAAAGGATTGTAGACTGATGTTTATCTAAAGATATATCTTGAGAGAAGTTTTCTTGAAATGTCGAATAAGCTTGATTTCATGCACCAGCTGTTCTCTTTCTTTACAAAAATGCAGTGTTTACTGGAGTGAGGAACAGTCTGCATTCATTATTCAGGAGCAAGCAAGTTTTGACTTTTTCTTGAGCTTCTGCAAAACCCTTCAAAGGGAAGGAAAAGGAAAGTGGTTCAACACAAGTTCAGTTAGATGGTTGAATAACTCGTAGTGATATTTCCCAGAAGGCTGCTAATTCAAAGACTTTCTTTTATAGAATAGATATGTCAATAGGCCACTTTTCCTTATCGGACTGCTTGGTTTTCATGGACTGAAAGCTAATATATATTTTCTTATATTTCCTTGAGAAGGGGGAAATACATAACATACTATATCAGTCTGCAGTGTTATTTTAGTCCTGTTTCTTCATCACTAAATCAAGTTATTAACTTTGCCAATTAAGGGGCTGCGAAAAGTTTCACAGATTCATTGTTCAACGAATTCTAACTCATTCATGATATATGTCCATACAATATCAATATAGACACAGTCATTCTGATAAAGATTTGAGCCTTGATACTAGATGTAGTCTGCATGGTTATGTGGTTCTTTGTATGTAGATTTTATTACAGTATTGCAAACTAAGGAACTGACTTTCATATCTAATAGATTTGGCATGATGTAGGTAACAGCAATACCTCTTCCAGTACCAGAAGGGACTTGGCACCTCTCTTGCTCAGAAAGATCATATTTCTAGCTATCCAATGAAGCTTAAAAATACCTGAATTATGTCAAAACAACAGATGAAATTAATTAGAATTAAGAACCTCAATAACTTTTTAGTCACATGCCAACAATAGAGAGGGAAGCTGGACAATGAACTTATGAGTTACCACTACCAGTGTTGCAGTTTATGCATCTACAATCTGATGCCCAGACAACGTGGTACCTTCTAGATGCTTTGTTCCACTTCAGCAATGCAAAGTAGCCATAAACCTGGCTTAACTAAGCCATAACGGCAAGTTTATGACTACTTTGCATTGGTAGAATTATAGGCAGCAGCTGTCATGTACCTACGAGTTTGATCTGTGCCTTCTTTGATTCTTGGAGAAGTAAGGAGGGGTGTTAGCAGAACTGCCACCTTGGACTTCTGGAGGGCAGAACCTTGTCCTGTTTCAGAGACTGGTTGACAGAGTCCCTTGGGAGGCAGTCCTGAAGGGCAAAGGAGTGCAGGAAGGCTGGACATTTTTTAAGAAGGAAATCTTAAAGGCACAGGAGCAGGCCATGCCCATGCGTAGAAAGACAAGCTGGTGGGGAAGAAGACCAACCTGGCTGAATGGAAAGCTTTGGCTGGTTCTCAGGAAAAAAAGAAAGGAGCACTTATGACCTTTGGAAGAAGGGGCAGACAACTCAGGAAGACTACAAGGATGTTGTGAGGTTATGGAGGGAGAAAATTAGAAGGTCTAAAGCCCAACTAGAACTTAATCTGGCTACTGCTTGGAAAGACACTAAAAACATTTGTTTAAATACATTCACAACAAAAGGAGGGCTAAGGAGAAACTCCAACCTTTAGTGGATGCTGGGGGAAACACAAGTACAAAGAATAAGGAAAAGGTTGAGGTATTTAATGCCCTTTTTGCCCCAGTCTTTAATAGTAAGACCAGTTGTTCTCGGGGTACCCAGCCCCCTGAGCTGGAAGACAGGGACAGGGAGCACAGTTAAGACCTGAAATCCAAGGGGAAATTGTCAAGCGACCTGCTACACCACTTAAACACACATAAGTCTATGGGGCTGGATGGGATCCACCCAAAGTTAACGAGGGAGCTAGTGGAAGTGCTCACCAAGTCACTTTCCATCATTTACCAGCAGTCCTGGTGAATCGGGCAAGTCCCAGTTCACTAGAGGTTAGCAAATGTGACGCCCATTACAAGAAGGGCTGCAAGGAGGATCCAGGGAACTACAGGCCTGTCAGTCTGACCTTCGTGTCAGGGAAGGTTATGAAGCAGACCATCTTGAATGCCATCACATGGCACATACAAGACATCCAGGCAATCAGGCCCAGTCAGCATGGGTTTATGAAAGGTAGGTCCTACTTGACAAACCTGATCTCATTCTATGACAAGGTGACCCGCTTAGTCAGTGAAGGAAAGGCTGTGGATGTTTACCTGGACTCTAGTAAAGCCTTTAACACCATTTCCCACAGCATTGTCATGGAGAAACTGGATGCTAATGGCTTGGATGGGTGTACTCTTTGCTGGGTAAAAAGCTGGCTGGAAAGCCGGGCCCAAAGAGTAGTGGTGAATGGAGTTAAATCCATTTGGAGGCCAGTCACAAGTACTCAGTACTGGGGCCAGTTCTGTTTGACACCTTTATCAATAATCTGGATGAGGGGACCAAGTGCACCCTCAGTCTGCAGTTTGCAGATAACACTAAGTTTGGCAGGAGTGTTGACCTGCTTGAGGGTAGGAAGGCTCTACAGAGGGATCTGAACAGGTTGGATTGATGGGCTGAGGACAGTTGTATTAAGTTTAACAATTCCATGTGCCGGGTCCTGCATTTGGGTCACAACAACCCCTTGCAGCTCTACAGGCTTGGGGAAGAGTGGCTGGTGTCCTGGTTTGAGCAACACAGGATTAATTCCTCTTCTAATACTTGGGAAGACTGCACTTTTAGAAAGCTCTAGTGTCTGAATTTGTGAAAATATTTACTTTATAGTCAGCTATGGTGTGTGGGTTTCAAGGTCTCAATGTTTTCGAGCCTGCCAGGTGCAAGTATGAGGAGGAGCGAGATCTGAGCACTTGACCCAAGCTGGCCAACTGGATTATTTTATACCACCAACGTCACATTCACTATAAATTAAAAAGTTTGCTCTGAAGTTCTCTCTGGTGATCCTGAGAACCTCATGTCCCGGTGCCGGACTCATCAGGACTTCCTTTCCTCCCAAAGCCGTAGCACTCACAGTGTCTGACATTTGCTGTCCGCTGCTGGGAGTACACAGCTTCTTACTGATAGAATTGGCTGAGTATAATCTTTGCATATTCTGTATTATTATCAGGATTGATATTGGTTCTTTAGTGCTATTAATGTTAATTATCTAATCTTAGTCTATTAAATCTGTTCATACTTCAGCTCTTGGGTTTCCTTGTTTTTTCCCAATTCCATTTCCCGGGTGGGGAGGGATCATTGGGTGATAGAATGATTGTTTAAATGACAATAAATTGTTATGGGTTTCTCAAACCATAACAGCTGGAAAGCTGCCTAGTGGAAAAGGACCTGGGGGTGTTGGTTGACAGACAGCTGAATAAGAGCCAGTAGTGTGCCCAGGTGGCCAAGAAGGCCAATGGCATCCTGGCCTGTATCAGAAAAAAGTGTGGCCAGCAGGACTAGGGAAGTGATTGTCCCCCTGTAAGCACTGCTGAAGCTGCACCTTGAATACTGTGTTTAGTTTTGGGCCCCTCACTGCAATAAAGGCATTGAGGTGCTGGAGAGCATCTAAAGAAGGGCAACGAAGCTGGTGAAGGGTCTAGAGCACAAGTCTTATGAGGCTGAGGGAACTGGGGTTGTTTTTACTGGAGAAAAGGAGGCTGAGGGGAGACCTCATTGCCCTCTGCAACTACCTGAAAGGAGGTTGTAGTGAGGTGGGAGTTGGTCTCTTCTCCCAAGTAACAAGTGAGAGGACAAGAGGAAATGGCCTCAAGTTGCACCAGGTGAGGTCTAGCTTGGATATGAGGAAAAATTTCTTCACTGAAAGGGTTATCAAACATTGGAACAGGCTGCCCAGGGAAGTGGTTGAATCACCATCCCTGGTAGTATTTAAAAGTAATGTAGATGTGGTGCTTAGGGACATGGTTTAGAGGTGGACTTGGTAGTGTTAAGTTAATGGTTAGACTCTATCATCTTAAGACTCTTTTCCAACCTAAACGTTTCTATGATTCTAAGCCTTTGCCTCTCACATTTTGTGATTTAAGGATATAATTGAAGTGTGTGTGTGTAAGTCTATTAGAGAAATCTTGCATATGCTTGCACCAGGTGTTAACTATTCATTCTTGAATTAGCCCATATACGAAAGTCCATATATTGCCATAGTTAGTTGTAATTTAGAGTGAGATTTCTGTCTTCCAAATTTATACATCTAAGCGTTGAAATCTGAGCTCATCTCCATAGGTTCCCTGTATAGTGAGTGGAGAGAAATAAGCAGGGATTGTTCCTATATCCCTAAGTCTTTATTTTAGCATGAGCTGAACTGCCTTGTAGAGTTGCCTATTACAGGGAACCCACATAAATTTATTCAGAGATAAATTGCTAATGTTGAGGTATCTAAATTTTAGATTCTTATCCTATTTTAGTTTCTTATGACTTTCAGTCTTACTGTACAGAAAAGCCATGTCTCCCATAACATCCTCATTAGGAAGCTGAGGAACTATGGGCTAGATGAGGTGACAGCGAGGTGGATTGAGAGCTGGCTGCGGGACAGAACTCAGAGGGTTGTGATCAGCGGCACAGAGTCTAGTTGGAGGCTTGTAACCAGTGGTGTCCCCCAGGGGTCAATACTTGGTCCAATTTTGTTTAATATATTCATTAATGACCTGGATGAGGGGACAGAGTGTATCCTCAGCAAGTTTGCTGATGATACCAAACTGGGTGGGGTGGCTGACACCCCAGAGGGCCGTGCTGCCATCCAGCGTGACCTGGACAGGCAGAGAAGAATCTAATGAGGTTCAACAAAAGCAAGTGCAAGGTCCTGCACCTGGGGAGGAAGAATGTAAAGCACCAGTATAGGTTAGGGGTGGACCCGCTGGGAAGTAGCTTGGAGGAGAAGGATCTGGGGGTCCTAGTAGACAGTAAATTATCCATGGCCCAGCAATGTGCCCTTGTTGCCAAAAAGGCCAATGGAATCCTGGGCTGCATAGGGAAGAGTGTGGCCAGTAGGTCGAGGGAGGTCATTCTCCCCCTCTACTCGGCACTGGTGAGGCCACAACTGGAATACTGTGTCCAGTTTTGGGTTCCCCAGTTCAAGAGGGACAGGGAACTGCTGGAGCGAGTCCAGCGAAGAGCAACTAAGATGATTAAGGGCTTGGAGCATCTGCCTTATGAGGAAAGGCTGAGAGAGCTGGGACTCTTTAGCCTGGAGAAGAGAAGGCTGAGGGGAGACCTTATTATGGCGTACAAGTATCTAAAGGGTGGATTGAAGGAAGATGGAGCCAGGCTCATTTCAATGGTTCCCAGTGAGAGGACGAGGGGTAATGGGCACAAGTTAGAACATAGGAAGTTCCGTTCAAATGCACAGAAAATCTTCTTTACGGTGAGGGTGACAGAGCACTGGCACAGGCTGCCCAGGGAGGTTGTGGAGTCCCCTTCTCTGGAGATTTTCAAGACCTGCCTGGATGCAGTCCTGAGTAACGTGCTCTAGGCAATCCTGCTTTGGCAGTGGAGTTGGACTAGATGATCTCTAGAGGTCCCTTCCAACTCTGAAAACTCCATGATTCCGTGAAATGGCCGGCACTAAATTGGATCAGCTACGAGGTTGTCTTGCAAGAGGAAACATTTTACGCCACAAGATAATTCTGTTTGCTTCTCTTTGTTCCTTACTGAGCACATTTCATCCACAGAGGGGACAAAGGAATTCCTAGTCCCTTCATCTGAATTTGTATCAGTCCTACTGGGAATAAGACCAACAGTTAAATTCTTTACAGGTTATAAGTCATAGCTGAGAATCAGTAAGTTGTTCATATGCCATTCTTCTTAGACGGATATACTTCTTTGAAGGGTTGATATATATTTTTAATATAGATATTATCCTTTTCCTCCTTCATCACATTCTTCCTTACATGGTAACTTGTATTGTCCTGCTCTGAAAGTACAATTTTCAGTGGTAATATGATAAAAAATAGCTCTCATATCTTTTTTAAAAGTTATATTAATAACAGGGCATAAAAGAATGACCTAAATTCTCCTTATACATACAGAGCTTTGTCATAATTAATTACAAAGGTTTATTTCTACAAATTACATTTTCTTTTAAATCCAATTTAATAGGAGAACATTAACTTTTATTAAAGATCCTGTTTTTCTTTTGAGGTTAGGAAAGACCATACTAATAAAATTGCCATGAACTTCTAGGCAAACTTACTTGCATATAAACCAGATGTATGTTCTTTCTTATACCATAGATTTGTTGAGGTATTTGCATGTAGACAAAAGATTAAACTAACCAAATTAGGTAGCATTGGCTTTTCTTTTTCCGTTATATGAAGTAAAGTTAGTGAAGAAAACAATACGTGCTCATCTAAGAAAGCCTCCTCTGTTTCCTTAGGTTTCTGTAGAAAAGGTCGTGCGAAAGAGAAATAAACCATATAGACACAGCCTGAATGCAGATACTCCACTGCACTCAGCTCTTAATACTTTTTTGTTGTATACATACACATTTTTTTCCTCCGTTAGTTAAAAAAAAAAAAATCAAAAAACCAAAACCCCACAACAAAACATCAAAAGTTATAAATGAAAAAAAAAAAAAAAAGTCAGTCTCAGGATGAAAAGTATCACATAGCCTTAGCTCTAGGAGCACTTTGGTAGCTCTACACTATGAAAAGTATCCACAATCTCTGCTTCCCATACCAGAAATAGCAGATTAGATTGTGTCTATGCTGCTCAGTGACAGTCCCCTGTGGAACAGACTGACTGTGTTTTCCTGCGTTGGCCTTTTTTGGGCCCACCTAGTAGGACCCAGAGACAAAATAATTACTTTTATTTGAGATTTTATTATTTTGGTGGTTTTTTTTTTTTATATTATTATTTTTTTTCTTTTGTTTTGTTCATAGAAAATGTCTGAAATAATGCAAGGCATCACCAGAATAATGCTCTCTAATGAAGCAGAGTATATGTTGCATGTTTTAAAGCATACGAGGGTACCTGTGGATACTGGAGTGTGAAAGATCTGCCGAGGATGATGTTGGCTCACTGATTGATCAGAGGTGCAAAACTCCCTTCCACTTCCTGGATATAGTCCATGGAAAAGTGTTTTCCCAGAACAAGAAAAAACTGTTTCATCCTGGAAAAAACAAATTGGTTTATTCCAAGAGAGAGCCTAGGACTTAAATTGTCTGCGTAATGGGGATGATTTGGGGATTTAGATCTGAACCAGAGTAAAGTGGAAGGGTAAGATTTTTGCCTTTGTAGGAACAGCTGTTTCTCAGTCTCCACCCCAGGGAAGTAAAGAAAGTTTCAGTCCTAAAGGTTACAGGTCAAAAAGGAGCTCCAAGTAGAAAGAAGCATTCATTTTTCATCAGTGTTAATTTCTATGCTTATGCTATTGACTTTGGACTTTGCCTACTTGGTATATTCACTGTGTTCCTCCTTCTTGTTTATTATTATTTACTTTCTTTGTCTTCCCTGCTAATTACCTTAAAAACATGGATTTCAGTCTGTAAAGAACTTCTTAAATGCAAATTCTTACTCTAAATGGTCCCATGATAACTCCTGAATTGGAAGCTGAGGAAAAATGCAACTGTCATCTTTCCTGTGGCACCAAAAATGAACAAGTCCAGTAAGTTGTATGACTTATTATGATTATATCAAATACCTTTGATAAATGTGTGTATGATGTTGTTTGGTACATAGATTAAATGGACACCTCTTTACATTTGCATATGAAGATTCCATTCCCCAAAATAGACCATTTCCACAGCTGGCATGGCTCCTTGGAAATTCCTAGAGTCATGCAGATTGACAACTGAGGATCCAGCAAAGTAAGACTGAAATGTTGACTAAAAAAAAAACAAACACAAAACTGCATGTAAAAGACTTTTACATTTCACTTGAATGAAAAATGAAGGTGAAAATTGCAAGATTGTGTTCCAGAGGACAGTTTTCTTTGTGGGATTGTATACAGGCGGACATTATCAACTGATCCTGGTTCGCCAGATGTCCTTATGTTTGGCACTAACTGCTGGGTATTTAAATCTTCACCAGGGCTAGAGGAAAAAGTGGATCCTTGGTCTTGTAGTTACTTGTTTTCCCGTGTTCACTTGGTTTATTTTTCTTTTACCAAGAAAATCAAATTATAATCTCCAAAAAGACAAAGCTAATTTTTTTGGTCCAAAGTGATCATCACATTTCAAATGTTATATCTTAGGGGGAAAAGGATTACTATTTTGTTTTTCTTACCCTAATCAATGAGGCAGGATATTCTAAGAATGTAACTAACTGTATAAAATAGCTCATTAGTCAGATACCCAAGCACAATAAATTATTCTGTAATTCATGAAAGATTCAGGGAGTATTATGGCAGAAGACGATGTCAAGTTATGGAAAATCAAACAGGTCTTCCCCTCCCCCTTACTGGAAGCTGTGGAACCTTTCTAATAAATAAGCCACTTAATGTCTCTTCTGTTAACTTTGCTATTATTTCTACCAGAATAGGTTGCAAACCAGCAGCCAGTAGCAGCCAGCCAACTATCAGACATACCTGTATTGACCAAACTAAGCTGTTGCTCATGAATGACAAGAAATAACTTTTGGGCAACCTGATGGAAGGCTGTTTTATACTCATGTTGGAGCTCCGAATGTTCAAAATTGGAAATACTGATGTGCTTTTAAAAGCTTTAAAAATAATAGTGAAATGAGGTAAAGAAATCCATAGAAATTAACAGTTTATGAGTAATAAAAGGTGGCCTTATTCTTGAAGACATGTAATCCCCTAATTACCCACAAAACATTGGATGAGATATTCATTATTTGAGTCCTTACCATTTGCCAGTGTGTTCTTGGCAGACCTTTTAGTGGTATCAGCAGGAAAAAGGGAAATGAGCTGGAAAGCATTAAAAACTAATACTCAAAATAATATTTAAGCATGTGATCCTCTTATGAACTTCACATTGAGCTATTAAAATGCATTCACTAACTGCATAACAAGGAAGTAACAGTCTGTACCAAGAAAAGGGGATTTTAATGTGGTCAAATAGCTTTAAGAACACAGGTTCAGATTCTTTTTCTTTCAGGTTCATGTATAAGCAACACTGAGGAATTTGCCTTTCTAAAGATCATCTACTGGACTTGCCATTTGGACAATCAGGCTGATTCTCCACACATTTTATGGATTTCATAGCATTTAACAACTGCTTTATTTTTCATAGCTGTATAAGAGACAGTAACCAACTCTTCAGATATTATGAAGACACAGGGCACCTTTTAGTCTTAGCAAAGCAGGCAGTTCTCAACACCTGTTAGGTGATGTTCCTTCTCCATGGGTGTTACCATATCTCATCGCTCACCAAAGTAGCCCAGAAAGGAATCCCGTTACTTTCCTATTGCCTACTCCAGAGCCCTGGAGAGCAGTCTGTTGCTCAAAAACTTTTTATGAGCAAAAGAGAAAACACATTTTATATGAAAAGCCAAAAGGTTATTGCTAGTATAGATGAAACCTTAACAGTCTAATCACAGAATTATTATTAGTCCAGATCTAATTATTACAAAAAAAAAAAGAGAATGGAAAGAAAAACCAATTATTATTATTATTACTACTACTACTACTATGACTACTGCTACTACTATTATTAACAGAAACACAGTCCAAATTATTATACACATACTTCCTAGCTTCTAACCATTTTCTTGGTGTGATGTTCACTTTTCCTGCTCCTTGGGTTTCTAACATTGATAGCTTTGGTCTAATATGGTTGAGTCGGAAGCATCCCGACTATGATGTTCATGTTTTTATCTTCCTTACTCTAGGATTCATTTTTTATATGTTTCCTAACATTGCTTTACAGCTTTCTCTTTCTTCACTTGTTTGTAAGTTCATGGTGAATCCAAATTTACAATATATGGTGCATTTTATATAATCAGGTACTTGTTCTCTGTTCTATGGTATCACTAAAGCTGGTTTTGTTGAGCTCCAGATCTGCGTTTTTTAGTGACCACTGGTGAGTTGTTTAGAGCTATGGGGTCTCCAGCATCAGTCTGTATTGGGGCTCTAATCATCCCGTGCCTGTACTCTTCTGCACTGCCTTTTGTGTCCCCACTTCTCAAATGCTTTTACAGTGGTAATTGAACTTTGAATAGTTAGGTGACAACTCTTCGGGATATTTTCTTCTCCTTTTTTTTTTTTTTTTTTTTTAATAAGATGTATTAATTGCTTTCTTTCCTTTTTACAGCTTTCATTTCTCACTTTTGCTTCTTTCTTGTCAGTGCAATGTAGGTCTGAGTAAAGCATTGTTTTCTTTTATCAGTTTCTGTGTAGGTGGCTATTAGTCAGGGCTAATCCTATTTATTCTAATAGATATCCTTTGATTAAAAGTACCTTTCTTCTCCTTCCATGAATTTGATTTTGCTCTCTTCTATATGCAGCTGATGACAAATCCTGTCAATATCATGTGCTAGTTTTGGTCCATTATGGCTTTTATATATTGGGAGGAAGATTCCACTGCTTCTAGTAATTTGTTCTATCATTTATATTTGTGTATTTTTTTACAAAGTGCTTTCACAAGTGAACAATGTAGAGGCTAACAGAGAAAAAAAAGCCAGACTGAACAAGAAAGTGAATAATTAATGAAATGTGTTTGATTATGTGTAAATTACTTCTTATATTGACCACAAGTAGTCTGAAATCACTGTTGCACCTATCAGTGAGAACAAAGGAAACATGGGAGAGGAGATCACAAGGCATGGTTACATTCCAAGCTTACTTGTAAAAATCACTGTGGGAAATATTGTGAAAAGCCTTCACTTTGAATTTATAGGTCTCTAATGAAATAGGAGTCTGTTTATCCAACCTCCAAAACAAAGTAGATAATATGTACTCTTAACTTTGCACTGATTTTGCATCAGTAAGAACCTGTTAGATTAGGTTCTTAAGAAACTTAGATTGCAGCTGATATAGTCACATGTGTCCCTGACATGGATCCCACTAATACTCAGGAATAAAGAAATGAACTTCAGAAAACCCCAATTTCTCTAAAAAAGTACATAACCTAACTGTCTGAATATATGCTTAATGAAACACTTGTATATTCTTCATAAATTCAGGATATATTAAAATATAGCATATAACTACCATCAGTTTCATAACTTTCAGTCTCTAATGGAGTGCTAATTAATAAAAAGTCATTATCAGTTGAGATGAGATTGCATCTTTCTGCCCATCTGAACCCTGTGATCCAAAGGGGCCCAACTCCTTATTTCCTAGTTAGACAATATTTATTTGCTCATCTTCCCTTCACATACATATGGCAGAGGAATGTGAGAAAATTAAGAATGCGTGTTATAAATGACAACATAATTTAGAACCTTCTGAGGTTGTAGTCAAATTTATCTCTGGCAAAACTGAAGGTGTCTGGCTTTCTATATGAAAGTATAGAGCGCATCCTTCAGTATTTTTAGGAATAGAGCAAGACTTATTTCCACACAAAAATCTTTCTTGGTGGCTTGGCTAAATCCTCCACCAAGTTAAAACCCCCAGATTTTAGTAATTATGTCTTGACAAACAATGCTTTAAATGACGGGAAATAGTGTTTTCTAAAATAGAACAAGTTTCCTGACATGGAAACCTTTGAAATTAAGTTCTAAAGGGTTCACAAAATGCTTCCAATCCTCTCATTCATAAAATGACTTGCCACACACTTAAATATTCCAACAGTCCTTCCCTTTCCCGCCAGCAGATAGGAAACCTATATTATTTTTATCTATCAAGTCTACGTTTAACTTTCTCTTTTTAATTAAATGCTTACAGCCCGTTATGCAAATTTTAAGATTTTAATGAGTGATCAGATTTAAGAGTGATCACTGGCCTGTGAAAGGATGAGTAACTGCCACTTAATGGAAAGGAGGATTGTAGAAGTGCTCTTTCCCTGTAAGATCTATATTGAAACAAACAAACAAACCTGTTGAATCTGAAAGCAGAATTTTGATCAAGAATTTATATGACTGGGTTTGGTGGGATTGTCTGAAGCTTTCTGAAGACATATTTGGCTTCTTTGGAAAATATTAGAGACAAAATAGAAGATAAATCCTTGCATTTAAAACGATACTGTAATTCTTAATGTAATTCGGAAGAGGAAATTTAGGATTTCATATCCTTCTCTTACACAGTAAGTTGCTTCATCTCAGTGGACTATATTTCCTGCCATAAACCCCTGTCTCCTAGCCAGTTCATGTGGCTCAGTTATCAATGGTAGAAGTCTGGACAAGGCACTGAGCCAGGAACTACACACCTTCAGTGCTCTATGGCACTACTTTGAATCACAATATGTCTGCTTTCAGTTATGAAAAAACATTGTGCCAATTGTCTGAAAACCGAAGAATTTCTTTTTCAGACCTTTTTAGAGATTTTTTTTTTTCCTCTAGAGAAAGCTAAATTTAAAAATAAAACTATTTTTTCTAAAAAAAAAAAAAAAAAAGGCAGCTTTCTAATGACCTAAATAAAGGTAGGGACATTTCAGTTTCCATTCATTTAAAATACGTAGTCTTGGTTATGCAAGTAATAGAAATATATTATAATTTCTCACTCAACATAACATACTGAAAAAAAATCAATGTTATTTTATACTTAAGGAATCACAAATACATATTATTCCTATGTATAGGCAGTAACCAGAGGCTGACATCCCATTAAATGCCAGTCAGCAGTTACTACTACAGTAGGAGAGGAATATTACAGTAGAATTTTATTATAATCGAGAAAAAAAACCAGCTTATTTGTAGAAAGAAATAAAATAATCATATTGTACTGAAAATAGCATAGCTACCATGAAGATGGATAGAAAAGCAAGAAGAACATCTAATAGAGGCCCATACTATGGAAAATTCTACCAAAGGAACGTAATTCTAACTAGATGTAACAGTAACTTGAAATAGCATGTACAGGGTTTTATTATGTCTGGGTTTGGTCTGGTGTTTGTTTGTTTGTTTGTTTTTTCTTCAGTGGAAAGGTTATCTGCGAAGGCTTTTGGGAATATCAGCTGCATAAAGCCTGAAGTTATTGCATATTCATTACAGCAGAAGAGGGATTGTTGGAGGAGTGATCAGTGATTTAGGTTATGGAGATGCTAAAATTCCAACAAATCTCAGAGAAACAAGATTGTAGTAAAAAAGCTTCTTGAGACCTGAAGTACAGTCATAGACACTAAACTTTCAGTATGTAGCTCGGCCAGAAGAATACATAAAATTAGAAGCCATTAAAAAAAAAAAAAAAGGAAAAACATAAACCTAAACAAAAAAATCTCCTCTTCTTTCATTCTTCGGTATCTTTTTTAGTAAAACACACAGTCCTGAAACTTTCTTTGGGCTTTCCACAGTAATATAATAATGCTTTGCGCTTGCCTTTCTCTTCTTACACACAGATCTCAAATGCTTTACAAAGAAGAAGGATCCTGAGTGGCTCCACTCTACAAGAAGTGCACGGAGGTTAACTATGCTACATTTCAGTCTTCTTGCAGAATGAGCTGAAAATCTGTGCGTAACTGTTTCCCACATGTGTTATTTGTGTTTTCAGTCTGTTGCGTGATTGTTTGTAGGACAGATTGCCTATTGCTCTGCCATTCCATGTCTCCAGGCCCCCTCAGAAACGGAAAGGCTATTTCTCAGTGGAGTTCTGGGGTTAACTATTTTAATACAGCAGAAATAAAATAAAATTAAAATAGCCACAGGGAAAAAGCATGGTGTTTGAAAAAAAAAAAGTTGTCATTTTGCTGCTCTTTTCCAGTTCCTTTCTTAGGGCCATCTTCAGTTTTCAAATAATTTCATTTTTTATATCTCAAGGTGAACTCTATACATGGACCAGACGGGAAAATCTGTCTGGTTTCAGTTATTATTACAATCTCTTGACTTCTTTTATACATAAATAATGTGGCTAGTCAGTACTAGTGTATATATGTCTAAGAATTGTACAGTGCAACCTGGAATACATAAGTTGTTTCACAAAGTGTGTAACATTAAAATCTTCATATGGCAAATTTTCAGATGACAGAGGAACTTTAAGTCTCAAATAATTTAGATTTTACAGTGATAGACCCTCAAGGCTAAGAATGCCTTTTTTTTTTATCCTATAGGAGTCTGAAATGAAAATCAAAATGTACTTTTAGCTACACTTGGTATCGTCCCTCTTACTAAACTACCACTCAGTTTGACGCATGTAATTAATTTTTGAAGGTGTGATGAAGTAAAAAAACCTTAATACTTTCAGAAGGACTCTAAATTCTACAACCAAAAAAAAAGTGTGAATTAATATAACCCCATATAAGCAACTAATTTTCTTTTTTTCCTTCATGAGAATGAATTAATTTAATTTGAAATTATTTAGCAAGGTTTTTTGTTTTTTTTTTTTTTTTCTATACAGTACTTGATTATTAATCAAGCCCAACTGTCTGGGGGGATATTTTCAGAGATAAATAGGGAGTGTCCATCTTCTTTGTAGCCACCCTTTAAGTACTGGAACATGGTGATAAGGTCTTTCCTAAGCTTTCTTTTCTTAAGGCTGAACAAACCCAATTCTCTCAGCCTTTCCTCATCTGACAGGCTTCCCAGTCTTTTGATCATCTTTGCGGCCCTTCTCTGGACCCTCTCCAGCCTGTCCACATCTTTTTTGCATAGTGGGGACCAAAACTGAACACAGTATTCCAGGTGTGGCCTGACAAGCTCTAAGTAGACTGGCATAATGACTTCTTTGTCTCTGCTGGTGATGCCCATGTTGATGCAACCCAGCATCCTGTTGTCTGTCTTTGCCACAGCAGCACCCTGTTCACTCATATTGAGCTTGTTGTCCACCAGGATCCCCCGGTCCCTTTCCACAGAGCTGTTCCCCAGCTGGGTAGATCCCAGCCTGTGCTGCACTCCTGGATTGTGTTTTCCCAGGTGTAAGACCTTATACTTGTCCTTGTTGAACTTCATAAGGTTCTTTTTAGACCGTTTTTCCAGCCTATTCAGGTCTTCCTGCAGAGTGGCTCTCCCTTCTGAAGCGTCCTTTTCCCCACTCAGTTTGGTATCATCGACAAACTTCATCAGGGTACACTTGATCCCATCATCCAGATCACTTTTGAAGTTATTAAATGGAGTTGCGCCCAATATCAGTCCCTGGGGGACACCACTTGTTACAGGTTGCCAGTTTGAAAAGGAGCTATTTACCACCACCCTCTGGCTGCTGCCTGTCAGCCATTTCCCCACCCACCGCACAGACCACTTGTCTAGATAGTAAAGTGTCAGTTTCTCTAGGAGGAGCCTGTGAGTAACCATATCAAAATCCTTTGAGAAATCCAGGTAGACAATGTCCACCGTTCTCCTGCATCAACCTAGCAGGTTACTTTGTCGCAGAAGGCGATCAGGTTTGTCAAGCTCAATTTGACCTTGGTGAATCCGAGACGGCTTTTCCCAATCATGTGATTCATTTGACTTGTGACAGTCCCCATGAGGACTCGTTCCATAACTTTCCCAGGGACTGAAATAAGACTGATGGGCCTGTAATTTCCTGGATCCTCCTTTAATCCCTTCTTGTAGATGAGGGTGAAATTAGCCTTCTTCCAGTCTTCTGGGACATCCCCTGATCTCCACCACTTCTCAAAGATTATGGAAAGCAACCTCGCAATGATGTCAGCTAACAATCTAAACACCCTCAGGTAGATAACGTCAGGGCCCACTGATTTGTATTTTTATACATATATACAAACACACACATACGTATGTGTATGTGTACATATATACAAGTCTAAACAAAAAGTTTTCACTAGTTTAGGAAACCAAATTTCCCCAGTACAAATTGCCAACATGTCTCGTCTGTCATGTTTGCTGTATAAGCACCCCAAATCCCTCTTCTCTTTAGATGAACCCACTTAACATTTGATTCCACTATAAATCTTAGAAAATGGCCAGTCTATTTTTTTAACTGTGAAATAAAAGATTTTTTTTTTTTTTCCCTCTGGTCAATACTCTATCAATCGGTGTATGCCTCACCCTTAAGTACATCATGCATACAGGGAGCGACTCGTCTGGACGTAGACCCCTGTACTGTAGCTGTCCATATGTACCTAAATGAATCCTATCCAACATGGCTAGAAGAGAATTTACCAGCTTTTATAACTATTGTTCTGTAGTATGAAGCTCATTCCTGATATTACACCTATGGACTTTACAGCTTTACTGTTTTGGGGCACTTTGGGACTAAATTGCAAGATTCTGGAGCTCCATTATGCCAAACTTCCTAATATAGGACTCCACCAACCGTGTAACTCACAGCCACCTGGTAAAAGCCATGAGCACCTCCAGGATGTAGGAGCCTCATAGAGAGAAAGGAGCGAGTTAAACAGTTTGTTCAAAGCAGAACTGCAAACATTTAACATGTTAAATGTTCCATGACAGATTTAACAATTACATCTGCTGGTTCTCATTTCTGTGCTTGAACCAGGATTTTAAGGATTCAATTCTAGGGAAACATAAGAAAAATAATAAGAATGCAGATCTCACTAAAGGATGGATTCATAACTGGTGAATATTTGTAGATTATTGCTTGTTTTACTCAAATCATTACTCATCCCTGATTTCAGCTTTCAAACTGTACTGTTTGTCTCTCCCCTTCTAGGTCTGCTATTGAACATATAAAAATAAAGTCTTCAGAACAATATTTCATCGTTCCCCAATTCATTTAACAAAAATGGAATGCAAGAACCTTTTTGTCTGACTTGTTTGAAACAACAACCTTTCCTGCTTTTCCCCTCCCCCACTAATTTGATGGGACTCTCAACAACTGAAGCCAAAAAAGATACTAATTTGCTCAGACATAGCCATTACGATCTTCAAACATAGCTTATAAATTGCATATAATTTGAAAGCTTTACTGGGATGATATGCACCTGCAAATTGTTAACTAACACCCACAGACACATTTTATGGCTCATGCTCTGGTCTTTTAACAACTCACATTGCAGGCAGCTGGAAGAGTCTAAGAATGGTGAACGCTTGAAATTTGTCCTAAGTGGTGCTGACATTACAGTGACTGAAAGATGCAACAGCTCCCCTTCCCCTTAAAAAGCTTCTTTTTTGTGTGTGGTTTTTTTTTTTTTTTTTTTTTTATTTTAAGTAAAAGTGCCTCCTATCCAATTCAATAGAAAAACAAAAACAGACAAAGCGATATCTCTGGGACTGCAAATCATAGCCAACAATACAGCTGCAAAGTTAAAAAACAGCCCCAGAAGGACTGATGATTATCATTATCTGGCATCCTTCCAGGCTTAATGGCCTCCTCCTCATCGGAAAAAAACTAAAATGTGTTCCACAAGTAATTCTTTTTCAGATATCTCCAGTGTATCTGTATGAACGGGAATCCTGAAGCTGTGGATTTTTTGGGTAGGTAACAACAGCCTTTTGCTATATTATGAAAAAGACTGACCTACATAAGACATAAGAATTCTCCATTTTTTTAAATGAGAAGACTAAAAAAATCATGTTGGAGTCTGTTGGCAAAAAAAAATAATAAAAAAATCAACAATCACTTCCTTGAACAGCCAGGTTCTAAAGGTGTATAATGCAATATAAGATCTGAGTGCTTTTAGATGACTAAATTCTATTATTATATTTTTTTAGAAGTATGGATTCCCTGAATTCTTTCATGTTCTACATAAAATATAGTAAATAAATACATAAATACATAAATACATAGTAGATGCTCTGTTTTGTATCAAGCTGTACAAAATCAGTAGCTGAGCTGACTGCAAAACTCCCATGAATTTTGATTTTCATATCTGCTAAACATACATTTTGAGTTAATTTGGACATAGTCATTCCATATGTACAAGATTTGCAAATAACAAATATCATAGAAAAGTCTTACTGTATTTAATAGAATTAAACCAACTTGTTTTCAAAAAATGAAACAGGAGCACCTAATTTTTTTTTCCTCAGAATTTTAGCACTTGGACAGTTTTTCATAGAACTTGTACACTCACATCTAGAATTTGAAAGAGAAATATATCACTTTTCTCATATGTCATAGTTTTAAAGATGCTACAAAATGTTGTAATTCTTTGTAGCAAATATATTTTTCTATATGGGAAATAATTTTTTCTCAAAAGAAGATGAATTAGGAAAAAGACAGACTACAGCCACTTGAAAAGTCTAGAACATAGGTTCTATGTGCATCTTACGGAACCGTCTGAGACAGAGCAGAGAAAGAAGCAGGAGACGAGACAGAGCAGATGTTAGCTCATTTGACCTGAACAAAAGTGGCAATGTTTCTGCATTTTAAGTTACATTCTGTGGTAAGGGTCTGAGTGTGTCCAACACACACACTGAAAACTTTGGCCTCCCCAACAGGTTACACTCACACCACTGAGAACTTGTTGTGCCACTAGTACTTCCAGAGGAGAATGAAGTAGAAATCTTTTCTACCGTTTGTTGTTTTTTTTTTTTTTCTTTTTTTTAATAACAACTGTGGAATTGGCAGTAGCATGAGGTTTATTTTAGTTCCAACTTGCTTTAAATGCGCTCTCAGTTTGTTATGTGGTACGGCATAGTTTTGTAGCTTAAACATACTTGGCAAATCCTCTCCCATTTGTTCAAATTGCCCCCCACCCTCTACATCCATAGCTAAACAACACTGAGCAAATACTTCCAACTGTCTTCATACTGGGCCAGAGGTCATCCTAATCGGAAAACAGGGGCTTCAGATGGTATTTCCTTTACGTCAGCTAATTACAACCATATGTTTTCTGTGACAGCAAGGGAGGTATGTAAGTATCAGACCCATTAGCCAGGTTAATTGCTCCTTCCACAGCTGATACTCTCTGTGTAGCTTTTGTCCTGCAGTTTAGTATAGTCTGTGCTGCCTGGTTTTAATTATTTTGTTGTTGCTTCTGCCCCATTATTTTATTTATTGCCAGCAGTGATTTGTAAACCATGTTATGGGGATTCAGCTATTTATGTCTGATAGCTAGGGCAGTTTTCTCTCTCCTGAATTTTGCCGGACAGTTCTTGGATTTTTTCTGCCATTGTCTTTGTTAGGATGGATGATTTGGAGCAGAAATGGCAGAGAATCCAGGACAATGATAGGAAAGTCACAACATGTATGCATCCAATTGAGGCAATGAGGAAGAATATCACAATTCATTACCAGCATTCCCCTCGGCCCACTGCATGAAGAAAATCTAGTGATCCAGATGATCTCTTTAGTGTAATTCATGTACACATCAAGGAAATCTCCCAGCATTCAATAAAACTGACAAATGCCTGACAAATTTGGTGGCCTTCTGCAACCGTGTTATGGCATTGGTGGATAAGTGGAGAGCAACTGATGTCTTCTACCTGGACTTGTGCAAAACATTTGACACCGTTCTGCATGACATCCTGGTCTCTAAATTGAAGAGACATGGATTTGACTGATGGACCACTCAGTCAATAAGGAACTGGCTGGATGGTTGCACTCAAAGAATTGCAGTCAACGGCTCAGTGTCTAAGTGGCGAGCAGTGACAAGTGGTGTTCCTCAGGGGTCGATACTGGGACTGGTGCTGTTTAATATCTTTGTTGGCAACATGGATGTTGGGATTGAGTACACCCTCAGCAAGTTTGCTGTCAACACCAAGCTGTGTGGTGCAGACGACGTGCTGGAGGGAAGGGAGGACATTCAGAGGGACCTGGACAGACTGGAGAGGTGGGCCTGTGCCAACCTTATAAAGTTCAACAAGGCCAAGTGCAAGGTCCTGCACATGGGCCAGGGCAATCCCCTGCAGGAATACAGGCTGGGCAGGGAATGTCTGGAGAGCAGCCCTGAGGAGAGGGACTTGGGGGTGCTGATTGATGAGAAGCTCAACATGAGCTGACAGTGTGCACTTGCAGCCCAGAAAGCCAACCACACCCAGGGCTCCATCAAAAGAAGCGTGGCCAGCAGGTTAAGTGAGGTGATTCTGCCCCTCTACTCTGCTTTCATGAGATCCCACCTGGAATATTGCATCCAGCTCTGGAACCCTCAAAATAAGAAGGGAATGAACCTGTTGGAGCGAGTCCAGAGGAGGGCCACCAAGATGATCAGAGGCCTGAAGCACCTCTTCTATGAGGACAGGTTGAGAGAGTTGGGGTTGTTCAGCCTGGAGAAGAGAAGACTCTGGGGAGAGCTTATAGCAGCTTTCCAGTATCTGAAGGGCACCTACAAGAAAGCTGAACAGCTTTTTACAAGGGCATGTAGTGATAGGATGAGGAGGAATGGATTCAAACTGGAAAAGGGGAGATTTATATTCTATACTAGGAAGAAATTATTCACTCTGAGGGTGGTGAGGCACTGGAACCAGTTGCCCAGGGAAGTTGTGGAGGCCCCATCCCTGCAGGTGTTCAAGGCCAGTCTGGATGAGGCCTTGGGCAACCTTGTCTAGTGGAAGGTGTCCCTGCCAATGGCGGGGGGCTTGGTGATGATCTTTAAGGTCCCTTCCAACTCTAACCATTCTATGATTCTATGAAAACAAAAGCGATGTTTGTGAAAACCATACTGAGCTCCATACTCCAGCTCTGGAGTGTTCTGGATTTCCCTGTTCTGCTCTTGTCCTCTTTGAAGGCACTTACAGGCTCTAGAGAGGCAAGGGGTCCCCATTTTCCAAGCCATGGACCCCAGGGAGGATCCATAGAATCAAGGCAAGTAGGATTTGCTTCACACTGGTAGCCTCACGCACATGCTGTAATACCCACATTCTTAACATTGCCTTTTGCCACCTGTGCTCAGCATGTTGTCACACAGTCATTAACTTAGAAAACTAACATGAGACAAACAAAAACTTCTAGAATAAATGAGTTGCCATAAGAAAACAATTAAAAAGTCACCTGTTGTGAAAAAACATATTTAATCTAACATGGGTGAAAAGACCACCCAAGATTAGCCAAAAGTTGTTGTGGTTTTTCTCCTCCCCTTCTCTCCCCAGCCCTGTTATTTGTAATACAGGTGCATTTATATGAATGAATAATTGTGAAGGACTGGGATGATGATCTCGCCTTAACAGCTTTGACTGTCTGGATATTACATAAGATGATAAACAGTGATTAGTTAAGAAACTAAAGAAAAGGAGCAAATAAGAATATATTTATCTTTGTATTTTAAAATATTACATTTTTTAAAAAATTAACCCCTAAATATGACAATATGGAAGGTGATTTCTCAAAACTATGCGTACAAAGTTATCTTTATTCAGGTAGATAATCCTAGCACAATTTTGTGATAAAGACTTCAGGATCAAGACCCTGAAAATTCAAGCTGATTGCAAAATTTATTATCTATACTGCATTTTATGTTTAGGATAAAACTTTGGTCAGGTTTGCAAACATTTCAATAGTAATATTTGAGCCTATTTGGAAGCTAAAATGGTTATAGTAATGCCAAATGAAATGAATTCTATTGAAATTTAACCCTTAATTAGGTAAAGACCTATTATATATTAGAAGTCTCTAATGATACATTAGCATAATATTACAAGTAATTTTTTTCAAAATTCATGTACTTTGTGGGCTTTCACACATGTATTGTCTTCCACAAGGAAACAAAAATTGCTCCATTGATCCAATGTAAAATTTCTGAATATAAAAAGTTATCCAAATTTAATTTATTGCCCAGAACTTTTGTTGACAGCTCATCACAAAGGCTATCCTGTTGCCATTAAATGCTGGGGAATGTGTTAGCTGGAGGAAGACACTAAGATCACATTAATCTGCCCACTTTTCCAAATATATTTCACTGAGCTACAGCTTCATACAATATATAACCAATATTTTCTAGTCAGATCTGCTAGTGCTACTTCTTACTGTGTTTGTTTATGACCTTCCATCAGAAAGCCCTGCTTTTAGATGGCATTAACTTTTCCAGTTTCAACACCCAAACTAAAAATTCTTACCAAAGATGATTCTTTTTTGGGGGAAAAAACCCACCAAAAAACAAACCCACCTTTATTTATTTCTAAGAATCACATTGGGGTAAACTATTTGTTCTTACCAGTCTGATAAACTCTCTTTCCACCCCCAATTTTCAAATAAGCACATTTGTTTAAGAAGTTATGATCTTTGCTATGCAACATTCCTGCGTCCTTGTGACTGATAACAAGGACCTACCATTGGGCAAAGTGATCATCTGTTTTAGACTGAGATGGGAGTTTATACTGAATATATTAGAGAACTAACTTACTGACTTTTAGATGCTTAAATTAGAGCTAAATTAATTTTAACTCTGTGATTTTAATACTTTTCAATATGCCCCGGAGATGAGCACTAGTTTCCTGAATGTTCATGTGCAGTGGCATATGCCTGAAATCATAGGAAAAATCTTGCTCTCCTGTGCCAGAGGCGTGGACGAAAAAATCTGTTGTCTTCATATGCATCTGGGACAAGAGCCATTCAATACTATAATGGGGGCATGAGGATGGTACAAGACAAGAAAGAACCTGAGATGAACGACTGAAATGATGAATGGAGGAAAAGTTAGGTTGCCTTTCCAAAAAGTGGGACCCAGGGAGAAAAAAACCTCACAGCCGTAAGCAATAAACTGAAATGAAATGAGGACTTGAGGGGAGACTGCATGTCTTAGAAACATATTGGTCTAAGAACCGGTGAATCCAGGACAAGCTGGACTATGAGGATGGAAAGGTGGCTTGGGTGAGGCATCTGAATTCAGAAGCACACGGAAGAATAATAGGAACTAGGTGGATAGTTCCCACATGGAGGGTGGGTATAGTTCTTGTGAAAGATAATGGAGACTAACTGCCACTGGGAAGTTCAATAGTGGTGAACAGAGACCAGAGTGGGAGGACTGAGCTAGTTTCAATGAGGCAGTGAAGAGGGGAAAGCACAGTGGAGACCATTCAACTTTGTAAACCTCTGGGGAGGACCTCCAGTATCCTACTGAATACAGTATTTCCTCAGTATCTGGTAGACCAAACCTGAAATCCTTTCATATGTAGAAACTTCAACCTTATTCCAAGCCTCAGTCAAAGAAGATGGTTAACCGCAGACAGCTCCTGGCTTTAATAAGAAATTCAATTCCAGACTCCAGCTACCTCAGAAAAGTGCTCCCTCAAATTATTTGCTTATCCTAGAAAACATGTATGTTTGAGTGGAATTATAAAGGGGGTAAAAAAAGTAAAGATGAATTAAATATAAACTTTCACATACAGAGAAACTAAGCAGTTTGCTATAGGTTGCAAAGTAAACAAATCTCTGGCAGAATCAGAAAAAAATGGACCTAGGACTTCAGCCATAGAAGGTTCTCCTGCACCACTGGATTTCCCTTAATTGCTTGAAACAACCATGAGGGCAGTTATGATGGGTATAGATGAGTAAAAGTATTCTTTTCTCTTTAGTTGAGAGTACTTTGTATAGGTGAGCAGTTTAGAAAGCATGAGATACTCTTTGCTAAATAATTTAAACATAAATATTTGTATTTGTTTGGTATCCACCTAAATAGATACTGCCTAGAGATTCTTTAGCCACCTCCCTTTTGAGAAACAAGTTTTTGCACCCACGTCTCAGTCAGAGGCAACAATTTTCAATGGTCTTTGAATCTGAGAATGTGATTTGATTAAAGTTTTACCATAGACTCTGGTGGTGGTAAAATTGCTGTCATTTTCTGTAAATGATGACATAGATAGCAAAATGCTCCTTTGTGCCAGCTGAAGATTGGCATAGGATGTTTCTATGACTATTATTTATTCACTTAACAGTCTTTCCTGTTGCTTAGTGGTTTTAATTTACTGGATATGTTCTCTTTGAATCGAAGTGGGCTGAGGAGAGACTTGTCTTGCCACTGGCAAGGTTCACTATCATTCCCAAACACAGATGAGCAAAACCAAGACCCTCATATCCAAATCTTTCCAATACCAGGGAGAAAAGATCAGAGGTGAACACTCTGTTCTAAACTCATTACTGTAGCTTTGATCCCAGGTCAATCCAAAATTAGAAGGGGCCTCTTTTATGGCTCCAATTTGGACACAGCCAAATTCTTTTTTTTTCATCAGATTGTGCTCCAAGAAGGAAGAAATTGTATGTGAGTTTGCCACTGTTACGTATGAAGACAGGTCTGAAACCTAACCTTAATTTTGCCTCAAAGCCAAACTCTAAACAATTCCCTAAATTAATACAGGTTTGAGTTTGACTTCCTTATTCTACCTGAATCCATGGCTCATTAAAATGTGCTCCTGAATAATAATAATGTTTTTTTGGTTTTGGAATGCATTAGATTATGCCTAATTGCAAATACTTCCAAAAAAAAAAAACCAACCCATATGTTGGAATGCTGTATGCGATGCACATATGTTAAAGATCATTCTCACTTATCTGTGAGGTATCCAGTTTGAACAGTGACTAAATGAGTAAAATCAAAAATCCCCCAAACAAACATCCCCCCCCCCCCCCAATAATTTAAAAAGGGTAAACATTTATTTCTTTCCCCATTTTGCTGGGAGACCTCCAAAAACCAGAAGCACATGAGGGAGAAGCAGCAGCAGCAGAGACCACCAGCAAACAGCAGCTGCGATGTGAAACAGCAGGACAAAACCACTCATAAGAAGAGAAAGGGCTGGTCTACCCCAGTAGAAGTTTGTGCAAACACAAAAGCAACCAGCAAACACTTCCAGCAAATTAAAGGTTCAATCCAAAAGCAGTGAATAACGAAGGGGAAGGTTGAGAAAAGTCCAACTTTGCCACAGAAATGACCAGTAATGCTTTACTTAACTTTCCTGAATGTTGGGGCAGGGGGAGAAAAATTAATGTCTTTCAACTGTACTGAGATACTGTACTGATAAACATATTAGTGCTATTCTCCACTGAGAATATTTTCCTTAACCCAGAAGGAAACTGTGCTAGACAGGTTTTGGTTTTTGGTTTGTTTTTTTTTTTTTTTTTCCTCATGGTAATAGGATAAATAGAATAATGACAATACAATCTAATGAGAAACATTTATTCAGTAATGTCCCACTATCTGAAGGAAAGTTAATCACCTAAACAAAAAATGTTCTAAAAAAATAATATACAGGTAACTTCTATGTAAGCATTGTTAAGGATGGACTAGAAGGAAGAATCTAGTAAAGTGGGTGGAAACGAGACAGCCACAGGGAAGCCAGAATGCAGGTTTTCTCTTTTTTCGTTTTTAAGTACATAAAATAAGCTGACAGGTTAGAGGAACATTATTAATGATACTTGCATTACAACTGTAGAAAGCTGAATTTGCACAAAATGGTTTTGAAACTATTATTTTGCAAAATTATATTGCCTTCTAATAAAACCCTCTCTCTTTTTTCCTGGGCCCAATTCCAAATCAAGTCATCACCTTTTGCCCTCACATCCACTGTGGTTTTGAAGAACAATAAAGAAAAAAAAATAAAGCTTGAGGCTTCATGAAGTTGTGCTAAGTTTCTACAATTACTGTGAATGTTGTATGAAATGTCAGGATGGTGGAAGGTTATGTATAATCCTCTCATAAACAAATTTTACTTATTTAACATTCTACAGGCTGCAGTTTCGCTTTTAGCCATAGCCCAGCCCTCTCCCCACCCCCCCACCCCCCCAAAAAAAAAAAAAAAAAAAAAAAAGAACACTGAGCAAATATTATGTTATGGATGTTATGGTCAAGATTTCTCTGAAAAAGAGTAAAAAGAGTACTTTGAAAGGTGTTAAAATAGCTGTTTTGTTTTGTTTTGTTTTGTTTTGTTTTTTGGAGGGTAGTGTATCTCATTATTACAATACTCAGGCCTACTCTCCTTTATTCTCCTTTTTAAATTCAGAAACAATTGATTTCTCTGGGAGTTTTCACCACAGCACTTGTCACTCAGTCTACGCCTCCTTTTGAATTTGGCTTTGGGTGTTGATACATTTATTTTGATTCTTTGATGCCCTCCACTACTCATGTGGTCTCTGAATAGCTCGGTCATATGTGCGACTCCCTAGTATGTTCACAATACGGATGAAACTGTTACCATTCATCTAAGGATTGCTTTTATCTTACCCACCATCCTTTTCATACTTGGCTAAGGGATTTGTCTTTTGTGGCTGAGCCACACTGGTGTACCTACACTACTAAGAAATAGGGGAGAGAACAATTTCAAGAACTCGTTCCTGCTATTTGTTTGGTGGCCTATATTCTGGCTCTGTTCTGGACCTCTCCAGCTACTCCAGAAGGGCTTAATCCTATAGTAATGTAGACACGAGGCAGTCCTTAGCAGCCCAGCTATAGCCACTGGCCTAGTGTGTCCCCTCTTCTTCAAGCATGGGCACCCAGCACTGCTCCTGCAGGTTAGCACAAGACCTGTCGGCCTACTCCACAAAGATGCTGATTATGACTGAGTTTGTATGTACCTCAAGACCCTCCTTTCCTACTACGTGCGTATTTCTTTTTTTTCTCCTGCATGTCTTCTTTTTATCATGAGGGAAGTAATTAGAGCTATAATACATAGAAAATGAATGAGAGAGGATTACAAAGGCCTCTTTCTCCCTGCTGTTTTCCTTTATTCTTTTCATCTATTTCATCTAATTCCTGTTGTCCTCCAGGCATCTCTGAATTGTTTAGAGGTGTAATTAATGATGAAAATCCTTCTAGTTGTTACATGCATATGGTCGTGCATACACACTTCAGTGCTCTTCAAAGGAAGAACCCTGATACAAATATGTATATACACAAAAAAAAAGAAATTTGACCAGCTTTTCTACTGTCTCGTAGCAACACACTTTTTTTTTTTTTAACTCTCTTAATATTTAACAGCAGCTCAAATGTATGTTACAGAACCCACCATACAACAGCCCTAAGAACGTGACACAAAATAGCTGGATAAAGTGGCAATCAGAAGAGGAAATGAGTTTTTTCCAAGCAGGAGAAATGTTACAACCCAGCGTAGCTCAAGGGCAGATTGCTCACCCACATTGCTTCCTTCAGGACTGTTTTGCGTTTTGGTTTCCTAAAAGGGGGTTTCCATATGGAAATTCAGTGAAGAGCAAAACAAAACTAGCCAAGAAGTTTATGAAATGACAAAGTTTGAATGAATAAAAAATACATACATACTATTTTAAATGGAGGTCAGGTATGTGAAGACTTGTGTTTCTCAGATTAAAAAGATAAATTGAGTGTATTGTATTCTATATATGTATGTTTACAAATAAGACTGGATCAAAATTAAATGCTAAGCCCAAACATCTCCATCGAAGAAATAATAATTCTGATGAAAGATTGGTACTGCTTATGTGTGTACTCATTACTAGAATGATACAGTCCCAGTTGACATTATTCTGTCTATTTTTTATGCATTTACTTAATATGCACAATAAAAGTCTATGGGATTCTGGAAATAGGACAAGATTTTACTTTCCCAGATAACCTGATACAAAAATTACTTCTTATCCCCTCATCCATTAAAATAAGGCACATGGACCAGCTGAGACAGGTTGACGAGTGTTTAGCTGCAGGGAACCCCGATTTCCTGGGATGTGTCCACTGCAAGAAATGTCTCAACTTATTTTTCAAGCTATAGAATCAACAGCCTGTTGGCTTGGCAGGGGGCTTTGGAACGGCAGGGACAGGCCTTGGAGGTCTCCCTGGCTTTAGGAGCCTTCTGACCCACCGCATGGGGCAGTCACCACCGTCTTTTGACCTAGAGACCCTGACATCTGTAGGCTTGGTAGTCTGTCACGGTAGGCTTTATGAGGCAGATTTATGCTTAAATAGTGCGCTTGTGAGTACTTTCACCATGTTTCCACTTTTGTAATTGGCAGAATTCCTTTCTCATGTTTGGTAAAAAACAAACCAACAAAAAATTCAATGTAATTGATACCAGCCAACCAAATCTCTTTAGCAAGTGCTACCTAGTAAAAGTCCCGCGTATAATATCTGAATATGCAGGGATTTAACAAAAATCTCATTGTTTACATCTGCAAAATTCTGCTACTGCACCTAGTACAAGGACCAGCTGTCAGCTGTCTGCATTTGGGGTGATAATTATTTCGGAGCACACTACGTGCAAAGGAGTATACATTTCCTGTTCTTCCAAGGAGGCAACAATCAAATCTAGTGACATCATTCTGATCCTTAGACAGGCATATACATGGAAAGATTTTTTTCCTGATTTAAGTGTTAATTGCGCGTTTATGTGTGTGTGGGATGTATGTTTGAGTACACACGATGAAAATTCGTACAGTGTGTACAGCTTTTGCTACTTACAGAGCTGAGATCTGTGATTTTAGTAAATATATGACTGATTCCCTCTTAGCTAATGCACTGGGAATTAATTCTCTCAAAATGCCAGATGTACTGTAGGATGCTTAGCTTAGTGAAATTATAGATATAGAATAGAAAAGAAAAATAACCCCAAGAAGTGTACATTTGAAACTGAATCAAGCCATCAACTACTTTCAGCCACCTAATAGTCTCCAGGGAAATTCCCATAATGTGGTCCTTATTGCTTAATTATTTATTGTTGTTAAAACAGCATTTATAGCTTTGTTATGATTAGGTATATGATTAACCCATGAAGGTTTCAAATATACAGGGCTGGATCAGTGACTGATAGAAATTTCAAATTTTCCCTTTGATGTAAGAGAATTACTGTGGATAGGATAACCTAGAGAAGCACTGAAGACAGTTGGTTACTGTGCTTATTTAGAAGTCAAAGTGAAAATACTTTGAGAAGGAGATGGAAAATTCCTGTGCTCCTTCCTTTAATTTGCACCAAAAGGACATAGGAGCTTCTGAGTCCAGAGGGAAAAAGAGACAGTATGAAAAGAAGCTCAGAACAGATCTACTGACTAGGCTGAATTTGAAGGAGATGGGTTGACATCATTCTGTAGGCATGTTGAATTTGTCCTTAAAAAGTAGGAGAAAGACTGTCTTTACTGGGGCAGTTAAAGAAGATACAGATTCTTTTTTTTTTCAGCTTTTGATATATGAAACAGTTTATACCCTAATAATATCTAGCAGCTCTGCACTACTGAAGTCAGTCAGATTTGTGGTTTGTTATTTTGATGTGTCTTTTTTTTTTTTTTTTTTTTTTTTTAATGATTCCCATTGCATTATGATACTGGGCCTATATGTTGAGAACTGTAACATGGAAAAATAACCAAAAAGAAAAAAAAATGACTATTCATTACTGGAAACTGTAAAATATGGGAAGGGGACAAGCCATGCACTTCTGTTACTTAATATATGCTAGTTATATGAAATTTGGGGTGGTGCCTTCTGAAGTTCTGAATGGCTGAAAAGGGACATCTGTGAAGCCTGAGATGGACATCGGGTTAAACTTTTCCTTTTGTATTTTATCTTTCTAACTCCCGTCTGGCCAAAAGGACAGTTATAACTCTTTATATAACCATTTCTTATTCTTAGTCTGTCTATTATTCTGTTGTTTGGCCAAGACTTGTCAGTTACTTTGAAGATTTATATAGTGTCACTGCTGGCACTGCGTAAACTCTGAGTATTATTAAGAGGCAGCAAATCTTCACGTAGCTTCGCACATTTTGTTCTTTTTTTCTGGTCATAAATGAAGTTCAGTTTTGAATATGCATAAATGTCCACAACCCTTGCTGAAAAGCAGTTTTTCAAAAGAATTTGTTCCGGTGCATAATCACAGCAGATTTCCATTTGGATTCAAGGATGTTTGCACAGTGCTACATTCTAACCTGGAACTGAAATATCAAGAGTTTTAATTTGATTCTGCACTATTTCCACTTCTATTTTAGAAACAACATACACTAATTTGGGAATCCTTTCCCTTCCTCTTCATCCCACACTGAGGTTAAAATTCTGAATGTATCTGCAGTGCCAGGATTGTGGAATATAAGTTCCTCCTATGGAAAATCCTATAGGAATAAAATCTACAAAATTGTCTGTGGCAGCTGGGAAGGAAGAGGCCACCCACTCTCTTACCTGTTCCGTCACACTGACCTAAGCATTAAGGTGGAAAAGTTTAGAATAAAAGTGTCTGCTTCTGTGGGTTGAAATGATGTGAAGATGAGTTTAGGAACATCAGCTGGATCTCTCTAGCAAAAATAAGTCCCAGAATGGATTATACCAATTTCTGAATCACTAATCTGGCAGAAAAAAAAAAATAGAAAGCTAATGGCTAAATTGCAATTTGCTCCTTGACAAATAGAATTAGGTAAATAGTAAGTGAATATTAAGTGCTTTTAGAAGTCCTGCATTAATCATTTGTGGTTATGACCATTCAGATTGGCCAGCATTGTTAAGGTGAACACTCAGCACCTCACAGAATCAGGCCCTCTATCTTCATGCAAGAGGGCTGAGTCAAAAATTGTGACTGCAGAGTTATTTCATAATAGCAATTACGATGCAAATGAAAAAAAAATATTAAAGACAAGTCTTTGTGAAGGTTTGTTACCTTTCGCATAATTGCTGTCCTGCAACCAGTTGTTGTTTGCCAAAGTAACCACATATATCACAAACTGGTTTTGTTTGTTCTAATAAAAAACCCATAACCCTCATGAACTTCCTGCCAAAGAGAAGAGAACCTTCAGTACTCGATATCTGTAATGCTAAGCTTTTAAATTTATCTTCCTTCTCCTATGTGCCAGTCTTAACAAAGGATGGTGTCACTGGCATAAAACAAAGTACACAATTTTTTTCAAGAATAGGTTTGTAGGTGACAATGACTCATCAACTATTCTCTGCTAGTTTCATAAGAACTTATTATGATCTACTTGTACCTGAGGTTTTAAACTTTCAACTACTCTAGTTGGTCATAACTTGATGGGTCAGTTGTTTGATTAATTTGAGCCTTCCAATAGCTTTTGTTCTCATTTTTCTTTCTGGCAGTGTAATTATTAGTTACATTATAGATGAGTATGAATGGTTGTGTCAACATATTTCAGGTTGTAATGAGGAAAATATATAGGGGTATAATAAAGATAATGTGACTTCAGCTATACTTTGTGAGCATGTCTCTTGATTTATGCTGTTTTTAAAACTGCAGCGATAACATTCTTGGAAGTAAACATTGTGAGGTTTTGTTACGCTCAATGTCACTCTGAAGACATATTCCAGTTGGCTGGAGCCTGTGGCTGCAGCTGTCTCTACTTCATTACACCACTTCTAGCACCTGCAGCTTTAGGAAATAACTAAGATTTTCAGCTGACATCTTCTAGGCATTTATTTATGCTGCAACTTAGAATGATTTAATCTGTATGCTAGAGGGGAGTGCTCTTTCGTTAAGGGCAGCAACTGATGAGAAGAAAATGTGCTCTAATAATGAAAAGCAATCATTTGTATCACCCTACACAGGAGAAAAAATGAGGTTAAACTAATGTTAATCTAACAGGCAGACAAAGCTAATGAATTTTCGATAGTTATACACCCATTCTAGTTTATTCTTCCCTTTCCATTTTTGGGGATTTTAAGGACTCTCTAATGTTGTGAGCTATTATATATTACACTGCTGTTTGTATTTAAACACAAGATAATAAATTAGAGATATTGGCACCATCACACTTTAATTAAAAGTGTGCTTTCCTTTATCATTTGAATTCTTTTATTCTCTTTTAAAGAAACACACTTTTCTGACCCTGCATAAATATAGCATTATGAAAGATTCCTCACTCCTTACATAAATATATTCTGAGCTTTAAGAACATGAAACTAGTCCTACTGCTATCTATATCATGCTTAAAATCAATCCAAGTGTAAGAGGTATTTAGGAGGGAGGTGATTAGAAATGTTAGTGTTCTATTGAATTTGTAGATACAATGAAATGAGATTCAACTGGGATTTAAGCTCTAGTATATTAAATATTTCCTAAATATTATACTGACTTTAGCAAGCATTCTAATTCACTTTATTTTTCTACACTTTAATGTAATATGTAGTCTTAAAAACACATTAGCAGAATTGCACAGAGATGAACCAATTGCTCTCCATGGATTTACTCTTCTCAAGGATCCCCCTGGCTACAGGTGTTTCACATTAAGTCTACCATTACCTGGAAAAGTATTACAAATTTATTCCAATGAAGAACAGGGTGTAACCTCTGGCCATTAGAAGAGATATTTTCATTACATTGTCTTTAGCTGTGGAGCTTTAATGTTCATTTTTGGGCAAACATAATTCTTCTTTATTAGATTCCAAAATTTTTCCCCACCAAACTTCATCTACTGGATTTTATGTAAAAAACAAGTAATGTCACAAATGTGCCCAGCACTCTATATGTTGACTTAGGAGAAGATGTAAGTAAAAATTTAGGGGAAGAAGCAAAAAGAAACAAACAAACAAACAAAAAAAACTTAGAAGAAAATGACAAATGACAACCTCTAATCATTTTAAAAACGTATTAATTGAAAATAGCATGTGATACCTTGCTTTGTTAAAATAAATCCACTGAACCACTGGAACAAAAATTGTCTGATTGAAACCTGGAGGAAAATTATGTAAAATATGCATAGTGATATTTGCAAACATTTAATGTCAAGCTGTTTCTATTGAAATTGGAATTTTGAGAATTCTAAATTGACAATTCATTTCAGTTACTTAAGGAAAAAAACCTCGTGCCTACTTTGATCCCCTTTTGGCATTAGCCCTTCTAGATACAGAAGGTTGTACTACATGACCTTCAGTGATTCTGATGAATATTTCTAGGATTGCACGAGAATAACATCTTGATATGTAGCTGTATAAAATATTAAAATATAAGAGAATTCTAGGTTAAAACTGAAGACAAATATAATAAAGGTGTAGAAATGCTTCTTGAAAAGCTTGGTGTGTGTTCCAGATTCCCCACATATACTAATAGAGTTTATTTACCAGGCATATAGACATTCTCCAAGGAGAGTTGCTCCTGGAAATAATTATATATTATGGTGTCTTTGTGATACCACAGATCTTCTGTGTACTTAGGATAAAAAATAGGTGTTGTACCTCAGATATTGCCTTGCAAAAGCTGTAGGTAATTTTTACTGTTTCATAAACAATTGTAAATGATCAGACTTATTATTGTGCAGTAGTTTTTGGGGGTATATTTCCTGGAAGGCATGCAGGTGTGTGATATCGGTCACATACAGCTACAGGAACTGAGCTGTATGAAAATGAAAATATTATATAGCATTCAGCCAGAACACATGTGGTGTGTTAATTACTAGCTTCTGTGAGTTTCAGCAGAATGAAGGTTGTAAGCAATTTTCTGAAAAGCACATAAACAAGGAGGAAGGAAATGCATGTATTTCTTATTTAATTTGTGGCTGAAGATATTAAAAATGAAGGAATGCTTTTACTAAGCACAGTTATAAGAAGAAATGCAGTATGAAGATCTGTATTACAGTATATGATGCAAATTCTGAATATGATGCATCAATTTGTGTAGCAATTTTAGAAGCTTTTTTAGAAGGGTTGGTTTTGTAAAGGTAAACTATGGATTTTGGTAAGTGGTAGAATAATTACGGCAGGAACTTGGAGAACCCTTTGAATTTTCAAATACTCATACATTAAAGGTTTAAATTCTGTGTTAACATCCAATCTTCTAAATTATTTGTTTGTAAATAATTAACAAATCTATAAATTTCCTTTGAATACACTAATGACCCTATTATCCATTAGGGGAGGTATGTAGACGGGACATCAAGCAGTCAAGTCTATAAACTGAGAGGTCTGAGTCTATCCTGAAGTGATTAAGAACGGGAATCTCAGAAGCCCTATACGTCATCAGGAAATCATATAAACTCATTAGTTTGTAGGATAAAGTCTTAGTATGGTCTAAATACGGCCCCTCAAAATCAGTGCCTGAAATTCAGATAGGAACTAGGTTCCTATCAGCCACTTCTGGCCCTGTTTCATGTCACATTCCTGCTATGAATTCAAAATTTCTGCCACTTTCAGTGAGATAAGATTATTCTTGCATTCTCAAAAAAGCTTTCTGTCCTATCATAGCAGGTGTTCAAGCGGCTGGTGGATTCATCTGACAGTTGTTGGCTCAGTTTGCTAAGAAACAGGGATACAAACTCAACTATTCAGCTATCCAGATGGGTTTTCTTGCAAGGTCTTCTGAAGAAATGTTATCAATCTATTCTGTTGAAGTATTATGTCTTTATAAAATATGTTAGGGATTATTTTAATTGTTAAGAAACCTCTTGAGAGACTTTTTAGGAAGAATAGCAATGCTTGAGAATCTGTGGCAGGGGTGAAATTGTGCATGTGAAGAAACTTGACCCTTTAGTCATCACAGAGCCAGAAAGACAGAGGGATCATACAACAGGTGAGGGCTTGCTGTGACAATTTCGGAGGGCTTCAGAGGATATACTTGCAGTCTATTCAGAGCAGGAATTAGAAAACCAGACCTCATTCCCAAATGGAGGAACTCTTCCCAACTTGCTGAAGAGTTTGACAATGCTACTCACCCCTGAGTATTTGCCTGTTGGTTTTGCTACGAGTTGTAGATTTTGCTTATTGAGAACTTTGAGACTATGCAGTATAGCCTATTGATGCTATGTAATACAGCTAAAGCATTACAGTGATAAGCACTGTTAAAGACTACTTACCATTACTTTATTTCTTTCATACGTTCAGAACAGACAGCATTTTTCCTGTCCTCGTTATGCCATTTCCATTGTTATAAAACTAAAAAAAAACCCAAACAAACCGTAAGGCAGTGCTTTTGCTGGTATGAAGATCTGCTACAATGATTAATTAAACATGAGCATTATAGAAAAAAACAAAACAAAACAAAACAAAATTGCTTAATCCAAAGAATTTATCATGTCCATAAGCATTCACAGTATTGAGAACTAAGTTTAAGATTCTTCAATGATGCATATAGCTACATAATGGGCTTTTCAGAATGCCTTTAGCACAAAGCTACCAGTGAACTGAAACTAGGCATTGTTTAGTTCTGAAAATCTGTAGAGGTACATATTTCTATGTAGAAGTATGCCCAAAAATTTAATCCTTAAACTAGATTAAGAAATCTTTTAAGGACAATGACAGATAGTCCTATTTGTCCCTACAAGACAGAAACCAAAGTTTTACTACCCTTTGGGTAATAAAGACTCTTAGGAAAGAGAAAATCCTTGGTAACACATCTCCAGCTGACCTACACAGAGAAGAGTAACATTTTTTGGTGACAGTCCTCAGTATTATAAACTAATTTGGAAATAAACTCTGAATGTTGAATTTCTTAAAGGAAAACATTGTGGCCTGAGCACTGGAGAGGCCTATGTGACAATCCAAATATGAGATATAGATCCTGGACCTCTAACTCATTCAAAGTCATCTTGCAAAGAAACACCGTTGCCACCATCTGTCGAGAAGTAGCTCCGACAGAGTTATTCAAGAAGCCTAATTTTTCATGTTTGTTTTCTATTTGGTCAGTTAAAAGAAATGCAAACTTCAGAATTTGATTAGAAACCTAAGGTTAGGTCTTTTAACTTGTGGCAGAAGTCTCCCCCTCTCCAGCTACTATAATGAGAGTCTTGGAAAATTAATGCACTACGTGGAAGTAATCTTTTTAGATATGCTTTCTGCTTTACTTTACAGTAGTAGAGAGTAAATATCTCTTTACCTGAGTTGAATGAACAAAATTAGAACCTGTAGATATTCCCTTAAAGACAATACAACTTTAAAAACTTGAAAGAGATTGATGCTGTAATGCAGATCATGTGTACAGTCTCTAAAAAGTTTTTTGACCCTCTTTTTCTAAGCCACAGTCTAACGAGAAAAAAACCTCAACCATTTTAGCAAACTTACTTTGATTAGTTTTGTAATTAGTATTTGTAAGTACAGGTTTTTGTAAAATTTTAAAGGTAATGACAAGAAGGAAGAGAAACATCAAGTGATCACTGCAAATCTGATTACAAAGATGATTACTTTTGAAATGTTGAAATGCTTTATCAAATATTTGGAAGTTTAACTGTACGAAGGTTAGAGAACAACAGGAAGTACAGACAAGCTGCTGAAAAGGATCCGTGGGTTATAACAGATCACAAGCTGAAAATTATCAACAAAATTAGTTTACTGTAGAGGTTATATACATGCAAGGCAAACAGCATAATGAAACACATAAACATTGTATGCATTGTTTAAGTGACAGATAAAATAGTTAAATCCTGTTTGGCTTTGGATAGGCCTCAGATGCAATATTATGTCAAGTTTTGGGCTTCGTGCTTCAAGAAGGATACAAACCAATTGGATTGGCTCCAAAAGAAAATAAAAAGAATGGTTACAGGTCTAGAAAACATAACCTCTGAAGAAAAATTGAAGGAATTAGGCTTGTTTAGTCTAGAGCTGAGGAGACTGAAGGGAGCTATGACAGCAGGCTACAGAGAGGTAAAAATAGGAGATGGGAATAAACAGTTTTCCATGCCCAGCATGAATAGCAGCAACATAAAACAGAATTAAGTGAAGCTAAGTCTAAACATTAGTAAAAATTTTCTAGCAGCAAAGCTAGTTGGGCTGTGAAAGGAGAGTCTTAAGCAATGCCCCCTTATGTAGAAACAAATAGTAAAACCTCTTTGTGGAATGATACAGGTATACTACATCTTTGAGTCAGGAAATGGATTGCATAACTCCTTGTGATCCTCTCCAGCTCCATTGTTTATTATTTTATGATTACTTATTTTGCATTTTTTTTATTAGATATGATGTAGGACATATTGTAAACAATATATGTTAGATTATGTGATAAAAGCTTATCTGCTCACCCAGAAAGGAGCACAGAGAAACAATGGCCGGTGGGGGACCCCAGGCCAACCCCAGGAGCCAGCAGCCCATCAGAGGTCCATCTTCACAAATCTAGAGGAGCACAGACGCCCAAAGTCACATGGGAATCTAAATTAAAGGCCCATGGGAAGTGACATACTGTCACTGGTACCTCCCAGAGCTGTCCCGGGAGACCATCAGGCCCAGTGTCCTGGTGTGAAACCCCTCAAGGTGAGTCAATAGCAGAGCACCTTTTGGACTGAGGGGGTTGCTGCTTGGGGTATGGGGTGTGTTATGGCATGCAGAGGAAGAGCATATTGGGTTATACAGGACTTTCTATGGGATGTTTAGAAGATGAACTAAAGATGGGGAAAGGGATTGTTTTATATGATTTAGGGAGGAACAAGTGCGGGAAAATTGAAGAGTAAGAAACTAAAAGGGACCAGCCTTGCATAAACAGTTGCTGGTGGATATACTTGTCTGGTCATTCCCTCTGCCTGAGCAGTGTGGTCTGTCCTATGTTCTTATTAAATTCCTTTCTAGTTCTTTTCCTGGGTGAGGGCTCTGTATTCGGTGTGTGTACATTTGTGTATGGGGGTCTGGGTACAGCAACTGGAGTCAGACCATGGGTTGGAGGGTCTATATGCATGGGTGCAGGGACTAGAAAGCCTGGACTTAGCGAAACCAAATGCCAGTAAGTGAGGTGGGACCATGGGTCACAGAGGCCAATGTCTCTGTGCTGCCAGCAAGCAGAATGAGTGTGGGTGTCTGAGTGCAAGATCAATAGTGAAGAACAAGCTGGACTAGCCAGTGAGTAGGTGAAGTGGCCTGGGAGCCAGTATGCATGTGTCTCAAAGGTCAAGACCACAGGAGGGGCTGGCCGTTGGGGACCGGAGGAGTTTGTGTGTGTGTGTGTGCTTGCGCATGTGAGTACATGATGGTCTGTACCAGCAACTGGTGTGGGGATGTAGGCTCGGGGCTTATGCGTCTTAGTACCAGCAAATGGGGAGACTGGGATCCACGGGCAGCTCCTGGGCAGACTGAGTGAGCACAGCTGCTACAGGGATCCACCTTGTACATTTGTATATATAAATATATACATATTCTCACTAGTGGACCTTCATCCTGGTCAGTCAGAGAGGGCAGCAGAATAAGACTGTTGGTCCTGTCTGTGTTCATGTGAGTGCTGAGTATGTCTGTCAGCTGTGTGGTTGGCCGTGTATTTATGTATATCCATGGTGTGTATGTCTGCTTTGTGTGCATGCGACTACAAGGAATGTATTGTCAGCCTTACTATGGGATGGACCTGGGGGCATGGAGATGCAGCACCCTCACCTTCATCAGACTACTTGATTTGACCCCAGCCACCAACAATCTTATTTCAGTTTACAGAGGTCAAATTGTGCTTCTGTTACTCGGTTATGTGTGCTTTCTTGTCTCCTGTGTTGATTAAAAGCAAATAGATCTTCATGGTATTAAGGTTTCTAAATGGCTAGTAAACGCCAGTGCTTCTTTCCTGCCTGGCTATCTCTAGCACATTTATTTTTTTTTTTTCACACATTCCCTGTTGTAACTTCTTGACAACACTGACCCTCTGTAGAGCTCCCTGCAAGGATGCCTACAATTCAGACTTCTGTTGCGTTCAGCACATGCTGTTACACAGTCTCAGCTTTATAGTTGCTTTGAGACTGTTGGGGGAATAACAGTCACAGCAGAAAAGAGACACAACTATTCCACAGGTATGACTCTAAAAACAAATTATGACAATAATGAAGGAATTTGTAACTTTTTTGATAAAATTCATAATAGTGTCCCAATTTCCTCATAGATGTTCACCCCTTTTTTGATTTATTGTCCTGGAGAATATTCAAGGTTATTCTCAAGGTGAAAATTTCAGAATCACAGGTCAGCTCTTTAATTTTACCTCTTCATCTACCAAAGCATTCTGACCATTTTCTCAGAAGTCAGTTTATGTGTTTCTTTTGTGAACATTTCTTCTATTTTTTTTTCTATTTGGGAATTCCTGGCACCATGAAGCCAAGATTTTGGAAGAAAAAAATGTGGAACCAACTGCTTTTTATAGGTTTTAGTTAGATCACTTCTTCAAAAATGCTTTCACCTGAATAAATGATCATTAACGTATGGCTGATTTTTGTAGTTCATCTGATGGGGAAATTATATGTTTTTTGTTAATAAACCACAACAGACAGGCCAAGTCACACCAGGTCCCTTTAGTTCTGTCTCTAACACTGGTGTTGAATGCAGGCTTAATACATGACTGCCCCAGTGTACTTACCCATACTACAGCAATTTAAGTCTCATGGACATCCAGTGCTGAAATTTGTGCCTTTGTATTTAAATAGCTCATGTCAGATTTTCATCCCCTGAATTTGCTTCGCCATTTTCAAGCTAAGTGAACCTTCACCATCTACTGTGTCCTAGACCAGAGTGGTTCCTCAATCTCACTGTGAACTGTGTGAAGAAATACATCCTTCTTTTTGCCTTGAAAGTCACCTTCCAGTTTCATTTGGTGCCCTTTACCGCTTGTGTGGAAGTGACAGTGAAATAAGGGTTTCCTATTCAATTTCTCTGTCACTTATGACTTTACAGAACTTTACCTTATCCCTTCTCAGTCAGCTCTTCCCCAGGCTGAAGTGACATAGTCACATTTTCCTCATATGAAAGCTATGCGTTTCTTCAGATTATCCTTGTTGTCTTGGTTATATCCTTCCTGATTCTGTTATATCTTTTGTGAGATGAGGTAAATGGATCTGCTTGAGCATATGAAATGTGGGCATACCGTGGATTTACATAGAGTGGATCCACCTATGTAGAAACAGTGCATAATATAACTTTGTTCCATAATATCATAATTTTAATGAGAATCTTTAAATCATACTGACCTTGTTTCACCACAGCTGCATACTTAATGAAACACAGAAGCAACACTGATATTTTTTTTTTTTTGCTTGGGTAAGTGATACCTGGTTGGTAGGAGTTTGACTTTTCTTCACTGAAGTGGAGTGGATCTTCATGGTGCTCTACATTTTCGAAGTATTGCATGATGGTCAAAAACAAAACTGATTCAGTACAAAAACCTGACAGTTGGAGACTCTCCTCTTACTCCCTTTGCCCTCAAGAGTTTACTTATATTTTCCTGTTATAAACACTTTTCTGAAGACTGAATACTTTGAAATGGAAGGAAAGCCTAACTTTATATCAGACATACTTTTCCTGTGCTTTGAAGATGTAAAGTGCTGCATATGTGTGTATTCTTATTTATAGTTTATATCTTGGTTGTTTGCTTCAAACCTCTTCTGCCCTTTCCCTCCCAGTTGCTTTACTTCAACCTCACTTTAGCTGCAACCCATATATCCCTTCCTCTTATCTTATCCCTCTTCCACTACCCGCTTTGTCCCTCTCCTCATCTTCCAACATCACCAGTCAACAAAGAAAAACCAAATAAAAAAGAAAGGAACTAATATGCCAGCTGCAAAACATTAATGAACTTTCTGTCTTTTATACAGTTTCTCTTGCCTCTTATCCCTTTGTTTGTCTTATCTATTTATAAACTGTTTAGAGTAAAGACTATGCTTCATTCTTTGCTGGCAAGGTTGGTGCCATAGTTCCTCTTTGGAGTGCAGTGCCTAAACTTTTCTGTAACACAGGCTGTGATGGTATTGATGTTTTGACTGACATGAAGAATAAAGTTGTATTTTAATTGACTAAAGATCTTGCTTTGTGTAACAGAGAAATAGCTACTAAATGATCCCTGAACTCACTGTTATAGCTACGTTTTGTTCTTTACTTTTCCTTACTGAAGTCAACTGCCTACTTCAGCAGGCTTTGTAACAGACTTGGTAAGAGCTTGATACAGACATGGTTATGTGCTGAGCTCTGATGAAGGGCTGTTTCATCACATTTCCTGCATTCAGTTCACACCTCATAGTCATTACTATGGTATTCAGGGTGTCATCTTGACATTTTCATAGTCTTCTGAAGATGTTGTTGACACTCTCAAAGAATGTATAGAAAGGTAAGTAAGAATCTCTGCAAATAGAGATGCCAAATCCTATTTCCATGCTCATTCTCTCTAAATCATCCAGTGCAACCCTAAGTGTGAATTTAAAGATCTGGAGTAGTCCGTGCATGTGCAGTGTTTGCGATCAAAAAATGGAAGTTTTCCCAGGAAGTTTACAGGGATTTGGAAAGGGTAAATGACTTAGGAGTTCATTGCTATTTTACTGTGCAGAACAGTGATATTTGTTGTTTTACTACTGGTACATTCAGCCCTGAAACTTGTTTTCTGTAGAGATGGGCTAGACAGGTGTGGTCTCCCTAGGAGGAGGTGGAAGACAGTAAAGGCTAGATGTCCTGCAGGCTGTCATTGAGATCATGAATTCCTCATTCAACAGGAGCTTTTGGCCTCTTCCTGCAGATGTCTCAATGAAGGAGAAGTGTAACAAGGGTTACTCTTTCAGATCACGTCATGGATCAAAACTGTCTGAACATGATACAATATCTGTTTCTTCTTCCCCCCTTTCATAAGCTTCTACAGTTTGCACTGCTGATACATACACACACACATACATATGTATACATATAGACATATACATAAACACACACACACACACATATATAGAACAATAGAACCATTTAGGTTGGAAAAGACCCTTAAGATCATTGACTCCAATCATTAACCTAACATTGCCAAGTCCACCACTAGACCACATCCCTAAGCACCACATCTACACATCTTTAAGATATCTCCAGGGATGGTGACTCAACCACTTTCCTGAGCAGCTTGTCCCAATGCTTCAGAACCCTTTCAGCGAAGAAATTTTTCCTCATATCCAAGCTAGACCTCACCTGGTGCAACTTGAGGCCATTTCCTCTTGTCCTATCACTTGTTACTTGGGAGAAGAGACCAACTCCCACCTCACTACAACCTCCTTTCAGGTAGTTGCAGAGGGCAATGAGGTCTCCCCTCAGCCTCCTTTTCTCCAGTAAAAACAACCCCAGTTGCCTCAGCTGCTCCTCACAAGACTTCTACTCTAGACCTTTCACCAACTTTGTTGCCCTTCTTTGGACGCTCTCCAACACCTCAATGCCATTCTTGTAGTGAGGAGCCCAAAACTGAACACAGTATTCAAGGTGCAGCTTTACCAGTGCCGAGTACAGGGGAACAATAACTTCCCTGGTCCTGCTGGTTCATAAACATGTGCTGATTGGGCCTGATTGCCTGGTTGTCTTGTATGGGCCACGTGATGGCATTCAAGATGGTCTGCTTCATAACCTTCCCTGGCACGAAGGTCAGACTGACAGGCCTGTAGTTCCCCGGGTCCTCCTTGCGTCCCTTCTTGTAATGGGCGTCACATTTGCTAACCTCTAGTGAACTGGGACTTCCCCGATTCGCCAGGACTGCTGATAAATGATGGAAAGTGGCTTGGTGAGCACTTCTGCCAGCTCCCTCAGTAATTTTGGGCAGATCCCATCCAGACCCATAGACTTGTGTGGGTCTAAGTGGTATAGCAGGTCACTAACCATTTCCCCTTGGATTCTGGGGTTTCATTCTGCTCCCCGTCTCTGTCTCATATATATGCAACTCTGCCACACATCTTTTTTCACAAGTGAGTTTGAGTATTACTTTAAAAAAAGGACAGCCATATTTCTGCTTCTCTGGAGTAATGCGTCTATGAATGTGTCAGTAGTTTTTTAGGGATATAAAGGATGTATCTCCCAAGTAAACAATCTTTTTTTTTTTTCCAAACAAACAAATGCACATAAAACCTCAATAAATACTATTCGGGAAAAAAAAAAAAAGCTAGTAGATTTTAAGTTACTATGTGATAGTTATGCAATTAATTCTAAACTACAATATTTTTGTACACCACATCCAAATATTTTTCATTCTTTATCTACCTGTATATAAACGGACTCTTATGGGCCCACTCATGGCATCATTTGACCACTTTGCAAGAACAAAAATTTTCAGTGCAATTTATGCTTTTAAAGTTCACAAAGGTCTCACAGTCCATAATGCGTGCTCACTGCTATGGAAATTTATGATGATGTCAAAAAAACTCCTGAGAAGCATTTCATGTGTTGAGCTAACTACTGTATCAGGAAAAAATACAAGTCTAACCAGAATTAAAAGGCTATCAAACTGAGTATGTATACCAACAAGGGCAAAATTCTCTCTGAATTCAATAGTTAAGTAATTCTTCTTTCCATCTATATTTTTACTAAAGATAGTGGTTTTTTGCTTTTTTTTTTTTTAAATAAACCCTAATGTATAGTTCTGTTTCATGAATGAAGAATAATGTTACCATAAATTTAAGCAAAAAAAGAATATTAAGAATATTTATTTTTTGCTTATTTTTTTCACATTGCTTACTTAATTCAGTGCAATTAATTTTAATGTTATGCTGAATTCAGTGGGATCAATAACTCAGATTTTCTTAACATTTAGGCTTCTGTCACTGTTGAAATGTTTAGTGAGATGACATCCCAAATGTGCATGAGAATCAGTTTTTAATCCTGAGAAATTACTCAGAATATGTCCAGCAAGTATACATCAGCCTCCAAGCCCCTTTTCTCTTTATTGGGCTGCCTATTTCTCTGTGCAACAGGTCATTAAATATTTGCTGTAAAAGAATAAAAATGAGTAGTGTTTACTGTCTGTGGGACAACTCACATACTGAAAGTGAAGCACATTTTTCTTTAAGATCTCAGTTCTGTGACACTCACTCACCCAGGATGCACTATGGATATGAAAGAGCAAAATCCTGGAGCTTTTCAAATCAGTGGTTTTACTGTCGCAGTGTGTGTGTAGTCAGGACTGAACAAAACATGTTCTGGCTCTTCCAAGGAGGGACTGCAGGATTAAGAGATGAACTCAATTCTCATTACTTACATGTTTGCGTGTTTTAAAACCATCATGAAGAGAAAGTAAAATGAGAAACCCCTTGTATCCTACTCACTGCTTGAAAGGTTTAGAGAAACTTTTAAGCAAAAAATGATTTACTTATTTGATTAGAGCTGGCAAAGTTTGAACACAGTTATTCCCAGGTACTGAACAGCTGCCCGTAAAAGAGTAGTTCTTCCTCTCTGCACATTGATGTAATTTATTAGTTTACTGACAGATTGCTCAAGACTGAGATGGTTGCTTAGCACAGTTATGACTCAAATTGATTTTAGCAATACATGGTTTGTACAATTAAGGCCATTGTGTGGCTTCAAGTCATAGCCTGTTTGTTTACATAAGAATAAGAACTGTATATATTCCATTCAGTAAACTTATTTGTGAAAGTCTTGGTGGTTTAGCCCTGTAATCCCAAAGGAAAAATAAGGATGTACGAATTGTCTATATCCCTAGATCGCATTAGACAGTAGACCACATCATATAAATACCACAAATCTCATTTGAATCTCACTTTTACTTATGTTTTAGTTACAGTATATTTTTTTTTATTATATGTTGATATAAGACTTATAAATTGTAGTGTTCTGTATGTGAACATCCTGTCCCTTGTACGAAACAGACAGAAATCTTTTTCTTTTTTCCTCTGTTTAAACGGTCTGTTTTTATTAGCTTCAGTATATGTATAAAGGTGAAATGGGGAAAAAGGAAAAGAATATGTCAAGAAAGGGAAGAAAAAAAAATTTAAAAAAAGTACCAAAAAAGGAAAAAATACAAAAGAGAAAGGAAATACCTGAACTCAAGAAAACAGGTCTAGAGCAATGAAAGCAAATGTTGATATTAATGTGAGATTGAAGCCACTGCTATTATAAAGTTTTTAAACCTATTTCTGTTACTTTTTGCGCAATATTTGTGCAAAATGAAACTGTGTTCATGTTGTTCATTGCTTTGAATTTATTAACTAAAAGCTTGATTTTTTTTTGCAATTACACATCAATCTTTTTTTTTTGCTGTTTTGATAAGAAGCTGTTTGAAGCCACTGATTATGATATCAAACCACATACAGAGTAAAAACACAAACCAAGAAACAGCTGAGGAAATACACGAGAATTGCTCATAGTACTTGTCCACATGGTAAACAGTGGTTTTGGTGAGTAAAAGTTTTAATTATATTAGTCTTTTGTAGACATAAAGGCTGAAGACAGCTTTAAAGTGCTTGGAGAGAAACAATGTCTGTTTTTTAAGATGTTAAGGACAGAATGCTGCATATGAAGGATAGCATCAAAGCAAGAAGTTACTGCTTCAATAAAGATAGAATAAATGGATGAAGATGTAAATGGAAGTGGGATCTGGCTTCCTGGCAGCGACAGGTCTCTAGGCTGCTTAAATGATCTTGGCCAACAAGTAGTTTGAAATATATAGCGTAATTATGCTCAGTATGTCATCACAAGACAAGTCCATTAAGAACTGTAAAGGGAATGGGCAACTTTTCCAACCTTTTAGGTTACAGAGCACATGAACTAAAATTCGGCAGTTTCTAGGCAAGTACTCTAACCATTAGGAAGCACTACCAAAGAGAGGGTTAATACACCTACCCCTGTTTGAGAGACAGAGAGAGAAGAGAGAGAGGAAACAAACACTCAGAACTTTCTTCAGAAGAGGAAACCCGGATCACCAGTGGTGAAGGTGCCAAGTGTTTCCTATTGGTTCCTCACAGAGATAAACAAGAGCGGTAGAAGTTTAACTAAAGTGCTCTTGGGAGGTCTTGAGATGTGCCCAACCTTCATTTACTGATGTTAATGTTTACCTAAAGAGGACTTCTTTCTTTCTACTGAGTGAGAAGTTCAGGACCAATGGTAATGTTCTTATGAATGTCAGGCTTTTACACTGGGTCTAGTGTAATGTCACTATTTCCCATGGATCCAAACTGTTCTGATTGCCTCCAAGAACTTTCAGGTGATGTTTAAAGGGAGCTCACTGCCTCAATTTACACAATACACATGAGAAAGCTATTTCAAAGCTAGTGGAAAGTAAATAAATTACTAAATTTTGTCTTTGCTTTTTTTCCTAATCTTTCTAAATGAATTTACATAGAGATATGTATCTTTCCTCACGTATACTGTCATTGATGTCAAGTGCAAGAGGCGGCAAGAGACTGAGAAATAGTAAGGGAGATGGAAAGACAAAAACTAGAGGAGCTGTGAAAGACAGACAAAAAGAAAGAGGATTGCTTAGCCACAAATTTAGGGATCAGGACCAAACCCCACACTTTACCGTTATGCATCTAAACAGAGTTTTGAATTCCCTCCTTGAATTTTGTAATACATTGAGTTCTGAGAAGATAAGTGTTGGGTCACAGGTTTCTGGATGAATATAACAAGGAATCTGCTGTTAGGACTTGGTATTCCTTAGAGGATTTCCTACTCAGATAGGAGAAGCAACATGAAGAACATTTTCTTGCATGTGATTATTGCTGGTTAGAAGCTTTCATAGTTTAGTAGCATAAGAACAACTTCTGGGGGAAAAATAAAGAAAAAAAAGAAAAAAAAAAAAGAAAAGAAAGTGCTCAGTACATGATTCACAGTCTGGGAAGCAGAGTACAGTGGAGAAAAGGCATGCACGTGGCCGAGATAGATAGCCATCCTAAGACCAGGTATCCCCAGAAGGAACTTTCCACTTTGCCGTGGAAAGGAGACGGATGAAGGATTACTGGGACTAGTACTTAGTAGTGACTGAGGTGGCTCTGGTATCTCAGGTCCAAGCAAATTTTGAAAACAGACTCTTAACAATCTCTCAAATAAGCTGTGTCCAGAAATGTGACACATTTTTTTTTTCTTTTGCATTCTAAAATATGGTTCTATATACAAATCCAATGTTTGTGTAATTTTACTTTGCAGCCACTGAGACCAGTGTAACATTTTATATTATTAAAATGTTAATGACTGGAAAGTTGGTAAGGGATTTCTGTAACAACTCATTTCATAGTTCAACATATCCAGTGATTTTATGCAGTTGGTACATATTTTTTCTAAGAATGTACTCTGAAAATGATTCCTAAAATGTTCCTAAAATGACTCACCCTCTCCAGTCCATCTGCAAAAAACATCTTTAGCCAGCAGACTAGTTACAAATGCTTGCGATTTTCACAGCCTGTCTAATTGTGTAGAAATTCTTCAGAGGCACATGGTTATACTAGCACTACAGAATACTCTGCAAGCTCCTTCTGCTGATGTTTTCATATTATTCATTTAGAATGAACATGCTTTTACAATGTAAATATCCTCCAGCTGTTTATAGAGCCTTGAACTGGCACTGGCATGTCATTCTAACTTCAAATCAATGTAAAGTTGTTTTTTATTTCTTTTTTTTTATCTTTTTCCCCTCCCTTCCTGTCTCCCAATCCCTCACCTCGCCCCCACCCCTTTATTTCTTCATTCATTTTGGCTAAGTGTTTAAGTAAGTGGCAGAAATTTGCTAAACATCACATGATCTATTGCAAACAGTATTCAGAGGACTTCTGAAGTATTTACACGCTGTCTTTTAGATACTCTTATGCTTTGAAAAGATGCACTCATTTGGGTGGATACTAAAGAACACACACCATAATCAAATAGCTTCTTATTTAAAATAAAATGTTTACGGAACTCTAATGCTGTTAATGAAGAAATTCAGAAAAAGGTTAATTTCTGCATTTTTTTTCAGCAGAGATTGTCTATAAGCCTATCTTTCTGCAGCATGCACATTGCTTCCCCACACCTTAGACAAATATTTATATTCCACTGTAGTACATATTTGGCATTGTTCATGCTAACCTTTACTTTTTCCTTGTAAAATGTCAGCGCAACATATCTTCATAGTCGCTTATGCAATCTTGTAAATGCTTTGAATTAAGAATGTTAATTTACTCTTACTGTGTTCTCTGGAGGTGGTATCTTCAGAACTTTCACTTTGCTTCTCCATTTGCCTGCCTTGGTGGCTTAGGTATAGAAGAAAGACCAAGTTGTCTTTGCTTTCTTGCTTCTGCTTGTTCAAATTTGAATTGCTCGGGTGTAGGGAGGGAGTTAATGCTGTTTCTCCTTATCACTTTCAGAGTAGTCTTTCTTTAGATTTGAGTGCTTGCAGAAGAGGTGATGTTTTCTTTTTCTTACTGTGGCTTTTGGCACAAATCTGATCTGGTTTCAAAACTTTAGGTTAGAAATTAAATACTAATCAGTATAACTTCAGTCTTCAGACTGTGAAAACAAGTAATCAGAATTTGTAAACAATACTGCAGAATGTGGCATAAAAATAGGATAAATTGCCAAGACAAATGATTACAGACCAGATTAACTTTTTCTATAGTAGATTAAGAGGCACTGTAAATAGAAGAGGAGAATGTCTTATGTCTTGACTTGAATAAACTTAATGGCATAGTGTCACATGATGTTCTTGTAAGTAGGTTAGAGAAACATATTACCATAAGGTGATGCAAAACTGGCTGAAAGCCAAAGCAGTTATCAATGGCTCGTTGTCAAACTGGAGGATGTATAGGTTTGAGTCTTCACAGTTCTGTTTTAGCAGTTTCTCAGTGAATGCAGTAGAGCATACTTCAAAAAAATCAGAAACTGATAGAGGTTGCAAGCATCCCAGAGAGCTGAATTAGCATTCCAAAAGGGAGTTAAAAGTTGAGAAATTATTTTCTTGAAGGGTGTAGTTTGTCAAGAAAAAAAAGTTTCTGTCTGTAGAAATGAACAGACACAAGACAAGTGGCTTTGAAAAGATCTGCATGATGGAGTGGAACTCAATTTGAACATCAATGGAAAGTTGTGTAAAAGGGTCTTACAGAGGGGAAAGGATAATATGTTTACATATCTATAGAGGGTAAGAAGAAAAATAATGGGTTTAAATAACAGCAAGGAAGATCTGGGTTAGATATAACAGGAAAGAATTCAAACAGGAAGGCCAAGGAAATACCGGAATACATTGCCTGCGGAGACTGCAAAATTTCCACTACCTGGAGATTAGATTAAGATAGCTGAAACCACTCCCTGCTATGCCTTTTCTTCATGAGTCTGATGATTCTGGGAAGTATTCTGTAAAAGGATGGCATGTATCTATGTTGTATTCAGATTGCAAAATCAGAAATGTTTATTTTTGTTGTTAATACTTGGAAGAAAGACACAAAAGCATATGTTCGATTTTTGACAGACTCATTTTCACAGTTTTCATTATATAACTGTTGCTGAGGCTCGACACTCTTCCTGCCAGTCTTGTGGAGCCCAATCTGACAGCTCATCTGCAAGAGTTAGGGTTCAGTTCCAACCCCGAGGTAACTTACTGCTTAGTCTCCTTTCTGAGACTGTAAACAAGGGTATCAGTGGACACCAAATGCGACTGTGGTTTTGGTAAACTAGATATTGATTGAGAGCAGCACTTCGTTTAATGTATGCTGAGACACAGTTAGAGGATAAGTAACACATTTTAGTCACCACCAGCATAGGCCAGAACCATAACTGGGAATATTCTAAATTTTGTTACAAAACTTTTGAAAGGCCTTGTTCCCTAATTTACTTTTTTTTTTTTCAGTTGCACTCTACAGAATTACTCTTGTGTTATATTATATTTCATAAGTGTTAAATTGCTGAAAAATAGAGGAATGATAACCCAGTTCAGAGGCTAGAGATTGCACACAGGTTGAAGGCTACAGTTATGTGCAGGTATTTAAATTTAACGGGATATGAATATGTGGCATCTGCTTTGGAAAAGCAACACTTTTTATTGTTGCTTTGTTTTGGTATTTTTGTGGTAATTCTCAGATAAAATCTTTAAAATTATGTAAAGAAACTGCTAACAAATTCTGTGGCTGGAAGAATGTCAATTCTAAGTTTCTGGTTATAATTTAAAAATATATATATATTGCAGAAATCAAATACGTTGTTCATAGCTGCCAATATTTTTTCTGCCTACAACTCCAGTGACAACCCAGCACTTGAATGACACAAGAAGCTAGTCACATCATGCTTTAATATATTTTACAGTAGGAAAAAGACCTAATTTTTTATAATATTTCTTTTTCAGTTGACAGTATATATTGGCATGCACATCGTAAGTGAAACAAGGATTTCTAGGAAAAAATATGAAATTAATCTTTTGAGCTTGACCTGTGAGGACTTACAAATAGTACCACTTGGCAAGCATTCTCCTAAGGGCTTTATTTCTGTCACAATTTATCCTTTGTAGAACATGGAGTTTTGTGCAGCCATGGAGACTACTTCCTATTCAGAAGTACGTTATTCCACCTCTGGTAATGATGAAATCAGGTATTCTACCCCCCTATTTTCCAGGGGCAAAGGCTGTAAAATTTCTCATACCTGGTGATGTCAGAGGATACATATGATTGCACAGAATGGGTTTTCCAGCAACCAGAAAAGGAACTGTTTCTTCCCTGGTAGCTGGAATGTCACAAGTTACCCCCTTGGGGTTTTTTTTGTTTGTTTGTTTGTTTTGGTTTTTTTTTTTTTTTTTTTTTTCAATACAGTTAAGCTGAGAAGACAGTAAATCAAGCAATTATATGTGTAGAGAATTCTTATAACATAATGTGCTAAATTTCAAGAATAAGTTATTTTAAGAATGTGAGAAAAGCTGTAGTTTTTTCAGGTCATTTTTTTATTATGAGGCATTCTGTACCCAGCAGCAGGCCTTAAAGAGAGAAAAGATAAAATAATACAGCCTTTGCAGTGTATGTTCTGAGCATCCAGAAACCTGCAGGCCAGGAACTTGCTGAACTGGAGCCTGGAGATGATCTTGGTAGCCCCCAGTGAACCCATACACAAGTAATTTCTCTGATTAGTTTACGGAGCTGCTTTTGCTTCTGGCTTCTGCAGCAACTTGTGGCAATGAGTTCCACCACTTAACTGTCTGTTAAATCAGATCTCATGCAGTGCAGGAGATGAGTACGTTGTCTCCAGGACTTGATCAGCTCTAAGTTCACTTTTCATGAGTTGTGGGAACTTTTGTGGTTGGCTTGATTAGCTACCAATGTAGCACGGCTCAAAGTCAGAATCTGCAACCTTTTGGGGCTTCCATTCTCCAACAAACCACAGTTACATTGTCTAGATTTGGCCCTAAGTAGATAACTAGTTTTTCTCAATGGTAATATCTAGCTATAGGGAACAAAAGGTCTTAGAAAAAAAAAATATTATTTCAAAATACTTAAAGTATGCATAAAAAGAGACTAAAGTTATCAAATTATTGACAGGCGTGACAGAGAAATTTTGCTCTTCATGAGAAAGGCAGTTTCATTTCACAGCTTTTTCGGTGATTATGCACAATCTTAAAGGCAATACAACTTCATGTCTAAATTTAAACATTACAGTTTTATTTTTAGGAATCACACACATACTCTATATCCCCCATATTGCTTTTCTCTATAATTATTACAGGGCATAAGAAACAGTGAAAAAAAGCAAACTACTTTTCTGCAACATCCGTTATGATTAAAATGTAATTTATATGGAAATGCTGAGGGTTTAACAGACTGAAATGGTCTAATTTATGTCTAGAATATCAAATGTAATTAGAAGTCATAGTTCTCACAACTGCAGATAGTATTTGTGATACTATTTTTATTTTTAAAGGATCACTTATTTTCTCCTGTGTATAAATACGTGCTTCAGGAGCACGTAAGATTAGGGATAAGTGTTTAAGTTCTAGTTAGGGTAAGAATCTATTATTTAAACATGTTAAGATAATACATCCTGTTAAAATGAGAAATATATAGAAGCACTACTGAAATCATACAAAGAAAATACATGGAGATTTTTGCAGATGCCAAAAAGAATCGCCTACAACTTTTCCAAATGTATATCTCAATGTTACCTTTAACTTGGGTTCTGATCCTGTTCTTACTGTGTGTGTTATCACAAATCTTAACCTCATTGATTTCAAAGGAGTCCTTCTCCTGCGCTCTGAGATTGCACCAAAAGATGATTATAAAGCCTGGAAGACAGGGACATTTGTTTCTTAATTGAACACAAGTACAGAGCGAATCAGTTGCAGAATGGATCAGCTCAGCTATGTAGCAAATTGAATGTAAACATTTGTTTTAAAACTTATTCTCAACAAAGGATAATTCCTTATGAATTTTTTATTTTGTTACCTGTGTTATTTTCAATATCCAAGACTTTTGTTAGCCATAATATTTTTTTTTCCATAACATAGTTCAGTGTGTATGCACCCAGACTTTACTGATATTCTTCTGTTTTGTTAAAAGATAATAGCTAATGGATGTCTTGTTTGCCTGTCACGTATGAAGATTTTTATCATAATTTGTATTTTGACATTTTGATGTTTGATATAAAAATGCCTAAACCACACCTTTTATGGTAGCTTATTAGTTAAACATCACTTGCTGTTGGAAACAACCTTAAACACACTGGACACATAAGGAAGGAAATTTGTTAAAATATTATTCATATTTAAAGTGTATGGAAACATTATGTAAATTACATATAGATACATACATAGACATAAATGTAGTTAACAAACTGAATGGATTATCCCTGCTAATTATCTTTCTCAAAGTTTAGAACTATAAGACACATCCTCTTTCAGCTTGATTTTTTCATGTACTGTGACAGAGAAAATGGTCTTTCTTGCTTTTTGAAATTCCAGTTGGTTACTTGGATTTAAAAGACTTAGAGATTGAATTAAGTAACACAAACTGAATAAATGATGATTTATTTCTTGATGTTTGCTTGAAATTTATTGATGTACTTTTTAGCAGTTTTGAGACATTTATGTCTTCAGCTGTTGAGTTTGTGGTTTCATGTGATAATGATAGCAGAAAAAGCCCAAAGTAGGAAAGAAACAGGAATTAGATTTTTTTCAGTGATCACTCATCCTAGAGGCCATCTTGTAACACACAGTGTAACAAATGGCACATAATATCTAGAAGTGTCTCCATAAATGTCACGATGGATTACAAATATCCAGTGGAATAATTTCTTAATTCAGAATTAAATTCAATAGGCTTCCTTTTAGGGAATGGTCTCACTTTTATTAGAATTTATCAAACAACTTTTGGTGATAATATTTATAGAAAGTTGAACTGAAATAATTTTATGAGGTAAAAAGTGATAGCTAGCACATTTCATCCTATGTGGCAGGTAGACTAAGAATCACTTAAGTGCACTTAAGTAACCCTATTTTAATAGTAATAGGTTTAGGAAAGATGGAAAAATACTAATCTGAAAAAGTAATACATCAGTTATGAGTTTCATAGGATATATCAGTTACTGATATATCAGTTACTGGTTGGCTTATTCCTCAAAGCATCCAAAAATGTTCCAAAAATCTAACCTTTTTTTTTTTTTTCCCCCACAACATTAGCTTTATATTTTATATCTTGGATTGCTCATGTACCTAAATTTTTTTATTCTAAACAACTCTGCCATCTGCTATTGTTTCTATATTATCATCCAATCAAACTATGTCTAAATCATTAAGTAATGAGGACAAATAGGAGTAGAGTAAAACAGTTATCATGGAGGCCTCATTGTTCATAGCACAGCAATTTGGAGGGTAGGCTGCTTACTTCAGACTACTTCTAGTTTAATCCTGTGGACTGAATCCTTATAGTCGATACAGCAAATTAGGTGAACCTCTGAACCACACCTTCCAGTAATTTCATCCAAAAGGAATATAATTTATGTGCTTCAAGCCTGCTTTGCAATATGAATCAAACCATCAAAAACATTATCCTGTCATTGTTCTGATGGTCAGGAGATTTGTTTCAAAAATGCATTCCTGGTTCTAACTAAAGTGCTATGTAAAGAAACTCTCAGTAGTCAATACTGAATAAAAATATTTGTCTTAGTAATTTTGTGGAGAAACTTTGGAGTTTGTCTATTAATGTTTTTCTATGTTGAAAATGGACCATTATCATCTGTGTCCTAATTCCTGTCCCATAGGAATTAGGGAATTTTTATTATTTATTTTCCCTTTAATTGCATTTAGTTAAGATATCAAAGAACTTTACTAGAAGGGAGATTGTGCATTTCTCTGCAAATGTTTCACTGACAGATGCTAATGCAGGAATTAATTGGATGTTTTTATGCTACACAGCTAAATATTTTAGTAGTAAAGCACTGTATATAATTTCCTAGCATTTCTGTATGTAATTTAGTCTGTAGGTGCAACCTTCTCTCATCTATTTCTTACCTGTGGAATGAGAGCAAAGGTAGGACAAGACGACATAGTGACAATGGGAGCAAAAGAGTAAAAAGATATCCAGTACCAAGAGAAACCACAGGGGATATTTAATCAGTAGATCGTATGGATAAAACTTTCAAGCCAGATTTGGTGAAACGGATATAACCATGCAGGAGGCTGTAAAGGGGGCTCCAGAAGAACTGAAGGAACAGCTGGTGAGAAGCAAACATGATCTTTGATAACGTTCGGAAAGAAACAGGAGCCAGAGTTTCCAATGTAATCCAGTTTTCTCTATTATAATTATTTATTATTTGTACACAATATTATTATATATTTATATAATATATAAATATGAATTTACATATTTTATTATAAATATTTATTGTTTCTACACAATATTATAAATATTGTGATGAATCCAACACATGGATGGATTACCTGTCTTTAAAAGATGAAAGCACACTATTTCCATGGCTTCCCTTCCTAAACATGGTTACTCAGTTTTATTTTCCTATTAATTCAAAGTGGATCACAGGAAAAACAAAACAACAAAAAAAACACAAGAAAAATCTGCAATTACTAATTTTGTCTTCTTAAAATAAAACTAGTTGCTTCAATATACTTCAATGGAAGCTGATTGATTATTTTTGAAAAAAAAAAAAAAGAAAATCAATACTGAAATTCAAGGAAATGAGTGGACATTTTGGTGAAGCCAGTCCCAGGCAATGATCTGATGATCAGTTGCCTAGTTTGCTTTTTGGGTGTATAAATATAGATGAACTTTTGTGTGTTCCAGACAAAGCTAGGAAAATATATTCCTTCTTCCAAGGAGAAAAGATTAGATAAACATCTTGTAATGTAAATAACACACAGATCATGATCGCGTAGTTTACTTCCCTTGCCAAATCAAGGCCTAAATGTCTCCCTGAAAAATATGGAATGTCTGCTTTCTTTCTGTGCAGTGAAAATTTTGGATGTAATTATTTCTAGACAGGCAAATAAGAAAACTACCAACATCAAATTGAACTAGACTACTTATTCAGATTAAAACCTTTTGATTTCTTTTTTTTTCTCTTTGTAAAATGTCCCTTTTAATCAGTCAGAACCATATCCACACTTCTAGATCATATCTAGGGAGTCACTTTTGGTGAACAGATGAAAAACAACCAATGAAATGAAACCAGATTTTTTTTGTAGATTTTCTTATATCTGTGTTCTCTTAAAGAAGGTGCAAAGTAGCATTACAGCACTTTATGTAACTGGATTATTCATAGAGGTTCTGGATTCTTTTCCATCTAATACTAGATCATTCTTTAGCTTTTCTCTCCCTGAGGTCACTGATTAAATCTCTTTCCTTCAGAACAAGATTATCTTCAGGAAACCTGTAAGAACTTCACATCTTTAAGATTACTCTTCCTCAGCCCAATCTGGCTCAAAATTTACCACTTTTTCTTTAAGGGAGACAGACGATGATACAGACAGTGTGGCCCCGTAGGCCTTGCTTCCATGGGGAAACAGTAAAAAACATTTTTTTTTTCTTTTTGCCATGAACTCTGACCTGCACATAAGCATAGGAAAATACTGCCTACTGATTCCATTTTCTCAGCTTGCAACTTAAGTGTATTACCAATATAGGCACGAATAGGTATGGTCCAATACTCTGTTTAGGATATTTGTGTATTAGCAGCTTGAAATATGGAAATCATAATACGGGGAGCTGGAGGGACTTCAGTTAAACTTTTCAACTTATAGGTATTGTCCTGTACCATACTGCTGTAACCTGAAGTTCCAAATCACCTTTTGGTACTGCAATGAAATCTTGAGAAATATTACTATAGGTTGCAGCTGGCTGTCTAACTTACTGGTATTGACTTTATCACAACTCAGAAATCATCTCTGATGTGTGGTATTGTAGTGTGTGTTGAGTCAAAAAACAGAGCAGTCGTGATGACATATCTGCATAATATTTTGCAAAATGGAAAAAGTTCAGTGTGCTCACAGTACAAAAATTTCTCTGCAGTCAGTGCTTTGGTACTCTGAAAGGATGAAAGCCTTGTCTGGGGCTTTTGGAACAGATTTATCTTCTTTCTTTCTTTAAAAAAAAAAAACCAATACAGAATGCCTCCTTATGTTTTTATCTTTCCATCTAAAAGCTAAACCAAATGAAACAGGAAGTCCATGAGGATAACATTTTTTATCTCAGGACTACTTTGCACTTATTGGTAGGCCTAATGGGGAATTCTTAGATCGAATATAATTTCATTTAAAAAAAGCACAGTAATTTGAAGAAACAAAAAATTATCAGTTATACATTTTTTTTTTTCTGAAACAAGAGGCAGTGTTTCTTAAAGTTTTTGGGGTATGTATCTCAGTAAATAATTTTTAAAAAAAGGATATGTGCTTGAGACATGATGGTTGATAGTGTTCAGTGTTAATATGTTGTAGCATCCCAGGAAATTGAGCATAGAAAGGGGATGGTATATTCTTGGCCATTAGTCCTGCTTGACAGCTAAGCACAACCAATCTGTCCTGGGATGTGAGAGAAACAGTGTGGATGCACGCCACGCTGACCCATCTGGCATCAGAGCTGGAGGGAAGAGATTGGGCACTTTCATTTAAGAACATAGATATAGCTGTGGACTTCAAAAGAACTAGCTAGTACTAGCTGTAAGCTATGATGGTAGAATTAGGTTTTTCTATCCTCAAGAATGTGTATTTTATACTTCAGAGAATCTCTAGAAGGCTTTCCTGAATTTGCCTAGGTATCTTCTTTTATCCAACCATCCCAGGAGTTTTCTGTGGATAAAGGACCAAGTTTCTCACTTAGGTTCTTTCCCAGTGTATGAAATCCTAGTCATTTCACTGAACTACTGCTTTATCATAATATAGGACAACTAGACTTGCTATGCATTAATTTCTACCATCTTTAAGAAAAGTACATTCTGGTATCTGTCTACTTGTGTTGGCGAACTTTCTTACTATCTCTAGGTGGGGCCAGGGGATGGTTCTGCAAAATTGCAGCTTCTTTAATATCAATATAGGTCATATGGTGTCTTCTAATGGGATTTCTTTCAGCAGTATGCAAAGCAGACAAAGCTTTTAGGGTATGGATTAGATTAGTGATTACTACTTTATTTATCTTGTATATTTCCTAATAAAGATGGTCTCTTACTGTCACAAATAAGTAATACACCAAACTACATTATGTTAGGAAACTTGCTTTCTCTGTAAAGTTATTTTATTATTTCTGCCTTGTTTTTAATCTAAAAATCAGATGTTCTTTTGAATTAAAGATTCCTGTTGTCAGAGTGACTATTACTTCTTTGTAAGTGGCATAGCACTGGTGAAATTTTGATTACTCAGCAAGGTACTGGTAGCACTGTGTTTATTTGAGCCTTATAATTGGAACACAGCCTCAAATGACCACCTAACTCCTAAACCCGAAAGTACAACACGCCAAAGTATATGCTTATCCGACAGATTTATCCTCCTAAGAGGCAAGAGATATTTGGTGATCTGTATTCAAGAGTTTCTTTTTTCATTTGCCTGCAGATTGGAAAATTAATTTTAAATCATATTACTAATGCCTTTGCATATTAATACATTTCGGAAAGATTTCAAGGCATGTTACTGTGTACTCCACTCTTGTAAAAATTGTGTAGTAGAAAGTTATGGAATATAAAACAGCTTTTGTAGTTCATAGGAAACAGTCTGGAAGCTTTGTAAACACTGAAACCTAAGTTAAAACCAAAGTGATTCTGTTTAGTACTGTAGGGCACTTATCAATTACATATGCAAACAGAAAATGTTTCTTACAGAGCTCACTTCTAAATGAACTTCTGTTTCTGGTTGAAAACTAAATCTTTGTAAGCTTCAGTATTGCAGAAATCAGAGAGAGTAAGCTGATATTTTCTTGCTTAAATCATTAGTGCTTTAAGTTTCTCATACCTTTTGTCACCCCCACCAGTTTTCTTTATCAACCAGCTCTTCATATAAGGGGTCGCTTTTTCAGGGTCTTATTGCGGGGTTCTCTTTCCTACCTCCCTCATTGTGTTTATAGTGAATGCAGTGTTTGTATATAGAGAGAGGACATCAGAAACTCCACAACTTACTGGAGTTTAGTCTATGAAGAGCTGGTTGTAAACAAAAATGAGAAAAGACCAATTTGCTTTGCACAGGAATGCTGTGTGATGGGTTGATGTGTTGTTTTTGTGGCTTTAAATACTCTTCTGGCAGTTTATTGCTGCTTTCTTAACCATTCAAACAAACCATAAATACTACCTCTATGAGATATGATGGCTCATAAATAGCCATATACATTTTTAGTTTCCGTTGTAATTATTTTTAATGGAGCTATGCCTTTTTGCAATTAGCACTTTTTGCAATCGTCCCTAGTTGGCTCAGCACGGAAGACCAAAAGCAGTCTAAATGATCCAAAATCTAATACAAAGTCTAATACAAAATAATCTAAATGCTCAAAAAGCCTACTCTGTGCCCTGACTATTGCATGAATCTGCAACTGACAACGCTAAAAAGGTTTATGGGTACATTTGGGGCACATCTGTAAGTGACTACATCTTACTTATTTCCAGACTGCTGCTGGCAGGGTACTGTGTTGCTGAAAAAAGGAACATAGTTTAGAAATATAAGCAGTAAAGAACTCAGGGCAGAAAATTCTGACTCACTTCTCATCTTTTATTTAGATGTTAATGGCTTGAATTCAAAGTGCTTTTATTTTTGATAATCAGTACATAAACTGTTAATTAAACATTAAATAATTGGTATTATTATTCAGCAAAATAAGAGCTTTTAAAAAAACTCTAGTCCCAGGGTATTTTGCAGATTCAGTCATGTTTCCATTTGTCTGTGATCACTGCTGAAGTATCAGAATTTTCAAAATCCTTTTAGTACGATTTAGCTTTCCTCTGCAGCAGATTATTTCATAAAGTTTGAAAGGAGAGGAAGATGAATTTTCCTGGTTTTGAGACCTTTCTCTTACTTTTGAAGGCTATTTTATAGTTCTCTTGTCTTCAGCTACTGAGAAGGAAGAAGTAGGAAGCATTCAGTCTTCATATACAGTCTGAATCCCTGTGGAGGCTTCCTCTCTCTTTTCACCAACTGTGAAGGGAGCCTTGGATGCCATTATTCTTAAAAGAAGCATTCAAGGTGCAAAAAACCTACGGTTTGCTCAAACTAAAATGTTAGCATTTGCTAGTTTTGGAGTTACACTCATATAAAAGACACATTCCCCCTCTGTAATCTTACTCTTTAAAATGTATTAGACAAAAAAGGAGATGGTTTGGGGTTTTTGGAGGGGAATTATTAGGTTATTTAGCAGACATCACCAGAAGACACTACACTTCAGGACACGTAGCTTCAACAGGTGACACATAAGGCACAGCTGGCCTATAAAAGGCCATATAGTCTCTGGCCTGCTTCAGATGTTCCACGCACCATGCTGGGGAGATATCAGGAAAACTCTGATCCAGTTAAAACAGCTTTGGCAGCAGGAGCAGCCTCACCTCCACCTCTGTCTTCTTCAGGCACTTTCCAAGTCATGAGAGCACTTGCTGTGTGTGTGCCCCACACGCACAGCAGAACTGCTCTGTGTACGCTCAAAAAGCCAGAGGCTCCCTGGCAAGCAGTGGTCTTCCCGTTCATTTGGTCAGGGCATGCCTGAGAGCACATTCAGCACGCCTGGGAAATACAGCATTTTCTGAAGACGCATTAAAAGAACGCGCTCCTTAAGTACATAGAGGGGTATTTCCGCATTTTTTTCATCCTCAACAATTTATTGCTATTGATCAAGTTTCTAGTAAACTTCCCTGGTTTCTGCAGGCTGCCTTTGGAAGAGGAGTGTTTTGATGCACGGGTGTTACAATAAAGAACATTGAAAGAGTTGGGAGACTCCAGAGACGTTTCATTGCACAGTCTCTATTGCAGGAGAACTAGATTTGCCTCAAACTGGTAAAGTCAGGTACAGTCCATTAAAAATTATAGAACTAACAGAGGTTGCAGATAGCTCAATACATTCAAAAACTGTCTTTTAAGCTAGATTGGATCAGATCTAGGATTGGGCTGTTAGGAAAATTCAAAGCATATATATTCTCCGTCTCCTCTTAGTCTTTGAAAGTTCACAATTTCTGGAGAGCAGTGCCTGTCCATCTGAGGAAAGGAATTACAGATAAGTGTAATGAAATAGTAACACTTGACTCAGATCATCAGCTGTGAAGACAAGTTATGTCTCTTAATATTTCTAGTACACAGTTTTAACAGTGATTCATTATATATTTCAGTGTTTATTAGCAGTAAAAGTCTATTTGAGAAGCTGAAAAGACTTTTCAATAGATGATCTCTAGAATTAAAAATATACACATGAACAGACAGAAACACATGCACAGAGCAACAGCAAACACTTTTCTAACTTTAAAGGAAAAGGCAATAAACTGGAGAAGATTATGTAAATTAAATAAAGGGTATGTGCTTTGATTACCTGGGAATAGTGATGTCTGAATTTCCCCAAAATGCATTTGAAAGATCTGTGCAGCTGGGCAGGATGTAAAACAAGTGATTGCAGTAGAGACAACGGTAATGAAATGAAAAATGCTAATAGGCATGAAAATAGTCATGCAAGAAATGGCTGGTTATTTCAGGCATCTGAGAGACATGTGGGAAAAAAAAAGCTAAGACAAGTTTCCTTTGCATGCTATGCGAGGGGGGCTTTGGCAGTCTTGGATATATTTGTACACAGATTTTAAATAGCAATCCAAATAAGTCTGTTATTTGCCTTGGAAGGGAAAATATCAATGGCAAAGATGGGGTTTGGTGGGCTTTTTTGTTGTTGGATTTTGTTTTTAATAAGTGTTCTTTTCAATTTAAGCCCTCACAATTCATGTAGCCTCTGCTTTTGTCTGCAAAGCTGGGACAAAAGCTATTAGCATCAAAGAGATGAAAGAAAGATTATTAATTTATCCCAGTGTCCACAAACAGACAAGGAAGAACCTTCTAACTGTTTCCTTTCCTTCTGGAATTAAAAGAGAAGTGTAAATGTGGCATATCTCCATCCAAAAAGTTAAAACAGATTCTGACAGATGTGATCGGATGCTTCCTTTTAACCTTTGGCTGTTTAGCTATTTCTTTGAAGTCATTCCTGCTACAGGTAGTGAAAACTGAGTGCGTGTTATTTTAGTTATTCCTCCTTCCCAAACAGGAAGCAGTTCTTTCATGACGTGCATTTTTTATCATCTGATTTATAGTCTTTGTTTGCTTTACCTTCTTTCTTTGCAGAAATATCTTTTGTGCATACCTTTGTCTAAGTTGCCTCCTATTCTTTACAAGGTCTGCAAAGCTTTTTTGGTGAAAAAAGTTCAGACTTCATTGAAATGTAAGCCAAATATTCAAATGATCTTATTCTTATTTCACCTTTGAAACAGATAGTTCTATTTAATTAGATGAGTGTTTGGTGGGTTTTTCCTTCTTCTTTTTTCTTTTTTTGTTCTTTTTTTTCTTTTTTCTTTTTTTTCTTTTCCCCTTGGCAGGGTTAGTTTAAATATTTATTTTCAGAAAATTTGAAAGGAACAGGGGGGAAGGTATCTATAAAAATGCTATTTGTTTACTCATTTCAAGGATTACTTTGTGTCACCAAAGAGAACACAGTCCATTCTTTCATTATGAAAGCATCTGTAATTTTTTTTCCATTGAAAACAATACATCTCCTAAGCTACAACACATCCCACTAAAGTCCTTGAGCAATGAAATAAACAGTATTATTACAACTGAAATAAAGAGAAAGAAAATGCAGTACAAAGGTACAGATGTTGAAAAGATTTTAGGATTTTTTTTGTGTATTTCTTATGCATCCTGACTTTTTGTATATTTTAAATGTAATGTAAAAAACATTATTTCAAACAGTAACTGGATAACTATGCACCTTCTGTTTAGTATCTCTATACTGTGTCATATCTGGTTTTTGTGCAATGACTGCAAAACCTGTTTAGCATTGTCTGAATTCTGTAGTGTGTTGGGCAAGATCTCACAATAGATACAGACAATTTAGTTCTGTGACCTGGCACAGGTATATTTTTTAGGAAAGCTGAAGTGTATTAAAAATTAGAGAAATATATATCTAATATAAAATGTAGAGGTTAAGCAAATTATTTTTCTCATTGGGGTCAACCTTGCCTATTCTCAGAAGAAATGTACATTACCTTATGGCTATGTATCCATAGCCTACACTTGATTGCTCCCAAGTTATTTGAAAAAATAATCTGAAAATAACATAATGTGCATTTTAAAACATCTGTTATTGACTATGTCTTTTGGGGGAACAACTATTCTAACTCAGCCTCTGGTCAATGAGAACTTAGTGTGCTAAACAACAATATAACAGCAGATGTACAATAACGGCCGGAAGGCTGGAATATTTTGGCTACTGCCTCTTCCTTGGTAACAGGAAATGAACAGCTCATGGCATAATCTGTCTAAATATTTCTTTGTCATTCTTTGCCTGATTCCAGCATGAATTCAATAAGACAGCACTTTGTTCTCTTAAAACATCCATATTCCACCACCTAAGTTTCAATGTTTCTTTTGCACAAGCAATGCTTTTGTACTGATTTACAAAAGGCAAATATTTTCTTTCGGGCTTGAATGATTTTTTAATTGTTTTTGCAGTGTTCCTACACTTTCAAAGAGTGCTTAAACTAGTGTTAAAGTTGTGTTTTTCATTTAATGCTTATGAGCCATATGAATGTAAGATGAAAAAGCAAACAAACAAACAAACAAACAAAATGCTTCAGTTGAACCCCAGATTCTTTCTAAAAGATTAATTTTTCTCCTTTACAAGGATTTTTTCTTTTATCTGTTTAAAGTCAAGAAATAGTGCTTCCTTATTTTTCTCAATACTGTATTTTTCCACCAGTTCACTGACAATTTTATATGTTCTTGTAATAGGCCTTTCCAAGCAAATAGTTTTCTATAGTTTTAGACTCCTACGGTGAATGGAATGTCAATTTTGTACATATTGAATATTTGAAGAAGGTACTGCCTAGTAGAAATGTAGCAAAAATCACAACAAATCCAGGCAAATATGCAGGGAAATTTGCAGGTAGAAAGCTCCTGAAAGGAACACTATGAAAATGTTGTCACTTCGAAAAAGACATTTTAATTGATTTTCCCAGGTACAAACACAGCAATATTACCATAATACTTTTGGAAATCTCCATGAATAAAGGCAGAAAACCTTTCTGTCCTATTTGTTTTTTGTTTGTTTTGTTGGTGATGGGTTTTTGGTTTTGTTTTGATCGTGGCATTTCTGTTATTACTGATCATACCTGATTCTATTTAATGGGGAGAAATTGTTCCAGCCCCTTGAGTATAGCCCCCTGTATATATATATATATATATATATATATATATATATATAAAACACCATTTTTCTCCAGTAGCTTAAATGCAATGTGTTTTTTTCAGATTTGTTTGGGTTTTGATAGTACTAGTACCATTCCCTCTGCTATACCAGAAAATCTTCAGCTGCAGTCTCCCACATTATGGAGCACCAACCAAAGACCTGCCGCAGATGTGCCCTTTTGACATTTCAACCTGTGTGTTATTTTTTATCTGACTGTACAGAATAACTTTGGGCATCTGTTACATGACTTAGCATAAAGTGCTCAGAACAAATATCTGGGAGTTTTATTTGACACTGAATATGTAAAGGAAAACTATGCACCATGATTGAGATGCAAATTCCGACAAACTGCAAACTTCTGTAGATATATGGCGTGTATACTTTTTTATCCAGTTAGATATCTCTTTCTTTCTAGGAATGACGTTTTGAGCTCTCAAAAGCTGACTGTGGTTTTGTATCTATAAGGTATGTATCATTAGCCATGATAGACTGAAACATTGTGATGCAAAATTTATTCACAAATTTCAGAGCTACTTTGCCACTGCATTCAGTTGCCTCCACATATTTTTTTATTGTAATAGGGCTACAGCAGGATTTCTGCTTTCTTTTCGGGTGATGTTGCATCTGGAGTGCCTCGTACCACGATCAAAATGGTCAGTAATGTGCTAGACCATATATTGTGTGTGTTCAATCAATGCACAAATTTTGACAAAAAGTTCTTAAAAATTCTGTCATTCCACTCATATTGGAGACCTTACCATCCTGCCAAAATGCAAAAAATTTGAAAGATATTTGCAAATTTGTCCAAATGGCAGAATTTTTGCAGGATCATCCAGGCATAACTGCAGTTATTGATGTTAGCTTGGCTAGAAAGGCAAACAGTAGGTATAATGCTACATGTACTGTGTTTCAATTTGGCTGCAGAAATCACAAGCAGCTTTGTCTTTCCCAAAGGATTTTTCTAAAGCAACTTAACTACATTATCCAAACAGGCGTTTATTCCACATCTAAGACAAGTGGTATATCCTGGCATTGAGCAGCATTCTCTTTGTTAAGGTGTATGATGTTCATGTCATGCTCTCCTTATCCCAAGTGATGGCAAACATCACATCACTGATATTTTGATAAGGAGATGTGCAATTATATGTTACATACTTGTGCAGGAGACACCTTAGTAGCTCCTTCCTTGCCTTGTAACAACTTTTAAGAGATTTAAGAGCATATTTTACACTTGTTGGTAGTTGCTTTTAGATGAAGGAAAGATTCTCCCAAGTAAAGAGCGATAGGACAAGAGGAAATAGCCTCAAGTTACACCGGGGTGGTTTAGATTAGATATTAGGAAAAACTTCATCACAGAAAGGGTTACCAAGAATTGGAACAGGCTGCCCAGGGGAGTGGTGGAATCGCCATCGCTCGAGGTATTTAAAAGATGGGTAGACATAGTGCTTAGGGACATGGTTTAGTACTTGTTTTGGCAGTGTTAGGTTGATGGTGGGACTCAATGATCATAAAGGTCCCTTCCAACCTAGACGATTCTATGATTCATTTCAGGTTGCTCAAAGAAGAATATTTTAAGAAATTGTCAAAACTTCAGGGCTAATATCTGGTATTTCCTTTTGATCAGCCAAAAGCACTTGACCATCTTTGTTGCAGAGTGGCATAGAGATAAAGATATTTCTTTAAACTTTGTAGAACTTTGTGTAATGTTCCTAATCACTAAAAACTTTTCCCCTTTTCTTCTCATCACTTTTTATGACTTATAACTAGTGCTCACTATCTAGCAATACAATAAATAGACAAGTTGTTTGCCAGTTTTCTGTTTTTTATCCAAGCTCTACTGGAACAGACATACAGTTTAAGAACAGTCATAGATGTAGTTATCATCATTCAGTCTTGATGTTTTACAAAACTACTGTACTACCATATTTGTTTCTCAAAATTTTCCATGCTGCTTTGATGTTTTCTATTTGGTTTTGGAATTGAGCTGTAGCAGCAATATTCTTAGTTTACAATTATTAGTATATGCCATTTCAAATAATGCAAGTCAAAGCTTGAGTTTAGAAATATTCACTATTTAAGGAAAAAAATAGCAGTCAGTATCTCATTAGTTGATTACAAATAATCACTATCAGATATGACTATTCTTGTATATGACTATGCTTGTAATTCTGACATTATAAGCATCTGTTTGAGTCACAAGAAAATAACAGTTACAACGCCAATGTCTGAATCTTGATAGTATCCATGCTGTCCTGTATCATTTTAGCATTCTGTGTCAGTGTTGATTGCTCTACAGGTAAAAATTGCTGAAGAACTCGCAACCTGTGGTACACCTGAGTATTAGTAAGAGGCAGCGTATAATCACAGCTTGTAATACCAATGAGGAAATTCTATGGAAAAGGTTTACTAAATGTCTGAGCCAAAAGTTTAGGAAGTCTTTAAAGCTATTATCAGGATACTCAGAGTTTTAATTGAATATATTTCTTTGTTAAAATACCTCTATCAGTTTATTCAACTGGATCGTTAGCTTGTTAATAAATTTAAAGTGCTATAAAATGATAGTGATAACTGCTTTTCCACTTTACTACATATTGCTTCTGAGAGTTAGAAAATGAAATAGAATTATGCCAAAAGTAACATGCATATTTCAAATATTTTGGGACAACAAGAGTATTTACATACCTTTTACTGAAATTCAGCAATTTTTGGTTTATCAAAAAAATCGAAAAAGTGCCAGCATATTTGTATATATATGGCAACAAAAGTACAATGTATATTTAAGAATTAACCATTCACATGCAACTTTTTTCATCTGTCACACATCAGGAATGTAGTAAGGGTATCCCCACAGTGAACACTTCTAATTTCTACTGGAAATGAGAATCAGGAACACATTAAAGGTAATTAGGACAAAAAGTATACCAAATTTCTTATATACAAACTATTCCTGCATGTATCTTTTTATATATGCAGGATTGTTGCTTGTTTAAGCTATTCTTTATATTAACTTTAAATGAAAATAAGCAATCACTAAAAAAGCAAAAGTACTTAAAATATTGGATAAATCATCTTTTAAAAAACTAATTCACAGTTTCATGATAAATATGTAGCATTGATTAAAATCTAACGAGAGCGTCATGGGAAAAAAAAAAAAAAAAAGACAATTGCCTGGAATTATAAAAGGTCCCAGATATATCCAAAGTTATTTGATGTATTTGCCACAATGCAATGTGCCTGGAATTCTTACTGGCACATATACAGTATAACATAGTACAATTTAGCCAAAAGCAGTTCACCAAGCAGTAGAAAAAAACTATTCATTAAAATCAAACCACCTGCCTCACCCTGCTGAAGGTGAGAAAAGACTCTTCGGGTCGTTGTGTCTGTTTTCAGTTCCCTGATGGCTCCTCTGGATTCTCTTTTACTTTGGATGCTCATTTATTTCATTTTCCCAGGTATTAGCTGTGATATCTGTTGGTAACTACTATGTGCTCTAAATAATTTGCCTTCAGTAGGACAAGAGCTACAAAAGTGGTTAGACCTGAAAAGACTTATTGGCATAAAATCATTGCCAGAATAGGAAACTTCTAAGAATTATAGTGAGCTGATAACCTGCTGAGTTTATGGCATATTATCTATCCTACCTCTTCCTAAAGAGAAACAAGCTAGGATCAAAAGACAGAAATTAAAACCAAATAAATTAAAACCTAAGAACCCACTTAATCTATTGGTTCATCTTTTTTTCAAAACCAGGTGTCTCAATGCCACCATTTTCATATGCTGATTTGCAAGCTTTAGGGCATGTACTCTTCATAGTGAGCTTTAATACTACTATATCAAATAGTCATTATATTTTAGAAAGGTACACTGATTTCCAGGAAATCCTGAACTACAATCGGTTGCTTCATTTATTCAAGCAGCAGCAATAAGCTTAATATTAGAAACACACGAGTTTCTGATCGATTTAGAAAGGAAAGTAAACACATCTGAATTTTTCACTTAAAACACCTTAAAAGTCTACACTTAAATTTTTAAAAGTCCATTCAGAATGATTTCCATCTACGTAATTATTTCACTCAGAATGTCTGAATGGATGTACATCCGTATCTGAGAAGGGAGACATGCCACAGCAGACATACAGCCTGGAAGACAATAGTAGAGGGTGAGAGAGAGGGGAAGTCACATATGGAAGATGTTAGAAGAGTCTGTAAAATTCAGTTGCAAATCTGGTGTTTCTTTTCATTTTTACGCGGTTCTAAATCAAACAGTGGGCACCAACCCTCTTTCTGAAATCTGTGGGTTGAATGTGGGAGACTCAAAATCCAGGTCTGAGTCAGGGTTCTGTGTCCCAGAACCATCATTAATGTTGAAGCATAACACAACTACGACAGTGTAAGAGATGTGTATTTATATGCATTGCTCATGAAAATCCCAAACAACACTAATGGTGTTTTATTTGAGAGCCTTTGATGTTAATAAGAGATAGGCTTATGCCAAGTCTGGCACATCAGAGTTTGAATTGTATAAAGGCAGCAGCCACAGCAGCTTTGTTCTGCATGAAGGCTTACATGTCGAGAGAGAGATTGTGCTTACAGTTGTGAACAGTGTAATAACATTTTCAGAGGCCATAATGGTGTTTCATGTCAATTATTTGTTGAACAAGGCTGACTATCAACCAGCTGACAGTTTTTAAACTAGTGGGAAATGAAGCAATGGATTTCCTCCCTGCTTTTATACCAGAGACTTTAGATAGCTATGTCCCAACCCCCAAAAAGTTCTTTGAAAGTGTTCTATTTTATGATCTAGTTAGAAATAAATATTCCTAGCCTCCAGCTTATTTGGTTTCACTTGGGAAAAAAAAAATGTCTTATATTCAAAATGGATATACTTAAGAATCACTTTTGTTTTAAAAAGTAGGAAGTTAGAAAACCTAGCCATATCTGCAAATCCTTATAAATCATATACATACATGGCTTAAAACGTCTAGTAATACAATTTTGAAATGGGCATGAGATTATAGGAACTAAATTTGCCAGTGGTTTTGGGATTCTTCCGACCCAAAGAATTTCCATTTTCAGATCAATTTAAGCTTCTGAAAACAATGTGTGAAGTCATCATCAGTATACAGTCACCAAAGTTTAGGCACCTAAAAATTAGGTGTCAACATTTAATTAAAGCTGTAATCTGACATCATTGTCTATGAAGCACATCATTGTCTATGAAGCACATCATTGCAAGAAGCACAGAGGGATGGGGAATGGGGGCTGCCATCAGTTCATCACACATTGTCTCTGCCACTTCTTCCTCCTCAGGGGGTGGACTCCTCACACTCTTCCCCTATGTCAGTATGAGGTCCCTCCCACGGGACACAGTCCTCCACAAACTTCTCCCACGTGAGTTCTTCCCACAGGCTACAGTTCTTCCCAAACTACTCCAGAAATGGGTCCCTTCCACAGGGGACAGTCCTTCAGGAGCTGACTGCTCCTGTGCGGGTCCCCCATGGGCCCACAGGTCCTACCGGGACCCCTCTCCAGTTTGGGCTTTCTACAGGGTCACAGCCTCCTTTGGGCATCCACTTGCTCTGGCATGGGGTCCTCCACTGGCTGCTGGTGGATACCTGCTCCACCGTTAACCTCCATGGGCTGCAGAGGGACAGCCTGCCTCACTATTGTCTTCACCATGGGCTGCAGGGGTATCTCTGCTCCAGCACCTGGAGCACTTCCTCCCACTCCTTCTGCGCTGACCTTGGTGTCTGCATAGTTGTTGCTTTCACATATCATGGAATCACGGAATCATGGAATCACGGAATCACAGAATCACGGAGTTTCAGAGTTGGAAGGAACCTCTAGAGATCATCTAGTCCAACTCCACCGCCAAAGCAGGATTGCCTAGAGCACATAGCTCAGGACTGCATCCAGGCGGGTCTTGAAAATCTCCAGAGAAGGGGACTCCACAACCTCCCTGGGCAGCCTGTGCCAGTGCTCTGTCACCCTCACTGTAAAGAAGTTTTTTTTTTTTATTTGAACGGAACTTCCTATGTTCTAACTTGTGCCCATTGCCCCTCGTCCTGTCACTGGCAACCATTGAAAAGAGCCTGGCTCCATTCTTTAGATACTTGTACGCCATAATAAGGTCTCCCCTCTGCCTTCTCTTCTCCAGGCTAAAGAGGCCCAGCTCTCTCAGCCTTTCCTCATAAGGCAGATGCCCCAAGCCCTTAATCATCTTAGTTGCCCTTCGCTGGACTCGCTCCAGCAGTTCCCTGTCCCTCTTGAACTGGGGAGCCCAAAACTGGACACAGTATTCCAGTTGTGGCCTCACCAGTGCAGAGTAGAGGGGGAGAATGACCTCCCTTGACCTACTGGCCACACTCTTCCCTATGCAGCCCAGGATTCCATTGGCCTTTTTGGCGACAAGGGCACATTGCTTGCTCATGGATAATCTACTGTCTACTAAGACCCCCAGATCCTTCTCCTCCAAGCTACTTCCCAGCAGGTCCGCCCCTAACCTATACTGGTGCCTAGCATTCTTCCTCCCCAGGTGCAGGACCTTGCACTTGCTTTTGTTGAACCTCATTAGGTTCTTCTCTGCCCAGCTCTCCAGCCTGTCCAGGTCACGCTGGATGGCAGCATGGCCTTATGGGGTGTCAGCCACCCCACCCAGTTTGGTATCATCAGCAAACTTGCTGAGGATACACTGTCCCCTCATCCAGGTCATTAGTGTATACATTAAACAAGATATTCTCACTCCTTTCTTCTGGCTGCCACTGCATTTTTTTTTTCCCTCTTCTTAAATGTGTTATCCCAGAGGTGCTACCGCCGTCGCTGATTGGCTTGACCTTGGCCAGCAGTAGGTCCATCTTGGAACTAGCTGGCATTGGCTCCATCAGACATGGGAGAAGCTTCCAGCAGCTTCTCACAGAAGCCTCCCCTGTAGCTCCCTCAGTACCAAAACTGTGCCGTACAAACCCAATACATTGTCCCAAGTCATTCAGGGTCCTTGCAAGTGAGTAACTGGAGAAGAGGCAGGACTAAGCTCTTCCTTAACAGAAATCCTACTGTGGATGTTCAAACACTCAGTAACATACATACAGTTTGACTGAACAGGCTGTTTCACAGTGCTGTCTTGAGACCAGAATTTTGACCTACTAGAAATAAAAAAATTCTGAAATCACTTATGCTTTGATTTTTAAAAAGCTCAAAATGTTCACTCTTAAAACTTCACATATAATCAGATTTTATACATAATCAGTTCTTGAAAGAACTGAACTTCACTATGTATGAATATATCACCTCAAATATAAAAAAAAAAGGATGATATTGAAATGTTTTACACAAAAGGTTAAGTAGAATACATTAAAATTTTAAATGACAATATCGTGAGATTAAAATTAAAATTAAATGCAATTACAATATTGAATGTAAATATTGTAACTATCCCCAAAAAAAGTATTTTTATACTAGCAAGAAAATATCAGAAAGTCTAAATTCTCTATGTTTCTCTTTGATTTTTTCCCCAAAGTTTACATATTCTCAAACCTCAAAATTCCAATAGAACTAATTTTGTGAGTGACCTCTATTTGATCCTGTCCTCGCATTTAAATTTCTACCCAGAGACACTTTTTAGCCTTCCTAATCAAATTACTGTGAACTGGTGACTTTGTATTAATTAAAGTTGAGAGACTCAGTGCACTTGTGTCCTATATAGAGGACTCTTTTCACTGCTTACATCATTGTAACATACATATTCTTCTGGGAAGAATTAATAGAAGCAGGAAATCTGCTAACATTTAGAATGGATAAATGAGATTATTGATTAAATTCCTTTCTTACAAATGCAGCTTTTAAGAAAAAAATATTTACACTATCTAGAAGCACTGCAGAGTAATGCAAACCATATTTTATAATGATGAGCATGATATAAAGATTAGGTTAATCCCCAGTTTTATCCCTATTTGATTGTTTATATGAACTCATTGTTTTAGGAACTGACAGTTAAAATGTGATTTTTTGTTCCAACTCAAGTGATTAAAAAGCCTAGTTCATAGTCCTAGTGACTGAGCATCATTAAGTTGGTAGTTTAATACGTACTTTGTACAAAAATACGTTTAAAAAGATATTGAAGCCATAAAGGCAAGTGTTAAAAAGTTGCAGAAAACCATTATTGTTGAAATTTCCTTAGCATAATCAGCCTCAGGGAAAATCAATCTTAGAAAATTTCAGCTCAAATGGTAAAAAATCTTGTAATGTATGAAATAACTGAGGTGGGAGGCTTATAATGGTTAGTAACAGGCCAAAATTAACTGTAAGTTGAATTACTTGTTTCACCTATGACAGAGGCCTGATTCTTTTTAGAGTTCCCTGAGGCTGAATCTAATGAAATTTTAGCAGTAATGTTGAAGTTCTGCTTTATCACCATAGACCGTAGCTATTTGATATAATTTAGTGGTCCACTGTGGTAGTTTCCATATCTGGGAGAGGCTTGGTCTGTAGGCAAAGTGGAGTTTGCTGTTGAGTCATGTTTAAGGTTTGGTTTCAGTCAATCTTGCTGAAACTTTGTAAACTGTCCACTTGAGTTTTTGGATACCTTTCAAGGGAAAACATGGAATATAGATCTTCAAAAGGTAGGTATGACCTGGAATCAAAATGGTACTGGAACTGGAAATATAAATTTAATTTCCACTATAATATCCAACGGCCCTATCTTTAAACCAACTCCTGTTGCTTTTTGTTTCTCTTTTTTTTTTTAATGGCTTCCTCCTTTTTATTATAATACTGAGATAATCTGTTGACTGATAGTTGGAGTCTGAGAGAGTGACGTATGTGTTGCATGAAAAATATATTCCTAATATAAAACTAAATTGCCATAGACCGCCTCATTAAAAGTTATAATTTCTAATTGCAAGCATGTTTTTTTCTAGGTGACCTACAGCTTAAAATTTTTGACAGAATATTCTAAACAAAGTCTAAAGAATACGTCCAATTTAAATAGGATTGTACGAACCAAACAATATTGGCCTGTTATGTTTATGGAAATTAAAGTAAGGTCGCATTAAATTTTCAATGGTAATGACAATTGATATAATTCCATTTGTTGTGTCCCTTATCCTTCCAATATTTGGAAGACAAATTAATTACAAGAAGAATCGGATAGATTCAGTATTTATTTTTTGGAGAGGGTTTACTTTAAGAATTTTTGAGACGTAATCAAAATTTTGCTTCATTTTCTTCAGGGCAGTAAGTGAGTTTTGTGCATGTTTCAGAATCCAGTAGTAAATGTTTTCAATAGAAGTTGCTTTTTAAGTTTTGTTTATTTCATTCTGGGTACATCTAAGTCTCCATATTCCTGATTCATTCAAACAACATGTATAGGTCCCAGGGAACTGCAAAAAAAGTAAATAATCCATACTGAATTTACTCCAAATTTGTCAAGGGTTTTAAATTTAGTATTAAAACGTATTTACATCATTATATATAGCAAATACTAAGCATGTCTTACTGAATGAGTACCGCTTATGATAGAGGATTCCCTTTCAAATTTATTTATTTTTGATATTTGGTTTCTTTTTAGCAGCTGTACCTACTGTGTAAGTGTTTCTAAAACAGTCCATAGATCCCACTCTCATACAATTCAGAGTAAAATTATTTAGAAATTTGACAGAAACATTAATATAGATGGCTATCCTTCCTCCACACAATGTATAAAAATGGTTTGGCATCCTTTCCCTTCTTTCATGAACACACACATGTACACAGAGATGAATCAGTGCTCTTCTTCCTAACATTGTCCTTGATGTTCTGTGATTTATATTAATACTGGTAGGTACTTTCGTGGCATTCACTTGAGGACTTTTTGTTTCTTACTTCAGTTTAAAAAAAAATCTTAAAGTGTTAGGTGGAAGCATTTGTGTTTTTAAGCATATGAGACAAACATAAATCAATTCATGGGAACGCAGTCTGTTTGGTGAATATAAGAACACAAAACCATAATACCTGCCAGTGTTGAAATTTGCAACTAAACAGTATAAATCAGTATTACTCCATATTTTTTCTGAGTCAGACAGTATATGTGTCTTTCCTGGAACTCATTTATCATTTAAAAACCACCTCTTGCAGTTCCCCACTTCTGCCTTAGATGCAGGAGGGTTGTATGAGTTGACTAGTAGAAAAATCAGCCTTGTAGCTACCACAAGCATATTTAGCATTTCCTCTGCACCTTCCATATGAGCGCTCATCCTGCCTGTGCTATGTCTTGATAAGGAGAGGGATTCTTGGAATAATTGCCTGAATTGGACTGAGATAGCATTAACCTGTTGTTTTTACAAACGGTTTATCCTGCCTGGGGAATTATTGCTGTTAGCAATTGAATGAAAAATCAGAAAGGGTGCCTCACCAACCCAAGGACTGACGTGGGCACATGTCTTTCAGGTTGATAAGGAGTAGCAAGTATTTCTTCCTCTTCCTACCATGTTAGCTTCATGATGATATTTTGCTTTGCTTTCCACACTGCGGCATGTAAACAGGATGGGTGGAGTAAATTGTAAAGTTCTTGTAATTTAGCACTGCTGGTGTAATGGAGTGTCTTGGTCACTGCTGATCTAAACTTGTAGTGAAGGTCATGGAATAACTTTCTGGAAGAGTGACAGGAGAGATGTTGGGTGGGGTTCAGGGAATGACTTAATTCACTTAACTTTAGTCATCTATAATGTATATGTCTACACCTGTGCTAGGATCCAGTTGAAAGAAATAGGCAAAATGGGATGTAATCATAAATAAAATTTTTGGTTTAGGTTGTGATGAATTAGTCCACACAAGGCTCCACAGATGATAACATGATTAACTCACGTATAATTACCCTGCTTCAGATACCTAATGCTACATTAAATGAATTGTGTGTCTGAATTTTGGTTTAGAAAACACTCAGTCTCTTCTTTGCCTCCTTCTTTTCTCTTCAGAGAATGACACAAGATCACTGAAACATTTCTGGGATGACCATGGAGGCTGTTATGAAAAGCAGAGTACTCTCAGGAACAGCGCGGCCTTTACTGCTAGATTCTTTCCCAAGTAGGCTAGTAAAACTGTGGACAAGTTAAACCACAGGCTTTGTGTCTTGTACCTCTCTTCCTCTTGTAATTTTTTTTTCTGGTTGTATTTTATAACTGTGAGTCTCTGTATTTTTTAGACTAACTTTAAAGTCGTAACATGAATTCACATCAGCTTTTGATACTGTATCTGAGATGACAAATCTCTTTGGGGCTGTGTCTTTGCTTTAAAAAGAGTTTAACTGATAATGTTCAGTTATTAATAAAAATGAATAATAGTAACTAGCAAAATACATCGTTCTCTACATTCTTCCCCCCCCCCCCAATCCTCCACCACATCTGCTGGAAGCAGTAACCTCATCCACAAGAATTAATCTTGGAGAGACCTGATACAGACTAACTTATTCACTTATTCAGTCGCCCTGTGTTTAACTAGCTCCTTCTCAGCTGGTTTTGGCTGGAAATGAACAGAGATGAATAGAAATATGAGTGCTTCCCATACCTAAAACCTGTTTATGAAAGTAATATTTTAGACCTTCCTCTTTAAAATTTACAGTTTCCTATGTATTCTTCTACCCCAGGTGTGTAGCTGACTTCCAACCATAAAAGAAGCCAATAGCTTCTCCCTTGCAAGTTGCAGATTCCCCAGTGAAGTAGTAAAAGTTAATTATTCCATATATTTCCTTCTCTTTCCTGCCATCTGCTTATAATGCCTTTTCTTCTAAACCTGTGCTTCCTTTTCTAGATTTTTATCTTATTTTCCAAAGAAGTTCCTCCAGCAGCAAATGTCACTACAAACTTAAGTTACAGTATGCTAAAACAGAAGAGGAGAATGTTCATCCAGGTTCTCTGTTGATTCCTAGATCTGTTAAGCTACTTCTTTGTATCTTTTGTCTCAAAGCCCAAATCCTACTAACAACTAGTGGTTTCTGCAGGGCCAGATGTGGGGGTAACATGCACCACAGGTAGCAATTCTGAAGTCCAAATACAGGTAGAGCACTGACCCTGAGAGTAGAATCTGCCAAGTACTTTAATATTGTGAAAAACTTATAAAATCCACACTGCATTAAAACCCTTGAATTTTTAAAAAGAACTGTGGCATTGGACTTGCAGCTATGATAACGCTTTACTTTTTTCCTTTAAGTATGTTGCAAACATCAGCTTTTTTTTTTTTCCCCTCCTGCAAAGCCATCTGTGAAGTAGATAATAATTTTCTTCATTTTTGCAGAAACTCCTGAAAATATTGCTAAAGAATAGACAGAGCTCGTGTCAGGGCTGGATGAGACAATGTTTTATTGCTGTGCTTAGATCAGAATTTCCGAGAACTCCATGATCCTGAAAGAAGCTCAGTCTAAATGCAGGATATGGAAAAGGATGTGGGATGTTCTAACACACATATACACACACACACAGCCACCCCCATGCATACAGATGCATACAGGTACTTCTTGAATATTACAGCAGATCCTCTCAGGACACAAAGCGCTTCATTTGATCTCCTCTGGTCTGACACTGTCTATATGATGAATATGGAGATTTCCACAGAAAATAAAAAAGAGTGAAAAACAGAGCCTAAATTCTATTTTTACAAATAGCATTTTGTTTCCTCGCTTTTTATTTTTTCAAATCAGGTCTGGAAGAAATGAGGGTTTTACTATTTGAAAGGCGATCCCCTCCCCCCAGTAACAGATAATTCACTGGGATAGACAGTTATGCCTGAAAATTTGCAGCACCCACGAATTCCAGAGACAAGTACATAGAACTTAATTTTTAAACAATTTTTTTAAATATACTAATTCGTCATAGAAAGAAAACAAACTAATAACCATTTGTTCAAATAAATGCTCAGAGGAGCTGAAGTTCTAGCAGAGTTTCTTCAGTAAAGAAAGCCAACAAGTCCCATTGACAAAATTCTTTACATTTCTTGTGAAAGAATTACCGTTTCTAATTTCTAATGACTTTTGAAAAGCGGGTCAGATGCCCTATCTTCAGTACTAGTTCTCTAATCTTGCATGTACTAAGCTAATTACCCATCAGAGCTGAGAGCATTCAGCATTAGGACCTTTCCCAGGCTCTGGGCTGCACTCTTTCAATGTACACTGCCAGTCTATCAGCTGTTCGCGAGGCCTTGAACAACAGCTGCCAGCAACTGCAAACATCCGGCCTCAACTGAGAGGCATAAAGAGCCAATTGATAGGAACAAACGTCAGGATGCATAGGAATGCCTGCACAATTTTAAATTAATTCTTTGAATTGCAATACTCTTAGTAGAATGAGAGAGGACAAGGAAAAAAGGAAGCTGATGTTAAGCTAAGGGAGAGTGTGGAATACTGAGATTATATTCCTGGGTGCCCCGAGACGACTGCAGTGATTTTTACTAGAGTTGTCTTAGATTTAATCTTTTCTGACCTTCATTTCCTATGCATCTACCCTTACAAGCAAGTTTCTGCAACACTTCGATAAGCTGCTTAGCCAAACATCACTTGCCTCTAACAGTGGGCTGATTTGTTTCCTTGTCAAAGGATAGCTAAACCAGTTACTCTGCCTCCAAAGCATCAGGTGAGAGACTAGGTAGATATGTTGGTCTTTCATGCCTGTGAACCGATATCCCTGCCAATCTGACTCTCTTGTTGTACTGCAATTAGAAATTTGTACAATATCTTCACGATAACTTAGGCGTTTGAGCAAATGAGCGCTGCTTTGTCAGGAGAGGTCTCCCCTGACTAAGTTAACAGTGCCAGATCAGATAGAATTTCTTAGTAAAATATTTCCATGTTTAATCTCCTTTTTGAAAAAAAGAACATGAAAAAAGTAGAAGAAACGTGTTAGTTTCGTGCTGCTAGATATGACTAAGTAACAGTTACGTGGCTCATAATCAGTTATTGTGACAAACTGGCTCTTCGTACAGCTAATGCAGCATTTCAAAATGGGTCATTATAAGCCTGGAGTTCATGAATGAAGTATGTTCAAATAGAGGAAAGCCACATTGAAACGATTGCATTAGAAACTCCAGCTAACAAACCCAAGACAATTCAGACTATACGGTTTTCTCCAATGGCTGTGAGAATTTGGAAACAGGAACAACAGCATGGGCTTGTAATGGAATGTCATCCTTAACTCTGAATTTCCTGGCAGTCATTCATCTGAGTCACAACTTTAACAGTGGTTAGTTTTTTTGGTCCCGTCCCCCCCCCCCGCATGTGAATCCCCTCATTGTGTTTTTTCCTTTTTTTTTGGTTGTTGTTTTAGTAACACATTCTCTGTCTTATATAAACTTGTAGAAACCAGTTCCACCGGTATTTAAAAAAATCCATTTTTTTTAGGTTTGACGCATAGTCTGATCTTCATTAATAGGAAACCCAACCAACGCCTCTTTAGCCACATACGGGCTCTTGGCTGGCAACCTAATGTTTTCTTGCTTTGGATCTGGAGACAAGAAGAAATACACAGGGTTAATAGTTCCATCAGGGAGCAAAGCCCAGCCTTATGCAAGCTGCATATAGAGGAGCAGAAGGGCATTAAAAAAGCGCATGTAGGCCAAAACTGATGTGGGGCTAGATAATCTAATACTGAAAAAAAAACATTTACACCCTGCCTCTCTCTACAGAGGAATCACAGAATCATACAGAGGTAACTTCAGATGTAAATCTTTGGTGTATTCCTGGGAACAGAGTTTATCCTCTCCTTTTCCATGAGTGTGTTTGACAGTTCCTAGCCATGGATTCACATTAACACTGTCATATCTGCTGTTTTTCACAGCAGTGGGTATCCACAGGTTACTAATCGCAGTCAATCAGGACATCTTTGACTTTTCTTCCTGGTAGCAGGAAAAGATTTCAAAATTTTATCTGTCCTTCAGTCAAGTTTTATTTGCTATGAAAACAAAATTCAGGATGTGTTCTTAGGGTTCTTTTTACATTATCAGCAGAAAATAATATTTTGATCTGAACTTCACTGATTGTCTTGCTGCTCAACTAAAAGGAAGGTCTCAGACTGAGCATGCTGCTCTTAAGCAAGCAAAACTCCCACTGAAATAGGAGGCATTGCTGCTCACTTGATTCTGGGTATCCATTTTGTAATCTTTGCATCTGACCAGCTACTTTGATTCCTTTTTGTTCAACTGAAGGACATAGACCCTTCATGGTTCAAGTTATTGAACCTTGCTTAGATAGCTAACCTTGGATACAATGAATTGCTGCTCAAAACCCTGTTCTTTACCTGTAATGGACCCCTAGGTGAGTAGCTAAGATGGATCAGTTTACATTGTAGGGGGGGGTGACTTCTACCCCCAGTGTCAGTAAGAGCTTTATGTGTAAAAGAGGTCCTGGAAGAGAGAAGAGCTGGTAGAGTCACTTTATCATACTGGTCACAAAACTTGGACAGAAGATCCTTTTTTTCCCCAGGATGGGAATTCTATTTTGTGAAGCTAGTGGGAACTGTAGGAATTCAGCCTGCCCAGAGACTTAGTGCAAAGAATACAGCAATTTTTATTAGTACGCCGAGGCAGGTCCCTGCTTGTCTGTTTCTACCTTTTCTCCCTGCGTTCTAGTTCTTGCCATTAAGGTTAGGGCACTTTACCCAATGACTCTTTAATGCAGAAAGTATAAGGTCTCTGAATCAGGAAATGAAACTTAAGACCCCCTTCTCCTGCCAGGGGAATGCGACTGTATTAACCACTGGGCAACGCATAAGCTCTCTTTTGTGTCTCTCACTGATCGAAGTTTCACACAGTAGCCCAATATTTAACAGGAGAGTCTTCCCACTGCAGTTCCAGCTTCGCACGCAGTCCGGTAGTTAAGCACTCTTTTTGAAAGAAGAAATGAACACCAACAGTCTAAGGCAAACCTCCAGCCTCCCTCTGCCAGTTTTCGGAAATGGCAGTCCACATGGATAGCTGTGTGGTTGTGTTTTATTTGGTGTTTTGAATGAGCTCTAGGTGTGGCCTGTTCCTCTCTCCTCCCCTCCCCCTCTCCCTCCAACAAATGCGTTTCAGGAGAGTTAGGCACAGGGAAGCCTCCTTGCTTGATCCAAACAGCCTGAAGCATGAGATAGGCACCAAGATCCTTGGCTCAGACACAATGGCAGCATCTCTAAACAAGTACAGTAGCAGAACTTTAGGCATTTGAGTATGTAAACACTCCTGCATTGACCCCCGTGGTCAATGACGGTTTAGGCAACTAAGCTAACTGGAGCCCTAAGTCAGTCATGATTTCTCTGCATAGCTCACTAGCTTAGTTGTTTTTTTGGATTTCATCCTTAGTCATCAAACTAGTGGAATTTAGCAACTTTTAGCAAAATCCTTTAATGTTCAGGAAACAGAGTGCAGTTACTGTTGAGACATGCCTAAATGTTTCTGGCCTGAAAGGAACAACATATATTTTACAAATATAAAGGAACAATGCTGCAGCTTCTTTTAAATATAGCTTGTTACTTTAGTCTGACCCATTAAGTTTTCTAAACCAAGGCTTGTGGTATTTGGCATCCATTCTTCTGTTCTTTTGATAAGTACCTAAACAGGATGTCCTTGCAAATTAAATGAAAAACAGCACTGGAAGATTTCCTCCCTCAGGAATAAGTATTAAGATTGGCAGATGGCTTAAGTGGAAATACACAGGAATGCACTTTAGCCAGTACTTGAAAATCGTTCCAGCAGATATTAGTGAGGTAGATTCATGAAGCCCCATCAGACATCCTTCTGCACTGAATCAATTTTTTATTGCCTTGAGGAAGAGTTTTAATTTATTCTAGCCTAATTGTTGCAAAGCAGCCTTAATCTAAAAAGAAAAATACATAAATAAAGTAATAATATTTTCAACTAATTTATACCACAGGAATGTCTTTACCATTTCTCGGTAAGGAAGGTTGTTGACATAGCCTAGTTAGTAATCATCTCTGAAAATTTGATGCAAGCTCTCTTAAGTCTTCAGGAAACTTGCAACTGAGTTCAAATGCATGTGTGTGTGTGTGTGCAGTCCTTAATGCAAGCATCAAGTTTAGCATATTGATGTATATGGAGAAGGTTTGCGTATAACAATCTGCATAAACCAGATACTTAATGTATTTACTGATGCAGTTTTGATCCCCTCACAAGAATTGTGCACTTCAAAACTTTGCTTCATAAGAACTCAATTAGATTCTCTGAGCAGTGCCCAGTGGCAAACAAGCAAAACAAAGCAATGACAAACTGCCAGAAATAATATTTGCTCCTTACTCGCTCCAGATTCTTCCAGCATTAGCTATATAATGGGCAAGTTAAGGAAATCTAGTATCTACTGGCCCTCTAGTGGTAAAATGAGAGCCTTTGGGAAGGGGAGGATTCTAAAGCTTCCAGCAGAAAACACACCAAGTTTCCTAGTTGTGGACGAAAGAAAAATAAGAAAAAGAAAATAAGAAAGAAAAATAGTGCGCTTTTGTATATATGATGTATGTATGTATAGGTAGATGGATGGGTAGAAGCTAGTTTAAGTCGTCTTTAGAAACTTACTGGATTGGATCTTAACTGGTTTGAGGGTCACCACATTCCATTACACAGTACTAACACGCCTGATGACAGTACTGCCATTGTTTTAATAATAAATAAGCCCTGGACTTCCTTGGTTGAAGCATAAAAAGAAAAATGACTGTGCTGAACAATCTAACACTAAGAAAAATAAATAACTAATTGTCTTTAACAGACATATATAAGAAATGAGACGCATATCTGTATCTTTCCAGCAAAGAGAGAAGAGTTGACAATAGGGTTTGGAATTTTTGGCCATGATCTTGTGATACTTCTTTTAACTCACTGTGGTTAACTCAATAAGCAGAGGCAGGAACTTTCTATTTGCCTCTGCATTTCTTTAAAGGAAAGGGGCACTTTCCGTCTGTTAGGCAGCAATGGTGCTTTTCTTTTTGCTGTTGTAAAATTCGTATAGTTGCAGGGATTCCCTCGCTCCTTTTTTTTTTTTTTTTTTTTCAGAGATCTAGCTGCAGTGTGATGAGACATGCTGCGATGAATGCTAAAGTGTTTCCCTGTTGTAAACGAGACTTTCTGTGTTGCTGTATCACCTGTTCCATGCCATCTGGAAACTGTGATGTGAAATAAAACAGCATGCACAGGTGCTACTATTTGCAGTTTAATTGCTACCATGCACCAGAATATGTAAGGGAGAGAACATTAACTATTAAATGTTTTTAAATGTTGCAAAGACAGTTCAAAGAGAAAAATTAGATAATAATGTGAATGCAATTACTTATGGAAGCACTGATAGCAGGCCAAGTGTTATGGTAATGCGAGGATTTTCGTTTTCAAAGAGAGAAAGGGCTACATTCCTCTTTAGGACTCTTTTATACGGGTCCCAGTTTGGCTTCCATTTGATGCAGACACAAAGTTCTCACTGACTCTCTAAATAATAAGGTAGGAATGGTACTTACTCTTATATAGTACTTTTCATCATAGATTTCCCATATAATATATGAAATAATAACCTTATTAAAACTGCATGAAAATATATTAGAAATTATTAAATGTACAGACTATATTTTGTGCATGTGCACAACAGTGTAGTCAAAAGATTTTAATTTGTGTTTTTTACTTGAAAAAAAAGTAAACCTATAGGTTTTTATATACTTAACTAGAAGGGGCCCAGATGGACTCAGCAAAGTGGAAAATATCTCTATAATATGGCTGTTGTAGCCTGTGTTTGCTGTATAATGCTAAAAATGTTCTTTTTCTTTTTTGAAAGCAGAACTGCGTCAGCCTCAGAGATCTACATGAAAGGAACATTTTTCTTTGATAAAAATATGTAAAAAAATGTTTATTCTTGTCAGTGTTGAAAAGCCATGCACACCATACATGGATAACCCTGAGAGGTACACAGGTTTATAAGTTTAGTTGCAATAAATGAAAGAATACATGAAAGGTACTAAAAACATGGCAATGACAGTTCTAAAGTTAAAAATCAACTATGAAACAATTATCATGAGAAGAAAAGTCTGCATTTTGAACCTCAGTATATCTTCTGACTGGTTCTGTGACTTTCTAACTGCTGAATTTAATTAATTTATTCCATGGGTCCTTCCTGAAATTTCCAACAACAGAGGGTAACAGAAAAATGTGTGTAGGTTTTAAAGTGCTGAGGCGTAGTTGAAGTTTTTGTTGCCACCAGTTTTTTGCACCTCAACTTTTAAGCTTATTTAAAACTCACAAGAAAATCGTCGTTTCTATCCTATCCTAATTAAAACTTTCAAAAGTATATTCCCCAAACAGCAATTCATGAAGGAAAGTAAGCTGAGCCACACTATTGTGATAAAGGTGAAATGAAATGTTATTAAATTTAAAAACCTTTTTCTCAAGAGGGAGAAAAAAATAATGGAGATAATACATTTTGAGGAACGTATCTCCGTAAAAGGACAATACTTTCACTTGCTGGAGTACTGAACTGGGAACAGGATGGCTAGCTCTAAGCAGCTGAATTGTTAAGCATGGAGCAGTTGTGTGTGTTTTCCAAAGGAAGCTCGGGTTTATTTTAACTATAAAATCAATTTAACTGTAAGAAAAGAAGCTCTTAATAGCATTTACTTTTAGTATTTTCCTGGTCAATAATATCCTCGCTGCTCTGACATCAGGGTGAGCAGCATGTGGGATGGAAAGGAAATTAGCTTGTTTTTGCAGGGGGACGTTTGTGGGCATAGACTAAAATCCTTAGGGAATGCCAGCTGATTTACCACCACTGGAAACAATAAATTCTCTCTCCTCAGCCACATCACACCACAAACCGGGCTTTTTTATTTCTTGTGCTCTACAAGAGACCTTTTACAATACTATATGTGATTTTTATGACTGCAATATGTGTAATGACATTTCTTTGCAATTCAGTGTCATCAAAGGAAGATAAAGTTGACATGAAATTATAGTGACCACTATGTGCGAATGAGAGTGTTGTGAAAGTAGTGGAGTTGTATAATAGCGGTAGAGAATATTACATCCCTAGACATCTTATATTTTTTTGGTATGTGTTGTAAATTCCCATTAACAGTTTCTAACATTAGGAGAATCTTGTTAACAATGTTTAGCATTAATAATATGACATGGTTTTTCTTTGAGATAAACTGATTATATTTCTCTACTAAGTTTGTCCCTATTATAGTTTTTAAGGTCACAATTCACAAAATAATAGTACTCCTTATTTAAAGAGAAAATATATTTTATATCACAATTTAAAATATTTTACAGAATTGTATAAAGTGTTAACTCTAGCAAAGTCAGTTCAACTACATTTTAAAGTAGCAATGAACAGATTTTAAGAACTGCAGAGTGTGGATTATGATAGTTTGAGGTTTAATCAGTTATCACAGCTGTTAAAAATGTTTGGCTTAATTAAACACTTCCAGATTGGCAAACCTTGTGACAAGTGGTCAGCTGCCAAAATTTACCGGATTCGACCTCCTTTGAAGCCATAAATACCTCACAAACATCAGGACTTCTCCTTTCAGTACCTTTCAGAACTGAAACGACAGAATTCTACTAAACTCATTTAGATAGGTTTAGGTGACATTGACTATCAGGTTTTAGTGTATAGAGTCCATATCATTTATGACACTTGACAGATGGATAAAATGACAAAATCCCTGGTTCCTATGTAACTAGTACTTAATCCCAACCTTGATTAGCTAAGTCATTCCATTAAACTTAATTTACAAGTGAGGTTACTGGGTCTGTTTGCATGCTTATGGTCAAGTACTTGCTCAAAAACTTTACAAGATCAAGATTAATCAATTACTCTGTCATGAATATTAATTTGACACTGACTTAAAGAGATCATCAGTATCTTCAAAACTTCTAGTTCTCCTCAAATTTTGAAATATTTCTCCCTTGTTTTATGCTTGTAAGAGTTAGATGTTTCAACCTAAGGTGTTCACAATAGTTTTCCTTATAGTCAGTGGAGAGAAATAGGCAATTGACCTGAACTGTCTGAGATCTTAGATCTGAGCATGAGACAAACTGTACTCCTGAAGATTTCGTTTTCCTCTACTGATGGTACAATGAGCCCAATGCAATTGTCATACATGTTGATGACCAGTTTTAGATGTTAAAGGTATGTGAGGTAAATCCTTGCCCCGGAGGCCCAACTTCTAGTGTTTTCACCTACTGGTGAAAAAAATGGTATCTCTGTCTACCTCTAGCTCTATTTTTGCAGTAATAGGCCCACACTGCAACAAAGAATGCAAGTCATTCAGACATCTGTACTAAGGAATTTTATAAAACGTAGTATGTCTACGTTATGAAAAAAAAAAGTTTCATTCTACTGCTTCCTTGATGTCTTCTTTTCATAGTTAAAAAGCATGACTTTATTTGTGTACATATTGGCATATTTACACACATATACACACATATATATGTATAAATGGCACTTGTATACTCAATCTTCAATTCGATTCATTAATATTTTTGTGGTCCGTTATTTTTGTATGCTACAATGTTACACTAGCACCTAACTTTAATGTTGTTGCTTAATTAAACAATAAAAAATACACAATAATTCATGTTTTAATTTATTTTAGAGTTTTATTGCCACTTCTACTTTCCAATTAAAACAGCAAATATCGTGAGCTCAGCTGAAATGACTTCCTGTCATTTGGAATTTCATCACTGTTCATAGCTGCCAACATAGCAAAAATAGCATATGGTGGGTAGAATAATGACTAAATTGCCACAGTATAGTGTAGCATTTAATGGTGAAGGCCAAGCCCTTACTCTTAAAACAGTTCCACATAGGAAGAAGCCTGAAGACTTTGTGAAGTCCGTGGGGTCACTCTGGGGTTCAACAAACTGACCAGAACAAACAATCAGCAGAGCTGAAGCCTCACCACAAAGCACTGAAATGCAGAGAAATTTCTGTTAAGTGAAGCTGATGATTTCAGTGGGTTCTAGAAGAAACTCATAATAAGGTGAAGACAAGTAAAAATGTATGAATTGGCAGGTAAACCTATTTTAATACTGTGAGACCTGAACTGATGATTGCATAAGCAATTTAAATAACTTCCCACTATCATAGCTATGAGATGTGTGTAAACATTCTTCAGAACAAAAGGTGTTTTATGACCTGCACAATAAACGAGGAACCCAGATGAAGACAGGTATACAAAAGGTGTTTTGGTAATAGAATGCAGCTGTCTGCTTTCGAAACTGAAGGTGCTGCATAAAATTGACCATGATGAAACTGTGTATAGTATTGAAAGATTTCGGGTTTGAAATATTTGTCCTGTATCTATATGTTAATTCTTCTGAAGCTTGATTATGATAATTGCAGTTATTTTGCAAACTGTTCTCTCGAAAGAAACAGAACTACATCTTCGATTCAATAAATAGTGTTTAAAAACACCATGCATGTTGATCTTGTGACATCTTATCATCCCACCGCACAGCAGAAGTAGAAAATGTACACTGAAGATCAACTGGCTAATCAGTGGTATTGAATGACTTCCATATGAAGACTCTGTACCCAGATGAGGAATCTTCAGCAAGATACAAGTATGAGTGATATGCAACAGAGGTCTTTAAAATCCTGAAGGGACTGACACGTGATCACCTGTAATTGTTAAATTGAAGAGTAGGACTGGAGTTCAAAACTGATCTTGACTTATTAGTGAAATTAGCTGAGAAGGAAATGGGAGGAATATTTAACAAGGGCCATCATAAAGTAAGAATAATTACCTGAAGAAATACAAGATGAGAAAAACTATTTAATGGCATTTCTTAAGAAAAGGCTCTGAGATTCCAGGGAACCATAATTTCAATGATGTGCCATATTTATATGAAGAAAACAATCAAATTGAGATGTTTAAATATGAATCAAGGCTGTAAGACGTGTAAATGATCTGTCTGCTCTATTGAGCAACATTAAAGTATCAGCTGGAATTCAAGTTTGGGTACCACAGTGTCATAATAAATGGCCTAAATGAAGACAGTCTTAATGAGAACAACAAAAACATCCCCAAGTATGGAAAATGTGATGTGTGATAAGTGAATGAAAGAAACGGTGTTGCTTAATTTAAGGAACAGAAGATTTATAGAGGTCATGATAACACCCTTAAAATCTGTAAAACAATTTTCCAATGAGGAAAAGAATAATCTGTTTTCCATAACTATGGCAGATAAGAGCAGTAACATATTACTATTGTTTGGTTGGAGCTCTTTTTAGCAAATTGGTCATGTTAGATATCAGGAAAATATTCTAAAGGTAAGAGAAGCAAAGAACAGAACATATTAAACATATATTATGTGGTCTACATAACTGGAACACCGTCAGAAATAGATATGATCATGCCAGGGCAAAATTAGATGGAGACGATGATTTCTGAAGTCATGGCAATGTATTTTCTTATGATTCTTTCTCACAAGAATCTAGTGATATTCAGTAATGTGCATCCAGTAATATGTTAATTAAAACAAAAAATAATGGAGCTCAGAGCTACAGGATAACATGGAATCTAAAAATATAAATAGCTTGAAGAAGTGACTCAACAGATTTGCCAATCATAGTCAGTAACTAGAACAAGCAGTGGTCTAATGCTGTATCATTTATGTAGTTTTGTTGCATCACTCAAATACACTGGAAAGATTATTTTGGGGTAAGCTGTTACCCTTACAGATTTCTACATCTGCTTTTAAAATACTCCAACCTGGAGATACCCTCCAGAAAAATATCTTAGATACCCTAATGTTCATCTTGGTGTTTTTTTTTCCCTTTCCTTTTATCATTTACTCATCCTACTTGCCTATTAAAAAAAAAAAAAAGTTGTTTTCTATATGTACAATACAATAATCTGCATTCTGTGAAGTTCTTTAAATAAATGTAATCCATCATTATTTTTGTTCTTATGCGTAACCATCAGATTTAATAGATTTTTAGTAATATCTGTACTGTACTCGGGGCCTCATTCTCTTGGTAAAATGTAAGATAAGAGAGAGACTATAATCAGTGTTCTGCAGAAGATCACTTTATGTTTCAGGCATCAATTATTTATGGTAGTTGATGCAGCAAGTCCAGTTCAGCCTCCTCTTCTGGAGTCAACAGAATGTAAAGAACACAGATGAAGATCTGAGAGAAGTAGCTACTCATTCAGTTTTTGGTGGAGGTACAGACATTGTATTCCTTTAAGGAGGAAAGGGGAAGAAAAAGGGATAAAAGATAGAATAGCATATCTCCTCAGCAGATGATTCAAAGAGACATTGTCCTTCCAAGGGAACTGAAAGAATGATTCTCTGTCAACATGGGAGTCTGGAGATAATGCAGTCGGGAAAGCTTCTCATTGCAAAGGAAGGAGAGGCCTGGGAAAGTTGGTTAAAAGAAACCACACATAATATCAGCAAATTTAAATGTAGGGTGCAGTTACTGCGAAAATAAGAAGAAAAACATGAGTTTATTAACCAATTTTGCTTGCAAAAAGAATACTTTACAAGAGGGTTTTTGTTATTAGACTTCTGAAAAACTTCTGTATGCATAATTAATAAATAATTTTTGTAAAAGGATCAGAAAAATCTAGTTGACTATAGGAAAAGTTTAAAGTAAATATCAAATTCTCATAAAAAAGTAAGATCTCTACCTTTTAAAAGATTAATTGACAAAAGTAAAGCCTGGAACAGTGTGCAAACATTGTTAGATAGAGATGGAAATTAAAAAGTGGAAGTTTCTGAGGTGGTTGAGATACCTTATAGATAGGGTGGATGAAAAAATTTAAAGATGAGAATCTCAGAGTTTTCATAAATTTGAGCCCCAAACAATGTTTAATGTGCTTCCAAACGCAGCAACTGAAAATAGTTCATCTTAGCAATTACTCTGAAAAGCAAGACCAGTTCTTTGTTTCCTTCAGTGGCTCAGTCTGAATATAACTAAAAAAGCTACTGTTTAGACTAGAGACAGTTCCAATTAATGCAAATAATTATAAGAGAAGAACATACCTTATTTTTTTGTGCATATTCATTTCTGGGCTCTTATGCCAGGGTGGTTCTAGGAGACCTCAAGGAGACAATGCTTCCCAGAGTTCTTAGAGTCCTGTCAGGAAATGAAAACTTGGGGAATTTCTATATGGGTGGATGAAGATGGGCTCCTGCTCCACGAGGCTGTGTTTGAAAGGATAGGACAGTGGAAATTTGTTCTGGATACCACTGAGCTACATTAGTGTGTCACAATGCCACAATGAATATGTCTCATATTACTGCCACCCAGACAGACGTATCTGACCTTTGCTAGGAGTCACGCTCTCTTAGAAACAGCACCAGGCAAAAATAGCTACTTAGTTTGTTGACTGGAGTGGCCCATCTTTAGTCCAGGTTGCAGAACAAGCAAAAGACATCATGTCTCTTTATGCACATAATGCTCTGTGTAGACATCAGGCTGTTCTCCAGCTATACGGCTGAGAAGCATTATGTTTATTATTCACCTCAGCTAATACATATCAATGTAATATTCATGTATCTTTATATGTGTATAATGTATTTTTTTATTATATATGTGAAAATATATGTATGTGTATATATATTCAGGGATATATCAGCAGATAAATCTCATCCTAACGTAAGCATTTAAGACCAATCACATGAATCACTTTCTTTGATTCTTACAGAATCTTCTGTAGGATGCCCACATAACATGAAGTAGATTTATCTTATACTGTAAGCACAAGTTTTGAGCTTACTTCAACATACAGAACTCCACTGTTTTTCTACCTGTTCTTTTTGAAATTACAAACATTTCCCTATTAACTTGTGGAAGAGGGAGGTGCTCTGTGATACTCAATTTCCTTTTTCATACTAACTAAACTGCTCATAAGCAATTGATGCAGAAAGATTATCTGCCACTTCAGAGGCAGACAAGGGCTAAAAAGACTACCTGGAGAGAATTGGTCTAAGGAGTATGTGTTGCTCAGCAGATGCTCACGCACTGTCACCATTAGTAAGTGGCGTGGCACAGTGGATCTGCAGAGGGAACCAGCTGGTGCTGCGTACCTGCTATGTAAACAATATATGCATTTCAGGACATTTCACAAACTCTAGGTTGGTCCCATGGGCTGATCATCCATTAATAGTTGGAAGAAATTAAGTTTGTTCCTTGAGCACATCTTCAGTTTTACTTACAGCTAAAACAGATCCATTTAGCACTCGTTGAGACTACATTGTGAGGAGAGACACTCCACAATAATCAGGAGATTTAGTTTCAAAATCGCATTCCTGATCTGACCTAAAATTCAATCGAAGTCACACCCAGTGTATTTTGCACCATCAGGGATAGGCCTCTTGGCGTACGCATTGTGGAATTTGAATACTAAACCGTTTAAAACTGGCTAAAATTAAACTCTAGCAAGGTTGAAGCTATGGCCAATTGGGTGAAAGAACTATATTCGTCAGTGCTCTAAGAACTGCTATAAAATTCAATTGAAATGTCAGGAAGACAAGCATGAGGGTTTATATGACTATTAAGCACAGATGCTTCAACGATTTAAGTGCACGGAATGGGGGAAGGCAAGGGAAAGGAAGGGAAGGGAAGGGAAGGGAAGGGAAGGGAAGGGAAGGGAAGGGAAGGGAAGGGAAGGGAAGGAAAGGGAAGGGAAGGGAAGGGAAGGGAAGGGAAGGGAAGGGAATTAGATTTGATCTTTAGGAGTGATAATATGAGTAATAGATGACTTGTAGTGCTGCCTCAAATAGCTATTCTTTTTCATTTGTTCAAGTAACTGTTAAACTTTCCTTTAAATTTCCCTCTATGTAATTGCTCTCTGGATTTTTTTTTTCTTCTATTCCTGTTCTGCATTAATTCTTGATCACTGCTCATGCACGCATACTTTATTGTACTTTTGCACAGGACGTCCAACAATGACCTTCTATGCCAAAAAGAATTGCTGGGCAGGTGGCTGAAGGTGTCTGCTTCTTCCTGCAATTTTTTTTTTTTTTTTTCCTTAAATCTCTGTGGGGATAGTGGAGGAAGAACAGGAATTAAGGGAGGACTGTTATAAACAAAACTATAGCCCTCCTCCATATGGCTGTGAACAGGTTTCCCTAAGCTTGGCCTTGAACAGTCCAACCTCCTGCAGGGCAAGTTCACTGGAGTGCAATGGCCTGCTATTAGAGGGCTGTGTTTTCTAACACCTGGGTGATGAATGGAGTTTCCAGCTAGTAATTAGACACCTCTTGCAGGCAGCAGAAGAGTCCCTTTTTGCACATTGTTTTCAAAGGTGGGGGTGGAGATGGGGCGCCTAAAAAGCAGAAAGAAAAGAGCTTCCTGTATGGTGTTTCATGTTAACTTGCACTCCTTCAGGAAAAAAAGAAAAAACAACAAAAAAACCCCAACAAAACTGGGATTGAAGTTAGTTTCATATTAAATTTCATAAGGGGACATTCCTGCTGGATTCTCAACTGATTTTTTCACTCTCTTAAAACTCAATATCATATTACAGGTATTGAAAATAAATGTGTTTTGCAAGCTAATGGGTAATGAGGCACTTAAGAGAAATCCCTGGACCCCTACATCTCTCTGGAGCCCAGAGAAGTTAGCATTCATTGACAGCTCCACGGGGATTTATTTAAGCCTAAAATAAGTATTTCTTTGGACTTAATTATAGGAAGTGCTTAAGCTGCTGAATTCAAATGCCAAAAGGGATTCATTTAGTCTGAAGTGAATCTTTTCCTGTTCTGAAATTAAATCTCTCAGAACAGTTTGAAACAAGCAGGAAAAAAAAGACAAGTGAACATTACCTATTTTTTATTGTGCTTATGCCTATTTTTGAGCTCTATTTTTTTCCCTATATACTAAAAAACCTCTTATTTGGAAAGCAGATCTTGTTCACCTCCCTGATAGCTTCTGAAACTGGTAAAAGTACTTTTGTTACAACAATAATCAGTAAAGAGCTCAAAGTTCAAAGAATTTAGTCGTTTGAAAACTTTTATGGCTTCTCTGGGTTTTCATGTGTATATACTGTCCATGATTAGCACAGGAATGATTGATTCTTGGTTGTTAATTACAGGTCTATTTCAGTCTGTCATATAACTCTCTTATTAGAACTTACACGTCAGAGATTTTGACAAAGTGCAGTTTCAGGGAGCGCAGTGAAACTTACTGTCAGCAGATATTTGGCCCTGATCTTTTAGACGGAAAGTCTCAATAGACTGTAATAGCCTAAAGATTCAGCGTCACTTGCAAGCATGAAGATCTGCATTGTACTGTACCCAACAGTACAGGAGCATGGGTATGCCTTTTTGGGGTAATTATCAATATTTGGGCATGCTTTGTGTTCAGTTGGACCAATGCAACTACATTAAAGTATTATTGATATTTACTTACAATCCTCAAAGTATTTTGTATGGAAATTAGGGACTTGCTCCTGTGGTTTTTTGTTTGTCCTCTCTAAATATGTAACTCTGTCGTTTCCTGGTGAAATCCAAGTAAAAAATACTACATGTCTGAATTTTTCTCAGCTTGTACCATTAGGAGCTATTTGTCAGTTTTGCTCAACGTACCCAGAGTTTCCCAGTCCTCCTTGTCTATGCCTCCCTTAGTTTCTAATTACCTTTCTTCCAGAGCTTCCTAATAGCGTAACAGCTACAAAATTCTGCAAGATGCTAGCATAAAGAACTTCATATACATGCATTTGTGTAGTAAAATATGATCATTTGATACTTTTTGCTATTGTTAATGTTTTGAAGGAAAGGAAAGGAAAAATCTTCAGTCCTCAGGTCCAGCCCTGATATAGGGACTGAAGCTGCTGACTCTAAATTCTCTGAAACTCTCTGAATTGTCTGAAACCTCTTGTATCACATCAGTCTGCAGGCTGTACTAACCGTAGCCAGGTGGAAACAAGTGTCTCCTCAATGGCATCAGTTAACTGAGCTGTTCTGTTCCTTAAATTCCTCATGATGTCTCAGACAATTGGCTCTCCTGCACTTCAATTTCTCTGAAACTCTGTCACTGCAAGGCATGGATTTAGAAGAGAAGTTAGGATAAGAGAAAAATAGGGAAGTTTTGTCCTTTAGTTAAGCCCCAGTGTTCTCCCCAGCTAAATAAATAGCCACCTTGGAGAGAAGATGACCACGGTGTCCCAGATAATGGAAAAGGGATGCTTCACATGGTTTTTGCGCCACTCCTGTGTCCCGGGATGTTATTATCTGGTTTAACAAATGCACATATACATTTTGTTCACATGACTGGAAATCTAAGGGTTGTGGTGTAGTCACAACAAGCATATGAAATAGCATCTGACATAAGGAAGAGCTGCTCCCTTTTTATACTAATATTTATATCTGCTTCATTAGAGCAGAAAACACTTGCTGAACAGGCATGTGAAAATTCAGAACTACTGATGGGACAAAAAAAAAAAAACAAACCTCAAGCAAATCAAGCTGCATTAAAATATATGAGACCATTGATATAGTTGGTCCAGAATTTTTATTGTTAAAAGTAATGATAAGAAGAACATCCTCCCGTCTGAAGCATTTCTAAGTCACTTTGGACAGTGAAAAAAACCAAACAAGTAAGACAACTTCATGATTCACACAATTTTAATACAATGTAAAAACATCAGTGAATCTGTCCTGTAGTGTTGAGTTTACATAGTTGCCAGTTCTTTATACTGCATTTATCAAGTTAGCATGCCTTTGTACAGCAGCTTTTTTTTTTTTTTTTTTTTTTACCACAGGACCTCTTTAGCCATATAACTTTAAATCCTGTTGACCTCTTTCTTTCATGATGGTGATTTGTTTCTTTTCTTCTTTGTTTTTAACCTTGGCATCCTAATAACACATTGGTATTATCTCTCCTTCACATGTTTTCAATGAGACATATATGTATGCATGTGTGTACATAGAATCATAGGATCATAGAATGGTTTCGGTCAGAAAGGACCTTGAAGATCATCGAGTTCCAACCCCTCTGCCATAGGCAGGGACACCTCCCACTAGACCAGGTTGCCCAAGGCCACGTCCAGCCTGGCCTTGAACACCTCCAGGGATGGGGCCTCAACAACCTCTCTGGGCAACCTGGTCCAGTGCCTTACCACCCTCAAAGGGAAAAATTTCTTCCTAATGTTTAATCTGAACCTCCCCTCTTCCTGTTTAAAGCCATTCCCCCTCGTCCTATTGTTACTTGCCCTAGTAAAAAGTCCTTCCCCAGCTCTCCTGTAGGCCCCCTTTAGGTACTGGAGGGCCACAATAAGATCTCCCTGGAGCCTTCTCTTCTCCAGGCTGAACAGCCCCAACTCTTTCAGCCTCTCCTCATAGGAGAGGTGGTCCAGCCCTCGGATCATCCTCGTGGCTCTCCTTTGGATGCGCTCCAGCAGGTTCATGTCCTTCTTGTGTTGAGGACTCCAGAGCTGGATGCAGTACTCCAGGTGGGGTCTCACAAAAGTGGAGCAGAGGGGCAGAATCACCTCCTTTGACCTGCTGGCCACACTTCTTTTGATGCACCCCAGGATACAGTTGGCCTTCTGGGCCTTCTGGGCTACATGTTAATACATAATGTATGTGTGTGTGTGTGTGTTAAATAAAAATACATACATATTTATTCTATATATTTTATGGAATTCAATAGATTCTGATGTACATAAACTAAGTTTCAGTCTAGAAACTAGGATTTAAGCTGGCAGAAGCTAACGAAGTACTGCTGTGGTCAGTGTTGTGAATTTTCAAGAGAAGAAAAGTCTCCATTAAATGTCACAATTTTTTACAGTTATAGTATTGAATATTGTATTCAGTATCATAAATATATTTACAATAATTAACATTATATATCATACTTGGTTATTAATTAAATAATTTTATATTAATTTAATTAGTTAACATAATATATCAATGTTTATTAATTTTTTACAAACTGAAGCAAAAATACTTAGGCAATAGTTTTTCAAAGTCAATTTAATTTACTGTTTCTAGCATTAATGTTCTTTTTGTTGCTAGTATGACCTTAGGCTGAGTTACAGCTTACTTTTTTACTGTATGCCTAAAAAAAAGACAACATTTCTTAACTTTGTTGTTTGTATACCTGTCTTTAATACTGATATAGCTCCATGCAAGTTCTAAGTATTTCAGAGACCAGAAAAAGGAAAGAAGCACATATATCTAGATAGGAGTAATCATTGGAATCCATGTTTGAAAAGATAGCTGTTCTGTTTTTAACTTCAGAAAACGTATGTTGTTTCAAATTCTGAAGTGCATTACTCTGTACATTTGTAATATACCAGGAAGATAACTTGTGTCAGCCTATATCTGTGTTTGGTTTTGCTTTCTTTTGACAAATCAAAGTATTAGAACTTATTCAAGTAGATTAAAATAATTAGAAACCTATGACTTTTAAGATTTTATTGCCTTTGTTTCCTGGATACTGAACTGCTGATGTTGCTCCCAGACATTCTTGCTCTCCTACTTAAGAACTGGTATTTAATAATGATATAGGCTGAAATTAGCAATGGAATAATTTCAGCTTGCAACACTGGGAGAAGCAGAGGCACAAATAAGGGGAACACCTTGGAAGAATACCACAGCAGCTGCACACTGTGTAAATGCATTTGTAAAATACATAAAAGATCATTTGGCTGATCTTTGCTGCTCTTTGTAAAATACAGTATGTCCTGTTTCAGCAGCAGGGGCCAGAGGTACATCTTAAGCAGAATTTGACCCTGTTAGTTCAAGGAAGCTGGAACAAAGCCTCTACAGAATTCATGTTTAAAACTCAGTGTAGCATGCAGATTCTAATGTAGGGAGATGGCTATTTACAAATCTACAGTTTTAATTACACTGATCTCAGCTGGATAAAAAAAAAAACAGATATTCTAAGTAGTATTCTAACAATATTCTAATCAAACAACTTGAATGAAAAAGAAAAAAAAATGAAATCCTTCCATTTGTTATCTGGGCCACAAAAATGTGTAGCTTAAAATACAAACATAAGTAGAATATCTACTGTCATTTTTTTTTTTTTAATATTAAGAGTAAGATTTTTCTAAGTCTTTGAAATAGAATTAATTTTTCAATGCAAACACCTTGAAATCCACTCACAGATATGTCTGCAAACATGCTGATTTGCAAAAGATAAACATCTAGATTCTCTTTCTAGAGAGTTTTCTAATGAATTTCATATTTTTAATACTAAGCTAGAAAAATGTAAAAGTATCAGAAAAACAAAAAAGTCATGGTATTAATTTTGGTAACATACAAAGAAGCAGTCTCTTTTTTAGAGTAGAAAAACAGGTCAGGATCCAGTATTGAAACACAATGTAATAAATGACCAATGTAATCTCATGGTTGTGGACACGGACAAATCTTGTCAGCTATTCCAACTGATTTCATTTCAGCCTTACCTAAATCAAGCAGTTGATATTCAACCCTCCCTGCCCAGTAGTCAGTTTAATTCACATTTTGATTATATATACTATACATATTTTAGTGTTTAGGAAGGAAATACTGTTAAACAGCATGGTGTATATAGAAACTTACTTAGCATGTCAGTTATTATTATATGTCAGAAAGCAATAAAGATGCTCAGCACATTTTAGCTACACTGAAATCAATAACAAAATTGCCCATTGTCTTCAGTGTTGGGATTTCATCTTATGTTACTTTTGTCTGGTAGCTTTATGCATATTTTGAAAAAGATTGCACAGTGGAATCTGTTTGCATCTTACAAAAAGTTACAAAAGGGTAAATTATCCACATGATGAGTCATAAAGATAACTTTAATTAGTACATCCTTCCAGGTCAAACCTTTCTGAGAAATCTGCATATTCAGAGCTGCTTTTATTGACTTCACAGTGAGATCTCTGCCCACGGTCTTCAGTCTTGATTCTTTTCAGTCCTTAAGTAGGTTTCCAAGGAAAGATGGTTTCAACCATATAATTAAAGATCACAGTGTCCAAGACAGTTACTTGGGGAAAGCTACAAAATAGTTTTGCAAACTGGTTTTGCCCACCATTCAAAATTCAATTGTTTAATACTTCCACACTAACTGCTGATCAAAAATTACATCCTTAGTGTCTTCTGATCCTAGAAAATACATTAATTTTAAATCCAAGTTGTATGATGCCCTAACCCTGTATAATAGTTCCATTATATAAATTTACACTGAGGTATTCAAGCCTGTGTTCAAAATAGCAGGAACCTGTTTTATCCAGTCCTTACTCATCTTCACTAATCCTCCAAGTAAAAACATAAAAGTGCAAGCACAAAGACTTCTTAACATATTTGGAGAAAAAAAAAAACAAAACAAACAAACTGTAGTCAATCTTTTTAACCATGCTTTATCTAGCCTGTGTATATTCTAAACAAATTAATCAGGGTTGGTTTAGTTGTTTCCCTCCCCCTCCCCCCCCTAATTGCTTTGGAGTTCTTACATTTATTTTTTCTTATCCAGAATAATGGCTTCAGGATTTCCCATAAGAAGCCTGAGACACGAAAGATGATATATCAGGAAATGAAAACTTAAATGTCCCCAAGGAAAACACGTTTCATTTGAGGATTTAGAGCAGATGTTTACATTTTTGCTGGTTTTGAGGAATAACATATGTCTGATGCATTGATTTGTTTATTGAATACTGATATAGAATAAGATTGTTCCTGTTGTTTGTAATGAGAAACAAAAGAGTTTAGATACCAGAAAAAAGAAATAAGAAGATCCATTACAAACCTCAGAATAAAGAAAATTAGCTTCTTCAATTTATACCTTTGTTTTTTGAGAAGAGTTCCCACTTAGTAAAAAGTCCCTTTATATAGTAAAGCCTAGAAAAGGAGAAAATCTTAATGACCTTTTCAGTTGTATCAGGGATGGAGATTTGCCTCCTTATTGAGCAGACTATATATCGCTAAAGAAATTCATGACCGGATATCAAGTGAGCAAGAGGCCTGCGCATATATGTAGACTGCCTCTGTGTCAGACTCCATTAGTTCAAGTCTCTCTTTTGCTGAAATTCTTGTTAAAACACCTAGTGCAGCCTAAGTTTGTACTATTTCTGAATAACCTTCCCATGTCCTTTGTGAGAACAGCAAACATCACTGAACCCAGTGACACAGGTGCCATACACTTTCATCTTTGTCTCTTTTGTTACTTATGAGTCTGAAGCCAGAGACAGCTCTGAAAAGGTCGAGGTACTATATGCTGCACAGGTGTCTAACCCTTCCCTCCCTTCCCTAGAGGAAATTGAGATTTATGTGCTGGGAGTACCCAGATTCTCCCATGGATTTGATGGTTGGGTTTGGTTTGGTTTTTTTTTTTTTTTTTGTTCTCCCCCTCATATGGGCAAGAATGAGTATAGTGGCTCTTGAAAAGCAAACACATGACTTTTTTGTAGATTCATCCTAAGCATTTATCCCATTTTTCTGTCATTCATAACTAAAGGACCACCAGTAAGTTTAGCACAACCTCTTGGCCTTCATTAAACACATCGTAGGTTATCCCTCCTGAAAAGTCTTTCCTTCTTGTCTTATTCTGTGTCACTTCATGGGTTAAGCACCTTAGAAAATGGGTAATTTTGAAGAAGTAGATTATCCATTCATGGCTGCTTGTGTGCTTTCCCCTCCCCCCCTTCTGTTCTTTTCTTTGCCTTTTCAATGTAAGATGGAAAAGAACAAAGAGATTTGAAGGAAAGTCAAGCTAATCAGGTTGAATCCCCTTCACCTCAGATATGCAGGAGTTAAATTCTGCAGTTCAGGCTCTGAAGCTGTTCAATAAATTGAGAAGCGTATGTTGAGGGGGGAAAATGGGGGGAAGCCAAGGAGAACATTCTTTTATGGTGTTTTGTAGCCTCTGGGAAAGGAAAGCATTGCTCTTTCAGAAGAGTCAGATTAGTGCTCTCCTTCAGGCACCTCATCTGGAGAAACTTTTCCATGACTGACTATAATCACAGTCATCTGGAAAAGAAGGGAAATGCTGTTTTTGTAATGAACTATATGATTAATTTGGAGCTGTCCAGCAGGGCGCGGGCTCATTGACAGTTTTTCATATTGATGCGCCCACTCTTCCTTCAGTAATAAACCTATTGAGACGATATGGAAAGGTAATTGTTAGTGCTGTGTGGTTTATGTAAAATATGAAAGTGATATCAAGGATAAGATTGCTTGAACAGTGAAAGTAGAGAAAAGTACATGGACTTTTATTTCTCAGAGTTTGCACATCATTGTGCTTGTGTGCTTTAGGCATGGAAGGAGATCCATTGAATTAATCATGACTTCATTTGTTGTAAAGACAAGAATGTACTGGGATTTGGTTTTATTCTTATTGTTACTCGCTATTATCTTCATGAACCACCTAGAATTCACTATTGCCTTAATTTTCCTCACATCTCTAATGCTTTACACCCAGCTAATTCCACTCTTCATCACCAGCCTAGTGAGAGAGGGTAACAGTTCAAATAGATTTGTTATTTAATCCAGTCACGATCAGAATTTTTTACCCTTGCACACTGGGAATAAAATCTTACTCCGCAATTTCCCAAATACAACAGATCATAAATAGTGTAAGTACAATTCAGCGAAGTTTTGTACTGTAAAATTGCTGCAGGTTTAATACCTTTCTTCTGAAAATAAACAGGATCTTGTCTTATATATCCAGGATCACTGCAACAGATCTGGAGTTTCTGTAATAGCATGAGAGAATTATTCTCTGACGATATCCTGATACAGTGACACTATCTGCTTAATACACCATTTTCCAATTTAGTGATTCATATAGTGTTATAAAAAAAGCAACAGATTTAATGCTCTACAGGCTAGGTGTTTTTGAAAGAGAAGAATAGAGAGTGTACTGCGGCAATGAAAAATAAGATGTTTTTCGTTTTATAGATAATTGAAGTGTACCAACTTCTGCTAGAGCAGTTTTGTATTAGATTTCTGGACATTTATCTAATTTGTCAGTCTAAAACAAACAAAACCTCAAAGTTCTTTGAAAAATGAAAAAAATGCATATAGTACATATCACAATCTGGTCTTGCATTTTACTGCACAGTCATAGACAAGCATGCATTTAAAATAAGTGTGACTCATTTTCTAATGAGCTTTTAGAAATTCAGAGTTTAAATGGCATAAGTTTTATTGTAAAATCTCTTTTTTTTCGTTCTCTCCTCAGTGCAAAAAGAAATTCCGAAATATAACAGTTCCGTTTAAGTGAAAGGTGTGTTGAGAAGTAGTAAAATGTAGAGTCTGAATATTCAGTGGGCTGTGTAGGCACATCCCTGCACCTGCCCAGAGCTCTGCTGGAGTCAGAACACACATGCACAGCTGGAGGATTAGAGACTCAAATGGTGACAAGGCTAATACTTAATGCCTTAGCCTATATTCCACAACATGGTTCCACCCTTGCTTTTGCAAGATTGGTTCCGAGTGGTCATTTAAGACTGTAGAAGTGTTTGTAACTGTATGAATGATTTGGATGCATGAGGAAAGCAATTTTTGACCTCAGCACAGTTTTGCTATATTGATCAAAATTTCCAGAAATATTCAAATCAGAATTTCCATATTTTAACATTGTTATCTAGAGATGTGGATTCACTTTGTAGACTGAAATAATAAAGGCAAATATGTTTATTTTTAGACAAAAAAAAATGGATAGGTAGCACTGAAACTGTGGTCATTTAGTGACAGTTATGTAGGTAATTCTTATTAGAGTTCTGCTGGATGTTTGAATATGCCTGAGCTAACTGACATGAACATAAACACCACATTCTTAACTTTTATGCGACGATTTGATCCCACAGTTTAGCCCTGAGGTTGCCATCCAAAACAGGTTAGACAAACATATTTTTACTGCTTTCCTAACACTAATGATATTATCAAGTGCTAACATTTTCTGCAGGAAAAAGAAAGAAGACACACTTTATTAAAGTTAATTAATGTGAAGGCAAACCTTTTTACCTCTTAGGGGAAGACAAAGAAGAATGATCTAAATATGATGTTTTAAACTATTTTATCTTTCTAGAGTTATGAATTTGGACAGTATCTTCCATTTGATTTAACTTTTCCCTCATTGAGTCTCCTAATCATAGGGTTGGCTTATTGTGATATTACTGCTAGGTAGGCTTCTGAGTAATTTTTTCTGGACAATTAAAACCAGTAATGTGAACTTTGGAGGTGATAGTCAAATGCTTTCTCTCGTGTATGTTTTTCTTTTAAGTATAGGTGAGTTATTTTATATTTGAGCAAACTTATTTTAGTCAGGACATGTGAGGGGGCTGATGGGAGTTAATCCAAACTCTTGTAACAGATGGCTTTTACAGTAAAAGTAATTAACAATTTCTCCCTATCACTATCATTGTCTTCCAGGCTTACCATCCTCTTCAGATGAATGATGACATCTCATTCACAAGAACACAATGCAATATCTATAAGCAAAGTTTACAGTAATTATTTTGCAGAAGTAATTTGAGAAGTGTTGAGGGAGAAATACCTTGGGCATGAAGAAACTGTATTAGCTAATCTGTTATTGTTTCTCATAAAATTTGGGAGTCTCTAAGAGGATGCCTGTAAACACTAATCCAAAACCAACAAGACCAGGGAGCACACATATTATGTACTATTTTGTTTTCTACCTATCTCCTAGCAGTGTTGACCACTACTTATTCATAAAGTGCTATCTAAACGTCTTAGTAGCTTCATTTCTATGTAAAGGCTGAAGCATTTGGTCTTTAGCTGTATTCTGTTCTGAATGTCAGTGAGTCAGGATAGGTTTATTTTAAACTGAACTGATGACTTTACAAGTTACAGGACATTTGGTACTTTATAACAATCATCTCTATAGGAAAGATCAGTACAAAAATTGACACAATACAGTCATGTTCAACACAAAATGGTGTCATGCCCATAATAGCTCAAGTACTTCTGCGTGGAACTGTACTGTGCAGGCAAGTTACGTTCTAAAAGCTACCTAACACCAACCTGGTGCCTATTCTACTACTATAAAGCTGCTAATATGAGTGCAATATTTATCTTTTTATATTTAGTTCTCATTCTTCAGTAGAACCAGAACTCCCTATTTTGTTCCCTTAAAGTAATTGTGCTTAAAAATGTGTTTGTAACCCTTTCACAATTACTGAATTGGAAGACATCTGTTGGAGTTAATCTAGGTCATCTCTTTACTGACCTTGAAGGATTTGGAGAATCTGAAACTTCAAAGAATCTAAAATATTTTAATTGCTCCCTTATCTTCCTTCTGCTTCATCTGTAATAAAGCTTTCAATCTCTCCTACCAACTTAGCCATACTATCCAAACCTTGGTTTACTGTCAGAGTTTACTTGTTGTAATATTGCCTGTAAGTATCAGGTGTTGTCTGAGATCTATTTTGTATACTCAGAGAGAAGCAGAGAGTTTACAGTCTAAAAAAAAAAAACCTTCAAAGTCATTATTATTCTAGCTTAAGAGATTGCCAAAGGAGAATTGACGGAATAAGGAATTAAACTTATGAAAGGAATTAGATAACTATTAATCATGCTAAGACAATATTTGACATTCATGGACTTCCGAACATTTTCAGAAGTTCTTTTTGCACCCTCTAGCTAGCCAGGGAAGCATTCAAAGTCCATAGGAAAGTATGCTTCTCCTAGTGGCAGTGTGTATAGCTACTTGGCTCTTGGCATAGTCCTCAAACCCTCTGACCCATACCTGATCTTGCAGTGGGATTCTCACATTGTTTATTTAATTCTAGGAACAGAGCCAATTGTGCTTTCAAAAATAGGGCTAGAAAAAAGCAGGGAGATGAAGAAGTTATATCTACTTCCTCGTCTCTGAAAGCCTATTGCCTAGACCACCCACCCAGGCAGTGGTAAATGATGGTTCTCCTCTGCCCAGGTCAGAGTGCTTGTTGGAAGACATGCTGTCCACCTCCTAGAATAAATGTTTTGCAGGTGAGTTGAGAAGTCTCTTAGGTTGAATCCATTCCCTTTACAAAAAATTTTCAGGACACCAAGATGACTCTTAGATAAAGCATACCAGAGAAGTACCAGAGTACCAGAGTACCAGAGTACCTAAGTACCAGAGAACACATGTCTTCTGAACATGTATTAATTTTTTTGGTGATACATAAAGACTTGAACTGCCTTAAACTCTAGGTCCATCTTTGTAACTTATCATCTTCTACCTTTCCCAGCTCATTATTTCTTTTCTCATTTTCCTTTTGCTCTTCAGGCTTTCTTGTCTTATTTTCTTTATTTCATGTATATGTTTATTAATCTGCAAAGCAACTTTTTTTTTGTGATGATAGTCACATCTGTATATTCACTTTTTGTGTCTCTTACCTAAAATTTTCTTATCATGACAGTAAAAAATTCACCTTTTAGTAAATGGCTTATGCCATATTGCTATAAATTCTTCACCTCATCTTCAGTCTATATGTAATAGCAACTAAGATTACGTCAAAATGGTGTTTTTATACAGTGTATTATAACTGTGTGATGTGAAGCCATGTCATAGTTCCTGGTAGCTCCTGGATGGATACTCTGTCTCTTGGTTGATGTTGGGATAAGAATTTGGTCAGTATCATAGGAGAGGTACCTGGGAGCTGAGTTGGGCATACATGAGCTATGGTGTGAATAATTTAAGGACAAGGACTGCTTTGGAAAACACATCAATTATAATTTAAAATTAATCAAAACAAAATGGACAATTTACAGCCTCAGTTATCTAGTGGGTATGAAGCTAAGAGAAGTGAGGCTGTAGCATTGACCTTACTACATTGACACCAAAATTGATGGTGCTTTACCTTAACTAGGATTTAACAGAAAGAGAGATTGTGTGTGTATCCATTTGTTAAACAGAAAAAATAAAACAAAATAACAGCCAACAACATTCATTATAAACCCAAATATTCAGCAGGGATGTTTTGTATTGTCTTGTAAAAAAAAAAAAATGAAATAAGGTAATTCTACCACTTTTTGAATGGTTTTGAACATGCTTTCAATTGTTCAGCAAAAAATAAACTCCCATAACACAAAATGCAATCACATACTATACCTGGACATCTGTTTGTACTAATTACAAGAAAATATTTGAGGATATAAACACACAGAAATAGACTATTCAGCAAAAGTATGAATGAAAACATTGATAAGCTGTACAATGAAAAGAAACACATTCATAAAAACCCTGTAATAGAACAGAAAATTTTGCATTTTTGCAATCATTTTAAGCATAATTGTTGTTTTTCCATGAGAAAAAAAAAAAAAACAAACAAAACAAAACAAAACCCAAAAAACTTGAGTTCTTGAGTTGATGAGTTGATCTTGAGATGAAGTTTTCCTGTCCTTTCATTACCTAGAGATCAAAACCAAGCACAAGCTGTAGCATGAATATGCAGTTGCTTGCTATCCTATGATGTTTCTTGATGGACTGTCTTTTTAATTCACATGCAATTGTGTTGTGTATGTTTTATATCTGCTTTTTGGCTAGAAACTGCTGTAATTGTCTCCAATGTTTTCTTGCAACAAATTTATTATCTCCTGTAAATTTTCCCATTTTCATTAATTTCTCTACTGCTTCGTGTTCTTTGTTATTTTTCCTCTTACCTGTTTTTTTATCAGTCATATTTACCTTCTTTTTCCTTGACTTTCTTCTTCCTTGTCCTTCCAATTTTTCTCATACTGCTTTACTGCTCCTATATTTTTTTACCATGCCAATTTCCTTGTGAAATGATTGTGTTATTTCCTTTCTTAATAAGTCTTTTTAGGTATGTCTGATTCTCCTTGCAGAAAAGTTTTATAACACTGTGAACTGTATGTGGTATTAATAATAATGATGTAACCAAGGGAAGAAGAAAAAAATATATTCTTTTGGGCATTAACTGGACTATGAGTCATATATCTTGAGTGACAATTCAAAGATCTCTTTTCTTTTCATTTGCCTTAAAACCCAGAGCTCAAAAAGGATTTCACAATGACATGGGGCAGATAAGCTTGAAACCTCCAGTGGGATGAATAGTCACTTGAGATAAGGCTGAGATTTAAGAATAAAACAGCAAAATTTAGACTTACATAACTTGCACGATGATGATATCTAGTTCATGTGATGGAATTACCACAAGAATTAAAGCAGAAATTTTAGAAAATCTAATGACAGATGCTTGGGGCTCTGGCCTCTCCAACTTCCTCACCTGAATCTGTAAGTTATGCGCTTTCATCCTGTATTGCTTTACAGCATCATTGACATTGCTTATGAGAAACAATACCCTTTTTACAACCCACTCATATTTAAACGCTGCTCTCAAATCTCTGTTTCACCAAGAGTGTAAAACTTTTGCCTTTTCATCCTCCAGCTTCTCATTAAGATCTAGTCTTATTGCTAGGGACCTGAGAGCACTATTGGCCCTATTGGCCCTGATAGGCCTGGCCTGGGGTCCCCCACCCAGGGTCCCCCACCCAGTGTCCCTGTGCTTCATTTTGGCTCAGTCATGCCCCATCCTGGCCCTACCGATGCTGTAGGTGTGCCTGTGCTCATCCCCATGTCTGGTCCTGACTCTGTGGGGAGCTCATCTCATGGACAGGCCCCTCAGGCCCATCAGGCCCATTGTGTCTCCAGCCCTATCTCCAGCCACTTGTGATGGGACATCCCAGCTGTGCCCCAATCCTGGCTCACTGCTGCCCTAAAGTCCTGGGGGCTGCCAGTGGTCCCTGTCACTGGCCACCATCTCAGCCCACCCCACTCAGACCTCGCAGGATGATGACTGTCAGAAAGATTGTGGCTCCACTGCATGCTGGCACTTACTTACACCAAAAATTGTAAATTGCAGAAAAACACATCTTCCAAACCCCATATTTTTAGCAATTCTCTCTATCATTCTCTTCATAGTTACTCTTTCCAACACCTCTTAACTTAATTCAGGCTACCTTGATATTAGCTTTGAGAAACATGGGAAAGAGAAAAGGAAAGAATTAGCTCTGGACTTGCTTGGAGAAAATCAGGGGATATATGCCATCAGAGGAGCTCCCAATAAGACAAAATTATCACTGAAAATTTTTTGCAACTTGAATCATTTCAGAGATCCTGTCTATCCCCCACAAGAAAAAAAAAAGAAAAAAAAAAAATAAAAATAAACCCAAAACCAAAAAACCAAAACCCAACAAAAAAACAAAACCAAACCCCAAACCCAAACAAATGCAAAATTCAAACAAAAAAACCCTACCCAACCCAAAAAGAAAGCATAATAGCATTAGTAAAAGGCAGGAGTATATCACATAGGGGGAGCAAGTGGGGTAGTAACTACCCAGATGTACATTTAAGACTGGTACGTTCTCGGTCAATGCAGTAAGACTCTGTGAATCTCTGTAAATCTAATTTATAATCCCATTCTGAAAAGACAGAAATTTCCTCTAGAATATATAACACTTCCCAGTTCTTACACAGTCATAAGGTGGATGTGTAAAAGAAATAAAGGGTTTCATCATAAGTTTGAAGATCTTCCCCAGAACACCAAAAGGAAAATACAACATTGAAAAAAAAGAACAAATGTGCCTGACCATCCTTATGCTCATTAGCATAAAGGATAACTCCAAATAATTGGTAGTACAGAGCAGGGAATTAGTGCATATTTTAGTCAATTAGAATTGTATTCAGCCATTCTGGTTATTTTCACTGAATGTAGGATGGTTTTCCTCTGTCATCATTAGGGTTGCAACTGTAAAGTTGGAGAAAAAAGTTTACACCTAAGGAGAAGTAAAAAAAATATACACCAGGATATAAATAAACACAAGATCATGAATGATACAGTCAAACTTGCTCTTCTTATCAAACTCAGGGTATTTGAAAAGTTGTTGCCCCTCAGCTGGAGTTACAGTTCTTTGAACTGGGGTATGGTAATTTAATTTATTCTGGACAAGCTTTTGTGTAAACAATAGTCACAAATACTATTTGCTTTTTTGGTTTGGTTTTGGTTTTGCATTTTTCTTTTTTTTTTTTTTTTTGTTCAACTGTATATTTGTAAGTAACCTTCTTCTGGAAATAGTTGTTAAATCCTGATGGTCAGAAGAACCCCCCAGCAGTCCTACGCAGACTCCTAATTTCTAGGGAAGTTCAGAATTTCATGTTTCCTTCTGCCTAGCTCTGCAGTTCCCCAGCCAGCACTTGCAAGTTTTCCTGATTTCCTCTCTAATGTGCCTGAACCTCAATTTTGGATTTCCTGCAGAGTGCCAAATGTCTAGAAATTAGAAGTTACAGGTTTTAACTTTAAGGCATCTGAGCTTTTTCTGTGTGTTTAGCTTTTAAACTTAGTGTTGAAAGTTTTCAGATAAATGTATGTATGTGTACACATATCTGCAAAACTGGGCTATTTTTATACACATAACAAGTAATAGAAGCTCCTTTTCAGGTATGAAACAAGAGTATTGGAAGCACTTATCTAGCATGCCTTTTCAACAGGAATGACAACAAGGACAACCATACTCCTGAAGTCAGAAGAAACTGTTCATTATATAAATAACATATCTGTTTAACAAAAGAAAAATAAAAAAAAAAGTGGGACACAAATTGTAAAGTTATGCTTTAGGTTTGGAAAAGATTTTCTGGCAAGTTAGGAAATCTGGAATGCTCCACGAAAAGAAGCCAACTGTGCTGAGATCTCAGGGCTCTTCTGTTATTTATTTACATCTGAATCAAATCCCGTTGTAATTCTCCTGAGGGTAATCATTTTCAATGTGCAAATCAGATAATAATAAATCAACCAATACACCATACAGAGGTCCTTAAAATAGCTGTGTGGATCACATGAAAATAATTTTATTGAAGCCAGGACCTAATAAAAGAGCTAAGACCAGAGTAGATACTGTAGTTACTTTTAATTAGATAGAACTCTATGTCTTAAATTACTGAAACTACAGGATTTTTCAAAGTTATGAATCATTTATAGCTTCCTCTGTCTTGGGTCACTGAACACTCACTGTTCATCAAAATATATAACTGCATTCTTCTGTCACTCCTATAACATTTTCTCTCACTAATGCCCCTTTTTTATATTATCACTTCAGGACAGATTCAGTTTTATCTTATTGAACTTAATGATAAGCAGTGGATGTACAGAATATTTTAAATAAAATAGCAAATAAATAATACAAAAAAGTTCTTTGCAGATATAAGTTTGTAAATGATTTTCTTTTTTAAACTTTTGTTCTCAGGAATGCTGAGAACAAAAATGAGGTAGAATCCTCATAACAGATGTGTTCTTGGCTACAGCTAACTATTCACAAAGGAGAAATATATTTTCATTTTAAATGCAGGATATTGGGTTGTTTCTGCTTAAGGCACATTTAGAGTTTAAGTATTTGCAGGATCTTCTTAAGCTGTATTTTGCCTCAGCACTTGTTAGTGGCTGTTTTTCTCAGTAGAATACTGCAATGAAAATTAATGTATTCTACAAATATGTAGTATGAGGTACAAAACCAGTTCAATTTTGGGATTGATTTGTGTGTCCAGGGTTTCCCAGTCCATGCATAAGTGTATGTGTTTAATTTTTTTTCAGATGGCATCCACAGATAAGACAGACATTTAGAGTTTGATGCTGTTAAAAACAAGGGCATCTTGTTGTATTGAACAGATTTCAAACACATAAGTTTTCAGTCCTCTACTGTGTTGCAGATCCTTCACACACATTGAAAAATAGTTCTAAAGGTGGTGTAGCCAGCAACAGAGACTTTCCATGCTGGGGGGATTGTGATACTCCATAAAACTGATGCAACATGCTGCCTAATTTATTGCTTGCAAGCATAGGGAATTTTACAGTTAAAAAAAAAAGAAAAAAAAAAAAAAGACTGGATATTCCTTTTCAATAAGCATTCAGACATTGCAAAGGCTAAGGAGACTAAGGACTCCTTCGGTAGTTTTACCCCAAACACCATACTTTAAGATACACTGTGCCTTCATCAGCTGCAGTCAGTCTGCTACTCGGTAATGAGTTTCATTAACTTTTTGAACCAAACACCAAAAGATGTGCGAGATTCCTCTCTGTGGGCATCAGGGTTCTCTATTAACTTAATTGATGCTAACATTAGCTATGGGAAGTTATATGGGCAGCTCAACAGCAGCTAACATCGGTTCAATATTTCCTCAGTCCTCAAGACTTCATTTCCTTTTTGTAATTGTGGGTACCAGCTGGAGGATGGAGGCCCTGAATACTCTGCATCGCAAAGAAGGCAAAGATTCATATTTCACATACTGTGAATATGGTTCTACTTACTTTCAGCTGCAACAGAGTTTTGTATACTGGTTAGTAGTGTTTCATAATGTACTTGGGGAACATAGAAACTTCATAAGATTTACATGAGATTTATTCTTCGTAGTCCAGTATTATTTTGCAAGTTGCATGTAAGTTTCTATGAGCCTAAGGGAACAGAATGCATGTTTGTGAATAGTACTGCAGTGATTAATCTTCTCTGGCATTTGATATAAATGTAAATACCCCAAAATTAAAAGTTCGATAGCCTTGCTGTAGGACTGAACTCTACCCTGTAACTTAAGTCAAGTGGGTGTGACGCGGGAACCAACACTCATTCAGATAGATCAGATAGATGGTGATTAATATTTGATGAAGTACAGAACAGTCGTAGAAAGGACAAAGCAGAAGACCATTACCAGTGCCACAAATAATTTACAGATTGTTTTGACGACTCTCCTCATACTCAGAGTCAAACCTTCAAATTCATTTGCGTTAGAAGATCAGCTATAAAGTATCTGGCTTGATTTTAATCATAGCAGAAGGAATGAGAAGAGTAATTACTGTCACAAAATCTAGAAGTCTGTACCTATGAATAAGATAACTTCACTTTTACTCTCAAATGGAAGCCTAAATATTTATGCCAGGTATGTCAATTATCATATTTAACAGTTGTAAAACTATTTTCTGCAGGGTTTGGGTCAGGAACTACAGAATTTAAAAATCTTTTATCTTCCTCTAAAGATGTTTTTCACTCATCATAAATAAAATAGATGCCCACAATATATAAAAGAAATAAACCTCAAACGTCTGACAAAAAATAATTAAAATAAATAAAAATACAGAATGAAGAAATACAGCTTTTTTTTTTTTTTTTCAAACTGATTATATTGACTTTTTTGTTACTCTCCTGAAAATATTATACAAAGCTAGGATATACACGTATTCAAAATGTCATCCACCAACTCGCCTTGTATTTTCCTAACTCTATCTGAGTTCTGGCATACTTTTTATTACACTAAGAAAGGCCTTTGGGACACAGGAGTAAAACAAAGTATTGTGTCCAATTCATGGCTATTACAGTCAAGACCATTGGATAATCCTGTTAATAAATATATCCAGCTCCACCCAGAAGCAGTTATGTTCCTTGTCTCCTCTTATCTTGGTGAAAAGCTGCTTCAGAATCTTGCTCCTCTCAAGACAGTTAGAATCTTTGCTCTAATTTCCAGCCAAAGCTTAGTCATGGCCAGTTAATACTCACTTATTTTCTACCATTATCCCTTTACTATTGATATATCCAAGGAGAATAACAATGTCAACTCTGAGCCGAATTCTCTTCTTTTCTGTTTTCATTTGTTCTTCAAGGTGAGCCATTTTGCAAAGTCACATCAGCTCATTTGCAAGGCACACATCACACATTATTTTAACAGTGGTACAGATTCGTGTCACATCAATCAACCTACCTTACTTTTTATGGCAATCAATGCAACCTGGGCGGGGAGGTAAATTCCTTCATCACACAAACAAAGTTCTAGTTATAAAGTGGCAACTCAGGAGCAGGTTCATGAACAAGTTATTTAAGCTGAAACAAATACAGTTTGGGTTTATGTTCTATTGAGAATTTCATCGAGTGTTGTTGTGTGCATGGAAGCAGCCCATAGTCTTGGCTAGAGAAGTGTAGTAGAGTGTGGTAGCAATCTAAATTGAGGTCTGATGGCTGACAACCCTACTGGGAAAGATAATACTTGTATAGGAGTCTTCCTGTGGAGCTTCTCCTGTTGCTTTTGACTTGTTTTCTGGAACAGCTGGGGGCTCTTGTGGAATCACGATTTGTTGCTCTTGAAGCCTTGGAGTGATCTGAAAGGCTTTAGCTACTTATATATGGCAAAAATGTATCCTTTCTAACAGTATTTTCTGGTTGGGTTGTACACAGTGGTGCTTAAAGTAGAAAAGTTATCTTGGACACTGTCACATAAAAAAGAGCACTAAAGCAAGCTCACAGAATGGACTTAAGGACTGCGTGGAGCCTATCTTGTCTGGACAGAAATGATGGATACAGAGTTAACAGAGTCTTGTGATTTCATTTCTGGCTAGTATCCAGTCTCTACTCAGGCAGAGTATCTCCTACACATCTGTGGACTATTTCATTCATATCTTACTTTTCTTGCATCAAAGTAATTAACAGATTGGTTTAAAATAATCCTTTCCAGAAAATCTACTGCTTTGTCATTGTCTGTGACCAGTTCCAAACATGTCAGAAGTGGTGAAAAAGTCTACTTTCTCTCAAAAATGTCAGAGATCAGGTTCGGCTCTGTAGTATAGCATCTGTTTATGCATGCTTATATGAATGCTCCCCATTCTGTATTTAAAGAATGAATTTTGCTATTCCTTGAGTACTCTTGATTCATAAGCAACTCTGATCCTTTTTTTTTTTTCAATTCTTCCTAAGTTCTGGATATCTTGTGGCAATTCTGTACTATGTGAGAGAGTATGTATTGTTACAAATTTACATATCATCTCATTTTGCCATTAGTAAGTTTTATAAATAGGAAAAAGAATAAACCAAATATTTTATCTTTTTTTTTCTGTACTACTTATCACACTGTATGTGTTTATTAAGTCTATTACTCCTTCATATTTGATGAAAAGTATGTCAGTCTTTTTCAGTTTCTTTTCTTTTCTTTTTCCACAGCCACAATAACTATCATGCCAGATTGTTACTCGGTTTGTAACCTTATCCGTATTAAGATAGTGAGAACATAGCACAGTATTTGTAGTGAAGAAAGACCCCTGGTCTAAATAATACATGATTATATTCTATAATCATAATGTTCTGCTTAATTCCTCAGACCTTCTAATCTTGTGTTGAATTTTTAAACATTGTTACACATTGAGAAGATGTGCAATAAACTGTCCAGTGAACTGAATCTTTAATCTTTTTTTTTCTCTCTTTTTTTTTTCTTTTCTGAGACAATAGAGCTAGTTTACAAATTGGAAGTGTCTGTTTTGTTTCTGCTTATATGCCTTATTTGGCATTCACCAGCAGTGAACTTTCCAGATCTTTTTTCCATTAGAATGCCTATCCTTCTGTTCTTTAGTATTTGTGCTTTTGATTTTGCAATTGTACAGGTAATAGGGTAATAGTAGCGAACAGAAGGCTGCTGCAAGTAACACAGACAGGGCTTACCTTTCTCTGAGCCAGCTTTAGAGGTAGGTTCTTTTAAGATGTGCGACCTTTTTCCTGTGTTAGACATCTAGGTCTCACAAAATGCCTGCATGTTTCCAGTTATTATGAAGAGTGTTGACTGGTTCAGGTGAACTCCAAGTCAGATTTCAGATAAAACCAATATTTATTAAAAGTTCTTTCTCCCTATCCTCTGCTCTTTAGTTTGATAAAGAATTTCAAAAAAACTTCACAAGTTTAAACTGATTTTGTTAATGCCTCCATGTCCAGGTCATTGACCATCAACATCCATTTTTCTATTTTTCTGCCAATATTTTGACATTGGTCTTCTTGAGTCTGGTGTTTATGGGCTCAGTACTGGACACAGATTTTCAGTGATTGCAGAATTCCCAAGCCTATGCCATAGATTAAATCTGTCTGTAGTGGACAAACTTTTAAAATTGTAATATCTTGAGCATCTAAGGTAAAGATGATGGTCCATCTAGCCAGCTTCCTGTTGCTGGAAATAGCCAGAAATAGATGTCTAAGGGGAGGGGAAAAAAAAAAAAAGAATACAGTGGTGCTTCATCAGATGTCTCCCAGGCATCTCTATGATAAAATGTCATAGTGTTTCTAGAAATCATTCTTTGTTCTCCAGAATCAAGGTCTCTTAACAAATAAGATAGGAAAATACCCAGCCAACAAGCAGGACACGTAAAACAAAAAGAAAACTAAAAATACCTACTCTCTTTTTGCCTCCAGCTGGTCAGCCACCATAGACTTGGAGGACATTTCAGGTCTCCTCTGTATACTGCTGACAACAGCAGCAATGTAACAACTCTGTTACATGTGTAACTATGAAAATTAGTACTGGAATAATCTTTCAATTTAGCCTCCAAAGCCTGTTTTTATTGAATACATCCGCTGGACCTCAGTGTCTCTAATCTCATTGCCTTTAGTCTACTTGAAATATATATGCTGACACTTTGTTTTCCAAGCTAATGCATAATTGCAACTCTTTTTAGGTAGTTTGTGTGCTCAGTTCCACAAGAGACTCTTCGGTTTGTAAGTAGAAACAACAAGGAATTGTTCATGTATCTGATGCGTTTCGTTCATTCTTAGTGAATATCACTTTGAGGCCTCCTCATAGTTCAGATTATAAATTTGAGTATTTAGTTTTACTACAATATTTTATATCTTAAAAAGCTGCTATTCAGCATCTTACTGATCTATTCTCTAACACTCTGACAGTAACTTCTGAGAAATCACCAGTTTCTATAAGCTACTAGTATATTTTCAGGAGTTTAAGCAATGTATGGCTTTAAAACTTTTCAGGAAATCAAAAGTTTTCTCGTGTTTTTCTATCATGACAAGGCTGCTTTTAGTTGGCTGTTTTGGAAAATTCGGTAGTGTCCTCAAGAATTTGAACAAGACCTTGCATCCCTGTTTCCAGGAACTACCCAATATTTCTTAATATCCAGTTTCTGTGACTGAGGCTTCCACCCATCTTCAGAACATGCATACCCTTAGAAGGTAATGCGATCCCTCACAAACTGACATTTGTTTTTCTCAAGTTTAAACCATTACTCCTTAAAAAGCTTTAGAAGCCTTTCCGCTCCTGCCAGATGTTCTTCCGATGTTTTATGGAAATAAATGAAGTCATCTAAATATGTGAGGATGTCTCAAATTCTCAAAATGTGGTTTAGATCATTTAGTGCCTTCTGAAAAGTCTCTCCTGCACTTGCAGTTTGAAAGGCATCCTAGTGGACTGAAATAACTGACAGGGTGTCATAAATGTGGGTTTTTTTCCCCTTAATCTTCACCTACTGGTTTGTTCTTTTTTTTTTTTTTTTTTTTCCCCCCTTTTCTTTCCTAATTTGATGGTATCCAGATTCTCAGCCAAAACCAGTAAAATATTTTGGTCTTGACATGGAGCCTGACATGGAAGGAAGTCAGTAACTATCCTGCCCTGTCTATGCATTCTGTTTTCTTAGGTTAATACTTAAGATAGTTGGACTTCTTTATAATTACAACTGGGTATTTTCAAGGCAATGAAAATTTGCTAATCAGAACATCCTGCAGCATTTTTTAATCTTTTTTCAGTGCTATCTGATATGCCAAAAGAATTAAAATTCACATCCTGAGTGCAAGTACAGATACTGATGCCGTTCTTCACATTACTTATCTTAATAGTTACTGATGGTTAATCTTATGTATAAGCAATTTCTAGCTCTTCTTATGTGACATCATCTTGTCTGGAAACTCCATTTTCAATAGCCTCTGTTCTCATATCAGCTACAAAATTTATCTGACCAATCATGAAATGTCTCATTCATGAAATAATTTACCTTGTGGGACCTATGAGAAGCCTGTGAATATTGTATAATTAAATATGTTCCAATTAGTGTCTTCATTATCAAACAGCTCCTGACATGGTAAAACTAATACAAAACTACAGCCCACAGGAATTAACAGCTGATATTCTTAAAGTAAAGGTTTTAGCTTCCACACTTCTAACTGCGTCTTAGTTTGGGGAACAACAGTTATGAACTTACCCCACCAGACTCCACATATGAGGTGTTTTCACATGGGGAAGTTCATACCTTGCAGCTGAACACTGACACCCGTGACTGGGGAAAACTTACAGATCCTACAAAAGATTAGCAAAGTATGATTTGGTTTTCTTATGAATCTATACCTTTCATAATGCAAAATCTATCAAACGAACACAAAATCTAATTATCTCTGCAACTCGTAGTTTTTGACTCAGGTAAAGATGCTCTTGCCATCTTGAAGCTGCTTCCATCTGCTGTAATATCCATGAAAATAGTAGGATTTCAGGGCCAGGTGCAGATGTAATCTGCATAATGTTGATCTGAGAACTACATCTCAGCAAGTCTTCTACTGACAAGTAGACTGTTCTACGGCTGGGAAAGTAGTAAATGAAAAAGAGAATTGTCTTGATTTCTACTCAGAAATTATTAAGTTTATTGGAAAACTGGACATCGTATCTTGTCAAAAAGACAGAACTTAAATTAGTTTCAACTCTCTGTCCCTTCCTCCTTACTCTTCCAATCAGAGACAAAAAAGCATGAAATAAAGCATTCATTGTGTCATGGACCTATAATAACATAGCACAACTTCTTAACAGTGATTTTGTATGAAAGTTATTTTTTAAAAAAATGTTATTCTGAAATTGAGCTGAAAGCAAGTGCTCTTACTTGTTGATCAATATCATTCTGAATTCATCTTGTTTTAAAAATTACAACTACTTTTGAGGTTTTGATCAAAGATATTTTTATAGGTGTGCTCTTTGATCTGTTGGACAAAGTGTTAATAAAACCTTTCCATAACACAATATGCTGAAGGGTACCCCTAGGAGCTGTTTTGATACATCTTCACCAATTGACTGTTAATAGCTATTATTCATGTATTTTTTCAACTAGGTGCAAATACATTGTTGTTTCATCTGATACTGAATCCTAAACAAAGTTTTGGTAGATATACCAGTTCTACCGAATCACCCCTATACATTAGACCTGTTACAGTATCTAGAAAGGAAATGACATACATGAGAGACAGCTGTTGATTAATGTCCATGATGTCTATTTCTGGTCACCTTATTATCACTGTGGTGCTAGCAGAGTGACTGTTCATTAAGTTATTCTATTGTTTCTGTGGGTTCTAGAATTGGGCTGACTTTGTTTACTTTTGATTATCCTTTTAATGTATATTGCTTTCTTTACATTCCTTTAAATACCATTATTTCTTCCTTAGTATCCAAAGAAGAACACTAACATTCTGGAGGTTGTGTTTAGTGGATTCTTTAGTGCCAGAAGATGGATTTAATCAGATTTTACTTACTGACAATGAACCAAGTTGTTGAAATATTCTATGAGCCATTCTTTTCTTAATAAGTCACTTGTTTATAACTTACCTTTGGCCTTCATCCTTTTTTAGTTTCATCCTTCAGTTCTCATGCTTTTCCTTTGTGCTCACCCTCAGATACATATATTTATCATGTTCTTTAATTTTCAGTTAAGTAAAAAGGTTACTGTTGCAGCTATATTTGCTTTCGACTTTGTTTTGTACCTGTTCTTAACACCATGATAATATTTAGCTATATTTACTATCACCTGCCTTCAAAATTTTGGAAAAACTATATAACAGTAAAATTTTGAAGTTCTGAAGTCCCAATACAGTACTAACTGGTATCTGGCCTGTTTGAAACAACCGTTCCTTAAGCTCCTGAGGATATGTTTCTACAACACAATATCTGATTACACCGGTAATTGGGAATTTCAACACAGAAGAGTTCATTTTCAGAAGAATGCAGTTTTAGAGCAAAGTCGTCTTCTTGTTACCTTTTAAGTAATATGAAACAGCATGAATAAAAAAATGGAGAATGGATATATAGAGAGATTTTTCTTCCTTGCAAACAAAGTGAGCCAGCTATCCTGATCTGCTGCTCTGTTGTTAAACCAGAGCTATTTGATGTAAATATTTGCCACTTCTAATATTTTCTTGTCTCAGACATCCTGCTTTGTGCCCTCTTAGTTTGCTAAGTGTATTGTGATGGGTGATCTGCATTGAGCTACGTTTGTACCTTGGGCACTTCCAGTGCCGCCCGATGCTAAAACTGCATGCTATTGACTTTGTGAGGAAGTGTACACATGAGCATTGCTGTGGAAGGAAAACCTGTGGCTTTGCGAGAAGATGGTGAGGAGGGAGCTGCTGGACCAACACACTGAATGCGCTGGAGGGCCTAACAGTGGAGCACAGGGAGATATTCTTTCTTTCCTGAGAATCATTCCCAGATCTGCCTTTTCCCTTAGTTCTCCGAAATCTCTCTTTATGGTATAGATACTTTGATGTAGGGCTTCGAGGACTTGTTGAACATTGCTTTCCTAGGCCAAAACTTTCTAAGTAGTGACTTGCAAAGCTTTTTGAAATATTTAAAATCTGCTACAATGCTCAAGTCAAATTATACTGTGTGACTGCATATTTACTTAAGTAATACTTCATGTGATTCACAAAATTTTGGAAAAGAATTAGATTAAATCCTTTTTATTTAAGATGAGATATTGACAGTCGTGCACTATAGTGTATGACCTTGCAGTTATAGAAGTGCTTCTTAAGCCTAAGGAACTGAGAAAATTTTAAATAAGATAATTGAAAGTAACATAATCTCATGCACACCTCTTCAATTACCGTAGACTCGTGATGTACACTGAAGTGTAGGGTGTTTGATTCAAATTTAGGAAGAGACATGAATAAGGAAAAGTATTTACCGTGATCAGTGAGGGTTCTTGGGACCAAGTGCAGTGCTAACACAATTTATTGTAATAAAATGTATTTCCACAGAGTAGTATAAGTCTTCTGGAAATATAAATCAACATAGCCCCATTGAAGTCAATATTTGTTCACTGGCTCCAGTAGAACAATACTGATTTAAACCAGCTGAGAACCTGGATTGTTGTGTTTATAATGGAAACCAATCGTAATGCATGCTAAAAATCTTACAGGTGATTGTCAAATAAAGGATGGGCACACACAAACAGTCAAACACATGATCATGTAACAGGCATCACAGGCTAAGTTTATGCTACCTGTTAAAAATTTACTCTTAAAAACGTGTTGTAGGGGGCAAGTTGGATAGCTTTATTGCTTCTAAGCTGAAACACTTTTAAAGTATGTGAAGCACTCTAATAATTTTCAGGCCCTCTTACTGTAAAACTGGTCATGCTCAGAAACTTGATGACTTCCAAATGGATTAATCCAGTCTGCATATCAGTAGTATTGAAAGTATACAGTCTTTTACAGTTAGAAAACCAGGACATGTTCTTTAAGTACACCTTTATAAATTCTGGCATAACAAAAAATTTTATGGTTAAAAACTTTCATCACTTTCACACAGGCTAATATTTGAAACATTGGAAAAGTGTTCACTGTTGCTAAAAATGTTTTATAATGAAGATGGTAATGGAATGCAATAATATGATTTTTTTTTTCTTTTCTTTTCTTCCAGTTCTTTAATTTTGTTCAGAGGAATTTATCTCCATGTACAGTGCACAAAATGCTTATTTTATGTGTTTCCTTAAAAAAAAAAAAAAGCTTAATGAAATTTGTAATGCAATCATGCCTGCTGTATAAATATGCAATTTTAATGTAAACACACTCCTTCGAGTGTTGGGTTTTTAATGGTATTCTGTTTGTTAAATGTCAGGTGGATGTTCAGTGAATGGGAAAATGATAATGATGAAATAAATCCATTAACATAGTGAATTTCATACCCATGGATAGGTGAATATATTCATGGATATCGGTGGATTCATTAATGTTATTATGCGCACACACACAAACAAACAAACAAATTAATGATATATGCTTGCAGTGTGAATCTGTCATGCATGTGGATGCAGGGCTACCCAGCCATCAGTAGGTTGATGACCTAAATTATGACTGACTAGGTAATGCCTGAAATTTTACACCATCCTGTTTATATTAACAAATGAGAAAATAAGATATCTGTTACTGTGCCATTCTGGTGCCTATCACATCAAACATGATTCCTCAGCCTTTGATGAGTATTTTCAGATGAAAATTAAAATCTCTCACAAGCTACTCTGTCAGCAGCGCAATGTGAATCACACTTTCCATATGATGTCACGATCAGTTCATACCTTGTCTTTTCTTTATTCTTGCTTTAATGAATTACTTGCATACAGCCCTCATTTTTTTAGAAAACATGCTGCTCCATATGACTTACTTTCACCAGTGCTACATAGGCTCTCTGAAGCTAGTTTTCCTGCTTTTTCTAAATAAAACACCAAGTAAAACCCATCACAAAATGCAGTGATGTAGATACTTGTTTAAATAAAGGTCTTTGACTTTGTATTGAGGCAAGAGAGGGTATGGACAACACGCATATAACTGGCTCTGCTCTGTTGGTAGTAACCTTCAGGAGAGGGAACAAATATACAGCTGGGGACGTTTATTCCACAAACCACGTTCCCAGAAATATTTGTGTCTATGGCTACAGGGTTTCAGAATATGTTCAGACTACTTCAGCTGATCATGTTACTGCTGCTTATCAAATTATCTGTTGTGAATTGAGCCAAGGTAATTAACATACGTATACCTTCCTTTCTCTAACATATCATGCCTCTTTGCAAGTGAAATGAGATACCTTTAAGTGGAGCTAGGCCCATTAACCATTTTGAAGGTTAAAATCATGATTAAGCTGATCAATTGACAAATGGTAACTTGTTAAATTGCAATAAATGTAGTGATTGCAATCATGTGAACGTACATTTAAAGTAATAAGATAGGAGTTAAGATTAAGAAGTTAGGCAGAAACTGAACAAGCAAAGACAGTTTTTAAATGGCAAGGTAGAACTGACAAGCACGAGCATCTGGCATTAACTTTGCAAATTACTATGTCAGTTTAGCTGGAGCAATTGTAAATGCAAAGGCAAGTTAACCAGATTTAGTAATGATGGAAAGCTACATTGGGTTGCACTGCCAGTTTTTAGTCTATAAATGCAGATACGAACAAGAGCTATGCTCAGCTGAAGGTATGTACTATGCTTGTTTAAGAAAACTTGTTTTTACTTGAATGCTTTGTGATTTCATTTGCTGTATACTTATACAAATAATAAAGAGATGCTAGACATGCTTATCAGTTTTCAGGTCTGGGGATAGCACTGCTAGAGCCTTTATTAGGATGAAGACTTTGAGGGCAGCAAACTTCTTCCAATGCATCATGGTTTGCATACAAAGGGACTTTTTTGTGTTCTCTGAATGTCAGGATTAATGTATTAGAGCAGAGGATGGATGAAAGACACTCTCACTGCAGAGCACGCTGTATCACATGCCAATAGGTATGTCTAGATGCAGCTACTCCTCGTTTTGTTGAAACAAATACATTTTCTTTTAGCACTTACAAGAAACTTAGGACCTCAGAGTCAGGTGCTTACACTTAGACAACTGGTGCTTTTTTTTTTTTTTTTTTTTTTTTTTCAGATGCCTTAGCATATGGGGTCCAGCTTCCACTTTAGAGGAGCATAGGTCTCTTTGTAGGTCCTACATCATGTCTGCAAAATCTGTGCAGAAGTCTTGGATATCTAGACCTTTGTAAGTGGCACTGAATATGTTATGTGTGAGTAACTGAATTAAGCCCATAATATTATTTCCTATTTGAAATTAGACAGGAAAAGACAATATTTTATCTTTAAACACTTTAGGAAGACGGTTCAAGTCCTGACTGTAGATACATGACTGTCTGTGTCTATGTAGTCTAGAATGTCTAGCTCCCACTATGGTCAAAACAGAAATCTAATTAAAGAAGTCAGTAGAGATTTTCTGGACAAATATTCATCTCACCCTAACAAAGACACCTTTCAGTGTCTGCATCATCTACTATATTAGCTAGGTCTCTATTGAGTTGATATTTATACGTATATATCTAATACATGCCTTCAGTCTGTCATTGAGTCCTACCTAGATTACCCTAGACTTGGGTGCACTGAAAAAGATGCAGTCAGAAACAACCAGAAAGAGGAGTAGATATAATTTAAAGGATCATTACACTACAACTTATTTTCCTACTATAATTAATGCATGTATATTTCAGGAGTTTTGATTCAACAGAAGTTTTGAATTGAACTTGCTATCGTTGTTATTAGAAGAGTGTAAGCCACTGGAAAAATGTAGTATGTTTTTAGAGTTTTACCATTTTCCCCAGTCCTTCTCAAAAACATCCCCTTTACTGCCAGATTTGTTCTGAATGTAAGACAGAAACTTCTAAGAGGGTACAATTGATAATTGAACAGAAGTTAGTCTCAGCTTTAACAGATGTCTTAGAACCCTGATGACACTGTTACCCAACCAACCAACCAACCAACTAACCAAAATCTCTGCTGTATTGTATAATAACTGTGAATAAATATAATACTGTAGCACATATAGTTTGATGGATTAAGTTTTTCAAATTTAAAAAAGAAAACACAGTGGCACACTGTTTTAAAATATACATTGATTTGATTTTAATCCATAGAAATATATTAAAAAATTGCTCTGTTGTATTTATTTATCCCTATGTATTTATAACTCTTTAATAGTGTCACTGTGCTTTGGTTTGGGATTTCGTGAAAGAAAAAAAAATATATACACAAATAAGTGTGTAAAATGATTTATTTTAGTAAATGTCATTCACATACAGCTCAAAAATTTTGAAATATATTTATATCTGTAAATGAACAGATTCAAAATACAGGATAATATTACATATCCTTATATTAGAGACAGGATTATACTTTAAATCCTTCATATATTGAAAGCTTAGTGTGCTGAATAAATTCCTCTACCTAAAATAGCATCAAATCAAAAACACACCTGATGTTTTTTCCTGCTATCCTAAATATATATATTAAACTGTTTAGGAACTTCTACATAATAGGAGGGAAAGGGAACCCCCTAGTGCACGAAGTAAGAATTAAACATGGATGTTACCTGAAGCTGTATCCATCAAAGGTATGCAAGATAGTATTCAAGCTAGATTTTATAAATTAAAGAAATTTAATCACATATATATGTTTCTTACTTAAAACATATTTTGATTTTGGCACAAGCTCAAAACATCAAGATTAGAAACATTAATGGTGATTAATTTGATCTGTCCTTTGGAACCAATAATATATATATATATGTATTTGAGTTTTACTGTCTGACATATTGTCATCAAGCTTAAAAACATTAGTTATTGGATCCAGCATGAACTCTACAGTCATAAACGTTATGTGGAGCATGATATCTTTTGTTTTTATGAAAATATTTTAAATGAATCATATCTAGAATGTCACTGTTGTGATATTTTGCCCTGTGTGAGTACTCAAGATTACCCCCATGGGGAATTTCAAATATTGAGCAAATGCAGTATGAAAGCTTTAGTTGTAAGTTTCTATTAATGAACATCTCTTTATGTTTCTCATATTTGTTGATTGTATGAGTCTTGAATGACTGTGAGCCCAGATGTGAACCCTTACCTTTGCATGTTCACCCTAGCATGTGCCTATATTTCAAATGTTTTCTTGATTCCTCCTGCACTTTGATCCCTTTAGTAATACTTTTCTGCCTTTCTCTGATCTTTCTTCTTTCTGATAAACATTCAGCTATAGGAAAAGTACAGGTGTACCAAAAACTTCTGGATAATCACTTGCTGGAATCATTACCAATGCAAATATGCCCTCACAAATGATTGGGGATTTCTAATTTGGTAGCTGATATATACTCACTTTGCATTCATCATAGACAGCTGTCAAAGACAACACCAAACTCCAGCACTGAAAAACCATACATCTTTATTAAAGCTTTTAGACTACTTCGTATTACCTTTTCACTCCATTTTTATACTATGACTTTTTAATTGACTTTAATGAAGTTATGTCTGGTTTCAACAAATTTTGTGAGATCCAAATCAGTTTCTCTGTTTCTAGCTATTTTAGAAACATGGTAAAACCAAACACAGTCCCATCATTCTGCTTCCCAAGGGTGCAGGTGCATTCTGTTTGCTTCCCACACTGCTAATAGGACATTGCAAAGGCTTTAGTGGTATAGTCTAGTTCACAACCTACCTCATTGTGTTGACTTTTAGATCATTGGAGACCATATCCTGGTCTCTGAATTGGAGAGACATGGATTTGACAAATGGACCACTCAGTGGATAAAGAACTGGCTGGACGGTCACACTCAAAGAGTTGCGATCAATGGCTCGATGTCCAAGTAGAGAGCAGTGACGAGTGGCATTCCTCAGGGGTCGGTACTGGGGCCTGTACTGTTCAACATCTTTGTCAGTGACATGGACAGTGGAGTCGAGTGCACGCTCAGCAAGTTTACCGATGATACCAAGCTCTTTGGCGAGGTAGACATGCTGGAGGTGAGGGATGCCATCCAGAGGGACTGGACAGGCTGGAGAGGTGGGCCCAAGCCAACCTTATGCAGTACAACAAGGCCAAGTGCAAGGTCTTACATCTGGGTCGGGGCAATCCCAAGCACAAATACAGGTTCGGCGGGGAATAGCTGGAGAGCAGCCCTGAGGAGAAGGACCTGAGGGTGCTGATTGACGAGAAGCTCAAAATGAGCCAGCAGTGTGCAATCGCAGCCCAGAAGGTCAACCCTATCCTGGGGTGCATCAAAAGAAGTGTGGCCAGCAGGTCAAAGGAGGTGATTCTCCCCCTCTACTCCACTCTTGTGAGACCCAACCTGGAGTACTGCATCCAGCTCTGGAGTCCCCAACAGAAGAAGGACATGGACCTGATGGAGCATGTCCAGAGGAGAGCCACGAGGATGATCCGAGGGCTGGAGCACCTCTCCTATGAGGAGAGGCTGAAAGAGTTGAGGCTGTTCAGCCTGAAGAAGAGAAGGCTCCAGGGAGATCTTATTGCAGCCATCCCGTACCTAAAGGGGGCCTACAGGAGAGCTGGGGAAGGACTTTTTACTAGGGCATGTAGTGATAGGATGAGGGGGAATGGCTTTAAACTAGAAGAGGGCAGGTTCAGATTGAACATTAGGAAGAATTTTTTCCCTTTGAGGGTGGTAAGGCACTGGAACAGATTGCCCAGAGAGGTTGTTGAGGCCCCATCCCTGGAGGTGTTCAAAGCCAGGCTGGACGTGGCCTTGGGCAACCCGGTCTAATGGGAGGTGTCCCTGCCTATGGCAGGGGGGTTGGAACTCGATGATCTTCAAGGTCCTTTCCAACCTAAACCATTCTATGATAAGACAAGGGGGAATTGCGGAATCACAGAATCATGGAGTTGCAGTTGGAAGGGACCTCTAGAGATCGTATAGTCCAACTCCCCTGCTAAAGCAGGACTGCATCCAGGTGGGTCTTGAAAATCTCCACAGAAGGGGACTCCACAACCTCCCTGGGCAGCCTGTTCCAGTGCTCTGTCACCCTCACCGTAAAGAAGTTACTCTGTGTATTTGAACGGAACTTCCTGTGTTCTAACTTGTGCCCATTGCCCCTTGTCCTGTCACTGGCAACCATTGAAAAGAGCCTGGCTCCATCCTCCTTCAACCCACCCTTTAGATAGTTGTAAGTATTAATAAGGTCTCCCCTCAGCCTTCTCTTCTCCAGGCTAAAGAGGCCCAGCTCTTTCAGCCTCTCCTCATAAGGGAGATGCTCCAAGCCCTTAATCATCTTAGTTGCCCTTCGCTGGACTCACTCCAGCAGTTCCCTGTCCCTCTTGAACTGGGGAGCCCAAAACTGGACACAGTATTCCAGTTGTGGCCTCACCAGTGCCGAGTAGAGGGGGAGAATGACCTCCCTCGACCTACTGGCCACACTCTTCCCTATGCAGCCCAGGATTCCATTGGCCTTTTTGGCAACAAGGGCACATTGCTGGGCCATGGATAATTTACTGTCTACTAGGACCCCCAGATCCTTCTCCTCCAAGCTACTTCCCAGCAGGTCCGCCCCTAACCTATACTGGTGCCTAGCATTCTTCCTCCCCAGGTGCAGGACCTTACACTTGCTTTTGTTGAACCTCATTAGCTTCTTCTCTGCCCAGCTCTCCAGCCTGTCCAGATCACGCTGGATGGCAGCACGGCCCTCTGGGGTGTCAGCCACCCCACCCAGTTTGGTATCATCAGCAAACTTGCTGAGGATACACTCTGTCCCCTCATCCAGGTCATTAATGAATATATTAAACAAAATTGGACCAAGTATTGACCCCTGGGGGACACCACTGGTTACAGGCCTCCAACTAGACTCTGTGCCGCTGATCACACCCCTCTGAGTTCTGTCATGCAGCCAACTTTCAATCCACCTTGCTGTCGCTTCATCTAGCCCATAGTTCCTCAGCTTCCTAATGAGGATGTTACAGGAGACAGTGTCAAAAGCCTTGCTAAAGTCAAGGTAGATGACATCTATGACTCTCCCCTCATCCAGCCAACCAGTTATAGGTTGGCTTTGGGCAACCTGGTCTGGTGAGAGGTGTCCTTGCCTATGGCAGGGGGGTTGGAACTCAATGATCTTCAGGGTCCTATCCAACCTAAACCATTCTATGATTCTATGATTTACAGATTCACACTTTTTTATTGTCACCAACCTTAAATTCAGGATGAGTTTTGCTTCTAGTAAAGATGAGTTTAACTAAACTGGGAACTATGGCATAAATTAGTGTAAATCCTAACAGGAAAATATTAATGGAAATGCATTTTTTCAGGATTTTTTAAAATTTAAATATATATCAGCTTTTCTTAAATGGTTTCATCTTTAGCTTGCTGCTCTTCATCTGTATCTTGATAGACACTATACTGTTTTTCTATGTCTGAGTCTCTTTCTTCAGAAATCTCTTTTTATTTCACCTATACCTCCTTCAGACTTCTGCCAGTTATCCTACTCTCTCCTCAAACTTTTCAAAGCCCAGGAAGACTCAGAGAAAATATTGCTCCTGCCTCATTTTAGTGTTGGGCCGGCTGAGAATAACGCACCCCTCTCTCAATACTTTCACTCTGCCCTTTGGCTGCTCCCTGTTCAGGGACGTGCTGAGAAGGAGCTGAAATAAATGATTATACGCAGTCACCAGTTTGGAGAAATAGAACTAGGAGGAAGTTTTAGAAATAGGTTAGCTGTCCACTCAGCAGTTGGAGAAAAGAACATCATAGAGCAGAGAGCAGAGGTGAAACCAAGGCAAAAAATACTGAGGGCAGACAGCCAAGACAACCCAATGGTGAAGGAGGCCAGCCAGGGAGCTGGAGAACTTAAAGGAAAGCCTGAGCATCCAGCCAGAAGCCATGAGTTAAGCAATTCTTGTGGGAAAGCTTGACTGTGGGATCTTAGCACTCATCGAGAGCCTAACAAGAAGGAAAGACAGACAGGTGTAGAACACTGAACCTCATAAGTCATTCTGTAACCACAGTCCAAAGAAAATAAAAACCTCATTACTATTGGAAAGTTTGACTTTTGCTGTGCTCACTTGACTAAATTAAGTACTCCTACCAAAATTATCAAGCTGTACTGGTCAAATGTATTGCATAACCTCATTCTGTGTCAAGTCTCAATTGGTGTAAACTTTGAAAACTCCATTAACTCCGGTGAAATTATATTTATATAAGCCAGCTGAAATTCTATCTCTCAAAATGCAAAATTAATTTATTTGTTTTATTACCTTTAAGCTAAGCATTCATGGGGTAGCAATAGAAAAAAAGAATGTCGTAAGAATTCACTAATGTAACCACATAATGAGGAAACGTTGCATTTTTAGCATGCGTGAACAATCACTTACAGAGTGCTTGGTTAATGTGTGTTATGGATTACTAAAACTGATTACTAAAGGTGCAAATTTCATAGCAACAGATTCTCTGGCCCTGACAGTGGTGAAACACAACATTGAAAAGTTTTAGATTTTCAGTCTAAATCAATGTTTAACAACCAGAGAGGGTGGTATTAATATCACATAACTTAAGGGACTCGATTAATTTATCTAGTCATGGGCGTTTAAAGCCATTTAGGACTCCCTTGCAAATCACCATGGCTTCAGGCTACCACTTCAGAAAGGCCTGGATCTCCTACGGATCCTATGTTATATCTGCCATCTTCACACAAATGTCTCAAACTAACCACAGCCTCTTCAGATTGCAGTAGATGCCTATGTTTAGCAAACCAAATCAGACCCCAGGTGCCTAGATTGTTGATGTCGACATTTGAGACAGTGATTTTCCACCATCTTCATAGTCAGTAAAGACAAATTGGCACCCTTGCTTCCCGATACCAATGGTGAAATGTAAATGTCCTCTTCGAGATGACTGCATCAAAGAAATGCCATTTCATTCTCCACTGACAAAAGGAATCAAAAGTAATCATCTTAGATTATATATCTACATTTTATGTGGATATTGTCATCTAGCACTATAATGTTTCTCCTAGAAGAGCCTGTGTTTTCCCCCTTCCCTGCTGTCTTGTTTGTCATGGTAAAGATTATGCCACCCATAAAACCACTAGTACCAATACCAGCTACCACAGGCCCACCTGGCCTAAAATAAAGTGCCATTTTTTCCTTCATCTGTGGAATGATTGGCCCTGTGAGATACCTATTATCTTTGCTTGCATGGTGCTAAGAGAGCTTTGGGATTGCAGTTGTTTGGTACCATATAGAATATGGCCTTACAGGAAACATATTTTGCTTTGTTTCTCATTGCAGCTGATTTTACATTTACGTTACAGCGTACTAATTGCAGTAACCATCTTTTGCAGACAAATGAAACCATTTTTTCATAATGTGTTGTATTCACCTCATTGTTTAGTAAATTAGCTTTCTGAGGGACAAACAGAGGGTCACAGCAACTTGAGCCTTTTGACAGAGAATCCATCTGCTGCTTTTCTTAATAATGCCTTTAAATGAACATCTGCAAACCTCCTGAGACTATTGCCTGATTTTTTCTTCCAACCTTTTAACACAGAGAAAATAAAAAAAACAACCCCCCAATATTTTAAACTTTGGAAACATCAACTTCATTTCCTCAAGAAGAAAATAAAGAAAGGACAAAGCTGAAAGTGATTATGCTTTCCAGTAACTTATTTGTACACACAAAAAAATAAAACTGTGACAGAATCTTGATATTTAACATAATGGGAATACATAAATATGTATGTATCTGTGCACATATGTGCATGTACACACACACAAATGTACAACATTGAATTCAGAGGCTAATAGTTGTTACAGAGCTGTGTAAGGGTGTATGTATATAGACAGATGGATATCCTTTCATAATAGTAAAGCAAGAAGCTTTTTCTGCCTCTCCTTCTTAAAAATAAGTTTAATTCAATTACATATAAAACAAACAATGTAAAAGATTACAACAAAAAGAATCTTCATACATTTGTGCAGCGTATAAGTTACACAGTAAAAAGTTGTCTTCTACATTTTCAGTCGTGCAGATGAAGGCATATCAATAGGACTATTTTCACAAATTAAAACAGATTATAATTTTCTGATTTTCCATGTTTTGCTTAGTGTAATATTTAATAAAATTCATTGTATTTTTCAAGGTATTTAGTTTATCAGTAAATTAAATACTGACCATTGTTTCTGATAAAAAGTACTTGCTGCTAACTATAAAACTCCAAAATACTGTAAAGAGACTGTAAAGAGAGTTAAGATATCTAGGTTTTATTCTTAGCAGCATGGTATACTACCTGTGTACTACTGCACTATACCAATCAAATTACTTATTCAAAGTCTTGAACTCTGGAAGGAACATTCTTTTCCCTATTATACTGGTTTTTGGCTGGGATAGAGTTAATCTTCTTCACATCAGCTTGCGTGTGATGCTGGTTTTTGGATTCATGACCAAAACAGTGTTGATAACACAGGGATGTTTTATGTCTTGCTGTGCAATGCTTACACAGTGTTAAGATCTTTCTTCTTCTCATATTGTCCCACCAGTGAGTAAGCTGGGTGTGCACAAGAATCTGGGAGGGGGCACAGCCAACACAGCTGACCCCAACTGACTAAAGGGATATTCCATACCACATGACATTATGCTCAGCAATAAAGCTGGGGGAAGAAGGAGGAAGAGGGGACATGCAGAGTTATAACATTTATCTTAGAATTATAGAATAGCTTGGGTTGGAAGGGACCTTCAAAGGTCATCTAGTCCAACCTCCCCTGCAATAATCATGGACATTTTCAACTATATCAGGTTTGTCAGCACCCTCTCCAACCTGACCTTAAATGTTTCCAGGGATGGAGCATCTACCACTTCTCTAGGCAACCTACTCCAGTGTTCCACCACCCTCATTGTAAAAAAATTATTCCTTATATCTAGTCTAAATCTACCCTCTTTTAGTTTAAAGCCATTACCCCTTATCCTATCGCAACACACCCTGCTAAAACGTTTGTCCCCATCTTTCTTGTAAGACTCCTTTAGGTACTGAAAGGCCACAAGAAGGTCTTCCTGGAGCCTTCTCTTCTCCAGGCTGAACAACCCCAACTTTCTCAGCCTGTCCTCATAGGAGAGGTGTTCCAGCCCTCTGATCATCTTTGTGGCCCTCCTCTGGACCCACTCCAACAGGTCCATGTCTTTCCTGTGCTGAGGGCTCCAAAGCTGAACACAGTACTCCAGGTGTGGTCTCACCAGATTGGAGTAGAGGGGCAGAATCACCTCCCTTGACCTGTTGGCTGTGCTTCTTTTGATGCAGCCCAATATACAGTTGGTGTTCTGGGCTGCATCACATTGGTGGCTCCTGTCCAGCTTTTCATTCACCACTACCCCCAAGTTGTTCTCGGTAGGGCTGCTCTCAGTCTCAATCCCACAGCTTGTATTGATACCAGTGGTTGCCCCAAGCCAGGTGCAGGACCTTGCACATGGCCTCGTTGAACCACATGAGGTTAACATGGGCCCATTTCTCAAGCTTGTCCAGGTCCCTCTGAATGGCATCCCAACCCTCAGGCATGTCAACCACACCACTCAGCTTGGAGTTATCCACAAACTTGCTGAGGTGCACTCGATCCCACTGTCTATGTCACCGATAAAGATGTAAAACAGTACTGGTCCCAATACGGACCCCTGAGGGACACCACTTGTCACTGATCTTCATCTGGACATTGAGCCATTGACCACTACCCTCTCGATATGACCATCCAACCGATTCCCCATCCACTGAACAGTCTGCCCATCAAATCCATATCTCTTTTTAGAGTGAAGGATGCTGTGGGGGACTGTGTCAAAGGCCTTGGAGAAGTCCATATAAACTATCTGTAGCTCTTCCCTTGTCCACTGATGTTGTCACTCCATCATAGAAGGCCACTATGTTGATCAGACAGCACTTGATGCTGGTGAAGCCATGCTGGCTGTCTCAGATCACTTCCCTGTCGTCCATGTGCCTTAACATAGCTTCTAGGAGGATCTGTTCCATGATCTTCCCAGGCACAAAGGTGAGGCTGACAGGTTGGTAGTTCCCAGGGACCTCCTTTCTACCTTTGTAAAAATGGGTGCAATCTTTCCCTTTTTCCAGTCACTGGGGACTTCACCTGACTGTCATGACTTTTCAAATATGACAGAGAGTGGCTTGAAAACCAGAGCAGCTGATTCCCTCAGGACTCTGGGATGCATTTTGTCAGGTCCATGGACTTATGTATGTTCAGGTTCTGCAGGTGGTCATGAACATGATCTTCTCTTACAGTGGGAGGAACTTCACTTCCCAGGTCTGGGAAGAGAGATTGCCAGTGATGACTGCGGCATAAAGGTTGTTGAGTACCTCAGCCTTCTCCTTGTCCATCTTCCCAAGTAAATGTTACATGTGATGAAGCCCTACCTTCCTGTAAATGGCTAAACATCAGCCCACTGATAAGGAGTGAATGAATTCCTTCTTTTGCTTTACTTGTGCATGCAGCTTTTGCTTTACCTATTAAGCCGTCTTTCTCTCAACCCATGAGTTTCCTGACTTTCATCCTTCCAACTCTTCCCCATCCTGCTCTGAGGGAATGAGAAAGCAGCTGTGTGGGGCTCAGCTGCCTAATGAGGTTAAAACACAGCAACTATAAAGAGCAAGCATTATTTGGCTATAAATTAGATCTTCTACAAATTATAAATATAATGTTTTCTTAGTGAAATAAAGTGTTAAAAATTATTTGAAATATGTCTTTTTCTACCCATTTTGATGCAGATAAAATCTAAGTTATATATTTAGAAATGGAAATAAAAACCTAACCAGTCTGAGAGCCAATGAAGGACTCGGTTTCTTACAAAGGCATTAAGCCTGGTGGGAAGGGCACTCTGTGGGCAATGTAGCTTCCTCAAGGCAAGGAATCTACTGTATTAAAGAAAGCACGCCTCAGATGTGCTTTAAAGTATGCAATTAAAATCACAATGCCTCACTTGTGCACATTCGAGTCTAGCCAACCTGCCCCTCCAGAGGATGTTCCAGACTGTTGACACTGAGATGTGAAGCGTGAACACAGGTATAAATGTCATGTAAAACTTATTCTTAATGACCTGCCCTGGCCAGCCACATACTTGTATTGTTTTATTTCAGAAAAATCTAATTTGTCATGTAGTACTACATGAAGACTCTTTGCCTCAAGTCAGATGTGAAAATGACAGTCATCACAATAATCTTCAGGGATTTTAGTGCTTTGGCCAATATAATCTGCAATTACTAATTCACAAGATCTAAAAATGAAATATGAATATGGAAAACATTACAGATAACAATGGATAACAATATCCGCCAGCAAACTGTGACCATAGCACTTCCTACAAATGAAAGTGTCCAGTGATTTCAATAATAAGACCTTATTTCAAAATCCTTAATGCATCAACACCACTGATGTGTTTTTCCTCATTTTAGCAAATTCCAGGAGAATTCGCTATTTCTAAAGTAAAAGAACATTCTCAGCCATTTTTCTTCCTACAAAGGACTAGCTTTTAATTTTTTCATAGTAGAAGAATAATTCCTATAACTCCACCTTCACCCAAGCCTCCCAGTTTTGAAACAAGGGCTTAAAATTCTGAAGGGGATAATCTTTTAAAAGGATGTACCTTTTTGTAACCTATAACAGATGAAGAAAAAAAAAACCAACAAACAAACCCATAAATTAGTAAAAATGCTGTTTCTTTCCTTTGGAAATGTTAAGTGTAAGTGTGGAATTCTGTGTATGAATTTGCTTTCCTGGCTAAACAGAAGCTCAGGTTTAATTGGAGGAAGACTGTCACTCACACAACTACATAGACTAGGGATAAAGGCACTTCCTTGGGCTAGGACAGATATAGGTATAAATTCCTCCAGGCTTAGCAGGGCCTAAAATGCACCTTATGCTGAGTAATCCACCTAATAAACTATTAAACAATGTGCACTGCCCTGATAACTTAATTTGAGTCATCTGTATTTTTATTTGAGCTCAGTGGAATTTGAATTAGGTTGAGTCAGTCCTTTTCTTGCTGAACAGCCTCTGGTCTCTCGGTACCACAGTTGCCACAGCGCTCTCTGCTGGATCTCAACAACCTTAGTCACTCCAGAGTAAGCCTAGGTGTTTGAGCAAAGGCAGTGGCCTTACTGGGTATGCACAACAACAAGCTTCAGGTGCTCTGGGAAGTTTTTGTCTACGATATTAGATATTTAGAAAAAGTCTGGCAGGTAGGCAAGTTAAGCAACAAATTTCCTGATTGCTGTCCTGGATGGAACCACACACATCGAATAGAAAGTTAGACTTCTAAACCTAGTGTTGAATCAGATCCTTGGGTCTCACCTCATTTAGAAGACTGGAATAACTGCATGATCTTCAGTTTCCATAGATATTACAAAAGAAATCCATCAGCTGTGGTAACACAGTCAGATCTTACTCATGTGAAAATTAACAAATGAGAGTTTTACCAGTATTAAAGAAACAGGGAGAAATGAAAGGGGTTTTTTTCCATTAAAATTTTCTTTTTATATTTCAAATATTTTGCTAAACCTGAAAATTTCCTTAGCATAGAAAAGAATTTTGAAAGTGAGAGGAGAGGAAGCAGACACATCCAAAAGAACAGAATAAATGAGAAACACAAAGTGCTAGTTAAGACCAGAGAAAACATTTGGGGCTGAAAGGAGGAATTGTTCTGCAGGCAATTTTTAAAGGCATCAGTTTTATGTATGAATAATATTCAAAACTTAAATAGTGTCTAAGGTCAGAAGCTAAACAATGAGAGCTGAAAATAATGTTGAGTAGGTGTTTCTAAATGAACAACTGCCATTCTAATGTTTAAATGAGGTAGGGATATTCTGGAATACCATACCCGAGAACAATGTTAAAGTCAGGAGCATATAATAATTTAGGGATGAAAGAGAAAGGGAAGGAGAGATTTTGGTTCCTGGTACAAAAGTAAATTTGATATTGCCTTTTTTTTTTTTTTTTTTTTTTTTTTAATTCTTAGTCTTACTAACATTTTACAACTAAGTTTTTCTTGTGTATTTATGTGAATTAAAGACCTGCCCACGCCTTATCAACTCTTCGTAGCAAAAAAAAAAGAAAACTCAAGTGGCTTTGGAATAAGAAATAACCCAGACTTCATTAATATTATGTTAGAATAATGAAAGCATTCACAGTTCATAAACTAGGGATCCTCAGAATCATGAAATTATCTAATAAATTCTGAAATTTAAACTAAATAAATTTTTATTTCTATTGCCATACACTGATATTTACCAACTGTTCTGAATGAGCAATTCAGTTATTAAGTAAAGCAAACTACGGTGTTAAAAGTATTATCATACTCTCTTTTTTTTTCTTTCTTTTATTTATGCTTTTTCTTCCTCTTTTTATCCTGCCATAAACAAGTGACCAGTTCCTTTCAACAAGAAAAGAGAATAGATGAAAAACAGGGGGCAGGTGAATCCAGTCAGACTTAATCTCATCTAATCAAGCCATGTTCACTTTCTCTAAACAAAGGCTTCAGTCACATGAAGAAGCCTGAAGGGAGTCAGAGCATGAGAGTGATGATTCACAACAAATTTCCCGTTTTAAAATTCAGTTTAAGAAACTTTCACCTACCCTTTTTATATAATGAAAAGAGGGGCTGTATTTGGATGAAAGTTCTATTTTGGATTAAAATGGAAATAGTGGGTTTGTTTAGGTTAATTGGTACAATTTGCATGATCTTCCTTATTACGTACTCGTTTGTGTTTTATTTATTTTTTTTTTTTCTCCAGAAAATCTATCTTTTGGTGCCATTTATTCTAATTTATCATGTAATTCAAGAATTTTGGTTTAGGACTAACATGTAAACTATTCTGAGCTTCTTTTTTTATTCCAAACAATACGGTTGCAAATGAAAAATTAGGACTTGTCCAGCCATAGCTCATTTATTTTTCAGGGACTCTCATAGCCTCCAGGCTAAACATCTGTGGAGACTACACCCTATTCTAAGGAGTTACTTCCTCTTCAGAAGCAGCCATGTAATGTTGAATTGACATTATACTCTACAGCCTTTGAAGCGTGCACCATTGCCAGAAGTGAAATCAGAACTACACCCAACAGTGTGTATACTTCAGAGTGTCTTGGAAGTGTGGTTTATATGGACACTGCAGAAGAAGAGTTTGTGTTGATGTAATACATATAAACCTCTCTAAAATGTTGATACATGGTTATTGCAGTGGAGATTACAACACATTTCTTGGATATGCTATTCTAAATCATTGAAACTTTAAAAAATCTGTTTATGAATGTAAAAGAGATTGTAAATAATGAACACTTCTCAGAAAATCAACATCCCCAAACCCTTAGTGCCTGTCCATTTCTTAAGTTTCACTTTGATAAACTAAACTGCTTTAGGTTTTCATCTTTACTATTATACAGATTATACATATAGCCTTTTTGATCAGTGGAATTAATTTATGGTGTTTAAAGTACCCAGCAAAATAAGTATGAGTATCTTCATACACAGCACCACAATACTATCTCTGAATAAAACGATATAGACTACTTCTTCAAACAACCTTCCAAAACCAGAACAAAACCTGACATGAGCAAATATTTAACATAGATGATCTCCCGTGACTCCCAAAAAACTGAATGATTGTTTGTATTGTTGCCGAGTGTGGTGAAAAATATAATATCCCAAAGAAAGTGCTCCTTTGTTATTTAAAATCTATGATCCAGAGACCTCTAGAAACATGTTGTCTGCCAAGTAACCACAAAGCAGAACAGCTGATTTAATACACAAGTTATGGAACGATGTGAAACTGCAAAAGTTGTAAGGATAAATGCAGGAAAACAATAATGAATTAAGTGGTAGGACAAGACAGCTGTTCAATCACATCCATCTATTCCACATTTTTATCAGTCTGCTGGCAGTGAGAATCAGAGTTTCTCTGGTACCTTAATCAACTTCAGAAGGTACTAATTAAGGGGTTAGAATGGGGAGCAGCAGGCAGGAAGAGCTAGCAGTAAATTAATGAAGTAGAGTCAAGAGAAGCAAAGTAACTGAGAAAATGATAGGAAACAGGAACAGATTAGAAAAGATCAGTAATTGGAAAGTGTAATAGTGGGGAGGAAACTTGAGGGGTATGTACAGACAAAGAGCTGTAAAAGAACTACAGTAACCCTTGGTGGTTTTTTTTTTTTTTCTTCTTTTTTTTTTTTCTTTTAACACAGACATTTCCTCACACACAATTAAAGTAGATTTAGGGGATTAAGAAATAAATGTCTCAGAGCCTGTGGGAATAGATTTGTTAGATCTAGTGTCTTGGCCACATTCCAGCTTGGATATTGCCCCACTTTTTTAAAGCTGCATATGGTAACTCTCTGTACTTCCTGGCCTAAACTGCCAAGTAGCCGTGCTTTATGTTGTCAAACAGCTGCTTATTCTGAAGTAGTTTGTGAGTCTTTGGTGTGAAAGATGGTATATCCAAAAGTCTGGGTCAAATGAATTGCTTGGAGTTCCAAAAGGAAGTTTTATGTGGCAAAGGTTGTAAAGGTAAAACCTTCCCAGAGTTCCTGCTGCAATGGGTGTGTGGAGGGTGGGGAAAAGAATATATTCAATACATTTGAATGACCTTCTGGCAATAGGACTTCTATTTTAGTTCTAATTGGACTCGATGAACTTCTCTTTGGGGCAAGACAAGGGAGTCCATTTGATGAGTCCAAGAGGTAGCATTTGCATATGTTGTGTTGGGAGAGCAGATTTTGATACAGCTACTTTCATCCACTCAGCAGCATAAGAATTCTGATTTTACACGTGAATCGAGAAAAAAAAATAAAAAAATTGAATGCTGAGGCAGAACACTGACCTCCTTAAGTCCCTTCCTGCGCAGTGAACTGGGTAATGAATTGTGATATCATCTTTACAATTGTCATTAATGAGAAATTAATCCTTCCCTGAGGAAATAAAACCTGCTGGATGCCATTAGTCAAAGTTGATAGACTCTCTTGCCAGGACAAATTTCTTCTGGCTATACTTACACAAGCACAAACAGACATCTTGACTTCTGTGACTGCTTGGCCAGTGCAATAAAATGTAGTTATAATCTCAGTAACTAAAAGGGAGGAAAGGGAGTCATAAAATAATTACCTCCTTTCTGTTTGTGCCCAAGGCCCTTTTATAGTTTATTTCCTATCTGTATTTAGCACTGTTTCCACTATGATAGTTTTCAGACTCATTATTCTATTTTTGGGCCTTATTTGTTTTTACTTTTTCAAATAAGTGAAAAAAATAGCATCCCACCAAGAATGCAAACTCTTCTTTCATTGAAACTTTTGTTCTTGCCCAATAGTTTTCTCTTCTGCTTCATTCCTCCTAAGGTCGATGAGCGTTATAACGGATAGTTTTGAGGGTTACTGGGTGAAGGTAAAGTTCAGGCAGGTTGCCTTCTGAATGACCCTCAGTGACAGTTGTAAATGGGGCAAACAGTTCTAATAAGGAGTTCAGCCTCACAATGGCCCACTTCACCATTTGGGGGGTTGGGGAGGGAGGAATGGTCTTTATTAGCTGAAGAGATTGTGCAGCTAAGCAGCTTGCAGTTCACATGCTAATGGTTAATTTTAATGGACGGGTTGTGACATTATTCTGAAAGAAGTTAAAATAACATTTTCACAGCCTGTGGTAATATAAGAAGTCTTGCTGTAATAAAACACCCCATTGATACAATATCAGCAGAAAAAGAACTTTTATGTGATAGCAATATATATACAAAAGTAAGAGAATTCATTCTCATGCTTTGCAGGTAGTGCTTGTTAGAGATATTCTAGGCTTTATGTAGTACAAATGGTACATCGTTCTATGGACAAGGTTTATTTAATGCTCTGGAGGCACTAGTTAGAATACTATTTTCCCCTCGTGCACATGGCTGCAGGAAGACATGCAAATGCTAACACCCTCTAAGATACTGTAAGTAAATGTTTTCTTTTTGCTGCTTAAGATGTTTTGCTTGTTTGGAATAAGTGCCTAAGATAAAAGGGATTATTCACACCTGATTTTGTTAAACTGGGTAGAAGAGTGAGATTCTTTGAAAACGGCATGAAATTGTTGAAGCATCAGTGCTGATGCCAGCCCCTTTGGGATTTTAGCAATTTGATTTGTAGATTGTTTCTAGTGATGAATGTAAAATATCAGGACCTATGTAATATGAAAAGCCACATAGTGGAAGCATGGATGGAAATGAGAGTGCACTTTTGTTTAACATTTTAGTAGGAAGAATCTCAAAGGGAAAAAAATATTGTTTTTTTTTTTTTTCCAATGTAATTCTTTGAAAATACACACAAATATAATCTTATAACAACATAATTATTTAATGGACTCATTTTATGGCAGAGGTAGGATTGTTTGGATGCCCTAAATGATTATTTTTCTGCCTACGCATATTTGAATTTCTTTTAACTGGTTTTCTAAAAGGTACTGTGTCACTGTAGTTATTTAATCCTAAACTTGGCTCCAACTTAGTCTAGCTTTTGTCTGTAACCATTGTACAGTGATTGTCTTGACAATGTACACAATCTACTTGCAGAGTCAAAATTGGGTCAGAATAACAATGTTTAGCGTATTTTGCTATATGAATTCATGAGTAATATAAGAATGTTTGTGGGAGCCATGTAATTACCTGTTCCATTACCAGAAGACTGCACCATTATTATCTGTATTGATGTGGGCAGGAATGCACAGGCAATATAGTTAAACACATGCTATTTTTGCGATCTAAGTTACCAAGGAGGTGATGCATGCCAGTCATAAAGGAACAATTGCCATGACTTGTTTTCTCAGCCAACTGCACGCTGCTTGGCAAGTTAACAGGGGAGAATTACACGGGTTATATATAATGGAATGTCTGAACAGCTGCTGTGGTGAGAGCAGTCGACAGGTTTGTCAGCTTTTAGAGTAATTAACCAGCAGGAAATCCATTCCCAGGTGGCTACTGGAAAGAATCAAGTTTGGTGAGGCAATGACAGGTGAGAAAATGAGAGTGGGGTTGTGTACAAACATCTCTCTTTTCATAGAACAACAAACACTTTCCTGAAATTTATGCGATTGAAAGATAAGAACAGAAATACTGCTTCAGTCCATTTGTCCATCTAGACCCAAAACCTGTCTCCAGCACTGGTGATAAGCAGGTACTCAGGGAAGAGGATATGCCTATCTAATATGCTCTCCAAGTCCAACTGATTTCAGCTTGGGGGATTTATGGAGTCTTGTGTGGCTCTCTCCTTCATCAACCCCAGTGCATGACTCTTCCAGGTGGCCATCCAAGCCTCTCATGAACCTTGCCCACACTTTGCAACTGCAATGCCCTTTGGCAATGAGTTCCGCAGCCCTGCTACCTGCTGCATGAGAAAACACTTCCCTTTCTTTGCTCTGAACTTGCACCCTACTTGTCTTTGCTGATGGTCCCTTCTTTTACTGGAAGAGTTGAGGAACTGTCAGCTCCTATCCCTTCTCTTTCTCATACTCACGAGTACATACACCACTCTTACATCCCCCTTTTCTTAAGCTGTGTCTTTCCCATGCTGAAGCTGATTTGAGTATTCCACACGTGGAAGCCATTTCGTACTCTCTTTCGTTTGCTTTGCCTTTCTTTGAAGCTAGTTACCAAATCAAATTGCATTTGATTGGATAAGGGAAGTGATCACAATTTAATCTTTGCTTACTTAATGTAAACTATCTTATATAAGCTATAGCAGACGAACCAAGAGAGAAAGATATGCTGGATGATCTCTTTGGCAATTAGGTACAGAGAAGCTCAAGAAAATAAATTAATCCAAATGCCTAAATGTAATCCATTGTTATTTATTCAGTCCAAGTCAATACACCGTAGAGGACCTGCTTTTTCATAGCACCATAGTGATGCAGTAGTAATATCTTAATTATTCAGATGGCTGAGTGCAGGAGAGGGGCTAAAAAGTGTACAGGAACTTACTTTGCAAGGAAGCTATAGAAAATAGAAGTGAATCAGAACCAGAGACCTGTCAAATCATGAACAAGCATGGTTAACCAAACCAACAATTTTATATTATTCTTCAAATAAGTGTCTAATCCAGCTAAGCTACCACCCTGTATAGGAAATCAGAAAATAGGAATCCTTAGAGATGAATAGAAGCAGCTTACTGCAGGTAGAAACCAATGGGTGGAATAAAGGGCAAATATGGATTCAACTGTGTATACAAATCAGGGACAACTTGGAGGGAATTTCAAAGAATTGTTGTTACACATATTGTTTAATGAATTATTTAATAATTAGTCTCAAGACATTTACATCCTTTATTCCCAAAAGAACTTGTAAAGCAAACTCCACATTTCAAACAAGGGAGAATATAGTATGTTCCATGGTCAGACCGATGGAGAAGGTAATCAGGAAGTGAAAATTAGTCATCCAAAGGACTATGTATAATGATTTTTAATACAAGGCAAATTAAAATAACTTCAGGGTTCTTCATAAAAAAACTTTTAATGGAAAAGCAAAACCCTGACAGATATAGTAAAAGCTACTACCACATTGTTCATTTTTATACTATGTGTATGTGTCCTGCTTATTTAAATATAAATATATGTACAAATAATCATAGAATCATATTATGGTTTAGGTTGGAAGGGAAATTGAACGTCATCATGTTCCAATACCCCTGCCATAGGCAAGGACACCTCCCACTAAAAAAGGTTGCTCAAAACCCCATCCAAACTGGCCTTGAACACCTCCAGGGATGGAGCTTCCACAGCTGCTCTTGGCAACTTGTTCCAGTGTCTCACCACCCTCATTGTGAAAAAATTTCTTCATAATATCTAATCTAAATCTACCTTTTTCCAATTTGAAGCCATTTCCCCTTGTCCTATCAATGCATGAACTTATAAAAAGTCCCTCCCCAGCTTTTCTGTAGGCCCCCTTTAGGTGCTGGAAGGCCACCATAAGGTCTCCCTGGAGCCTTCAATTCTCCAGGCTGAACTACCCCAATTCTCTCAGGCTGTCTGAATAGGAGAGGTGCTCTAGCCCTCTGATCATCTTTGTGGCCCTCCTCTGGACTCACTCCAACAATCCCACTGTCCATGTCACCAACAAAGATGTTGAACAGCAATGGTCCCAGGACCAACCCCTGAGGAACACCACTCGTAAGTGGTCTCCACTTGGACATCGAGCTGTTGACCACAACTCTTTGAGTGTGACCGTCCAGCCTTTGCCTTCTGCATCATGGGTAGTGTGGCTGCAGTCTTTGCCAGTGAAGACTGAGGCAAAAAAGTTGTTGAGTATCTCAGCTCTGCCTCTGTCCCAGGTGACCAAGTGTCCCGTTTCCTTCCAGAGAAGGCCCACATCTTCCCTAGTCTTTCTTTTCTCACTGACATACGTATAGAAGGATTTTTTGTCTTGATGTCCCTGGCCAGATTTAATTCAATCTGGGCTTTGGCTTGCCTAACCTGACCCCTGGCTGCTCGAACAATTTCTCTGTATTCCTCCCAGGCTACCTACCCCTGTTTCCACCCCCTATAGGCCTCCTTTTAACTTTTGAGCATGTCCAGGGTCTCCTTGTTCATCCATGCAGGCTTCCTGGCTTTTTTGCCTGCCTTGTTCTTTGTAGAGATGCATTGATCCTGAGCTTGGAGGAGGTGATACTTGAATATTAACCAACTTTCTTGGGCCCTTCTTCCTTCCAGCGCTTCATCCCATGGCACCATACCAAACAGATTCTTCAAGAGGCCAAGGTCAGTTCTTCTAAAGTCCAGGGTGGTCAGCTTGCTGCACACCATCCTCGCTACCTCAAGGATCTCAAACTCCGCCATGTCATGGTCACTGTAACCCAGCCTACCCTTGAGCTTGACACTGCCTTCCAGTCCCTCCTTGTTGGTAAGGTCAAGGTCCAGCGTAGCTCCTCTCCTCATTGGCTCCTCTACTACTCGGAGAAGGAAGTTGTCGTCAATACAATCCAAGAACCTCCTGGATTGCCTATGCCCTGCTGTGTTACCCTTCCAACAGATGTCTGGGTGGTTGAAGTCTCTCATGAGGACCACAACCTGTGAACGCGATGCCACCGCTATGTGTCTATAGAGGGCCTCATCTGCTCAGTCTTCCTGGTCATGTGGTCTGTAGCAGACTCCCACTGTAATGTCCCCTGCTCCTGATTTCCCTTTAATCCTGACCCATAAGGTCTCAGTCAGCTCTTTATCCATCTCTAGGCCAAGCTCCTTGCTTCTCCAGCTGGTCGTTGACATATAGGGCAACACAGCCTCCTTGTTTCCCCTGCCTGTCTTTCCTGAAGAGCCTGTAGCCTTCCATACTAACACTCCAGTCGTAGGAGCCAGCCCACCATGTTTCCGTGATGCCAATGAGATCGTAGCTTTGGAAGCATGCACACGTCTCTAGCTCCTCCTGTTTGTTCCTCATGCATTTGCATAGAGGCATTTCAGCCGTGTCCTCATGGAGGCTGACTTGGCTGGAGCGGTTGCAATTCCTTTGCGCTGCTCTCCAGGTAGAGATAATAACATATTGTAACATAGATGGATTATTAATTTTATTGTTTTTTTTTTTATTTTATTGTTAATATGTTATTAATCATAGAGTCATAGAATCATGGAATCACAGAATATTCAAGGTTGGAAGGGATCTTTAAGATCATCGAGTCCAAACATCAACCTAACACTGCCAAAACCACCACTAAAACATGTCCCTAAGCACTGCATCTACATGTCTTTTAAATATCTCCACGGATGGTGGTTCAACCACTTCCCTGTGGAACAGGGCAGTCTGTTTCAATGCTTGATAACCCTTTCTGTAAAGAATTTTTTCCTAATATTCAAACTAAACCTCCCCTGGTGCAACTTGAAGCCATTTCCTCTTGTCCTATCACTTGTTACTTGGGAGAAGAGACCAACATCCATCTCACTACAGCCTCCTTTCAGGCTGTAGAGATCAATAAGGTCTCCCCTCAGCCCCTCAGCCTCCTTTTCTCCAGACTAAACAATTCCAGTTCCCTCAGCTGCTCCTCACAAGACTTTTTCCAGATCCCTCACTAGCTTCATTGCCCTTCTCTGGAAATATTCCAGAATCTCAATGTCTTTCTTGTAGTGAGGGGCCCAAAACTGAACACAGTATTTGAGGTGCAGCTTCACCAGTGCTGAGTACAGTGGGACAATCACTTCCCTAGTCTTGCTTGACACAAATATATTAATGCTTCAGACAATGTTACGAATTAGCTTTAAGTACCAGTATTAGTTTGACTAACAGGGTATGCCTGCTTTTTTTTTTCAAGATTTCATTGAAATATCTTTAAAGAATAATTTTCTCCCTTATATTCTGAATAGGTTCTTATGTATTATACCTAGACCTTTTTTTTTACACAGAATAAGACTACATAAATATTTCCCCTGGAAGTTTTAGATGAAACAACTCCCTTGATTTCAATGCCCTTTCATACTTAATTTTAATTTCAGTAAAACCAATATACCCTTAGGCCAAATAGTAAAATGCAATTCTCATTGTAAATTCATTTTATAGCAGTTGTTAAATAGCATTTCTTGAGTGGTTAGTATTGGCTTATGCACAGAAAGTATCATGAATGAAGCAAAAGTTCAGGTACCAGAACTAGTGACTGTATTTTGTGATCTAACATTTAGGCCAATGTTTATTTATGGTGTGTTGTTGTTATTGTCATTAATTTTTAATACTTCAGTTTGTGTGGCTATTCTTAAGTAACTGCAAATGTGTTTACACCATCAAACATGCATTTACATTATTGCAAGAATAATTCAAGGAAAAATACTGATGTATTTTTATTCCACCTGGAATAGTGAGAATGAAGTACTGCCCACTGTAGGAGAAGATCAGGTTCAAGAGCATCTAAAGAACTTGAAGGTGCACAAGTCCGTAGGACCTGATGAGATGCATCGGCGGGTCCTGGGGGAACTGGAGGATGAAGTTGCTAAGCCACTATCCGTCATATTTGAGAAATTGTGGCAGACTGATGAAGTTCCCACTGACTGGAAAAGGGAAACATAACCTCTATTTTCAAAAAGGGGAAAAAAGGAAGACCTGGGGAAGTACAGGTCAGTCAGTCTCAGCTCTGTCTCAAATCTTCCTGGGAACTTTGCTAAGACACATGGAAAGTAAGGAAGTAATTTGTGACAGCCAGCATGGCTTTGTTAAGGGCAAATCATGCCTGACAAATTTGGTGGCCTTCTATAATGGCATTACAGCATTGGTTGGTAAGGGAACCTGACCTTGTGCAAAATATTTGACACTGTCCCACACAACATCTTTGTCTCTAAATAGAGAGCATTTATTTGATGGGCGGACCAATTGGTGGATAAGGAATTGGTTGCACTCAGAAAGTTGTGGTCAATGGCTCGATGTCTAGGTGGAGACTAGAAGTCCATACTGGGACTGGAATTATTTAACATCTTTGTCTGGGACATGGACAGTGGGATTGAGTGCACCCTTGGTAAGTTTGCAGATGACACCAGCCTGAGTTGTGCGGTTGATACTCTGGAGGGAAAGGATGCCATTCAGAGGGACCTGGACAGGCTGGAGAGGTGTGCCCATGCCAACTTCATGAAGTTCAACAAGGCCAAGTGCAAGGTCCTGCATATTGGTCAGGGCAATCCCAAGCACGAATACAGGCTGGGTGATGAGTGGGTTGAGAGCAGCCCTGCAGAGAAGGACCTGAGGGTATTGGTGAATGAAAAACAATATTTCCCAGCAGTGTGTGCTCACGGCCCGGAAAGCCAGTCATATCCTGGGCTGCATCAAAATAAGTGTGGACAGCAGGTCAAGGGAGATGATTATGTCCATCTACTCTGCTTTAGTGATACCCCATCTGGAGTACTGCACACAGCTCTGGGGTCCCCAGTAAAAGACAAACGTGGACCTGTTTGAGCGGGCCTAGAAGAGGGCTACAAAGATGATCAGAGGGCTGGAGCACTTCTCCTATGAGGCTGAGAAAGTTGGGATTGTTTATCCTAGAGAAAAGAATGCTCTGGGAAGACCTTATTGCAGCCTTCCAGTACTTTAAGGGGCCCTACATGAAAGATGGGGAGGGACTCTTTATCTGGGAATGTAGTGCTAAGACGAGGGGTAAGGGTTTCAAACTGAAAGAGTGTACATTTAAATTAGATATTAGGAAGAAAATCTTTACTGTGAGGGTAGTGAGACACTGGAACAGGTTGCCCAGAGAAGTTGTGGATGCCTCATGCCTTGAAGTGTTCAAGGCCAGGCTGGATGGGGCTTTGAGCAACCTGATCTAGTAAAAGGTATCCCTGCCCACAGCAGGGTTGTTGGAACTAGGTGATATTTAAGGTCCCTTCCAACCCAAACCATTCTATGATTCTGTGATTCTGTATGACCTTGCAAAACAGTCTGGGGTGAATGTTCCATATACATTTATGAACTATTGTTTATGTTGATCCATATGAAATGTTATTTCAAGTGAAACACATGTATTTTAAGAATGATCGAATTAAGGGAAAAATACATAAAATGAGTCAAAGCTGGTTGTCATTATACTGAAGAATGAACAGTTCAAAACATATTATTTGGAGGCATGGACTATTTGCAGTCAGCTCTTAAGTTTCACAGATTTAACATTTGAAACGGGCCTCATGATGCTGTGTTTTTTTGAAAAAACCCTCAATCAGTGGGGCATGCACTGAAGGCTAAAGGCTGGAGAGTGGGATAGGTACGATCACTTTGCTGTAATCATAGTTCAAAATAGATTGATTTCTAAGAAAACTGGTTTCAAGTTCTCAGACAGATTTCCCTACGCATTAGACAAATGTCTAAACCAAGAAAGGATATGGTTACTGCAGTACTGAATATTGCACAATCTAGCTTTCTGGTTTCTGTCCCATAGCCACATCCGTATTTTAAATTAGGTGCATAAGCTGCTTTTACAATGTAGAGGGAGAATTAGATGCCTCAGAAACAGATCCAAAACAATCAACAAGCTAAAAAAAAAACAGTTTTGGGCCACAGGCTTCAGGCAGCAGCATTAAACTACATGTTTTACAGACTGTTAGGCAACTTCCTTTCATACAAATGATTCCTTTATATTTTTGTATTGTGCTATCAGCAATATCATGATATGTAGATATTTAACTGCATTATGCCATGTAAATTCACTCTATGTATTGAATCAGAACTAAACACATTGCTCAGTTTTTAAATAAAGAGAAAAACATGCATGACCCTTAGCTAATTAATTGTAGAAAATGGCACATCACTATGAGGAGTCTTGAAGTATTTATGAACAGAAAATAGGGTACTGAACTAGAACACATTATTTTCTTCTGTGTCTGTAGTCTATTTTAATACACATTACTAAATATCCAGTACAGAAATGAAGCAGAAAGACTTATAAGACTCTATATCATCCTACTGGCTTGACATTCCTGGCAAAAAAGTAGGAAATGAGATGTCATTACGTTCTGTGCATAAAAAGTACTTTAGGATCCTGGAGCCCTGATTTATTATATTCTTTGGGGACTTTTGTTTTCTTACTAATTTTTCCATTAGCAGCTCAGCAGCTTTTGGAGAAACTTTCTCATATTATGGGTGTATAGATTGCCACTTTACATGAAAAATATCCTCTTTTCTCTTACCACATTATCCTGCCGTGCTAGGGAATCTTTAACAAACTGTATTTAATTTCTCATTTCTGCTTTATATTGTGTCATATTTTATTCACGCTTCATTCTCCTCTTTCATGTCTAATATTTGTTTATTCAATAAGCTCGGAGTTGTCAGTATCCATACCTCAGACACTCATAAACTGAATTCAAAGAATTATTGGACTTCCAGTTTTGTGTTTCAGGGCATAATACCAATTTGTTTCTTTAAAAATAGCTCCACTCCAACTCCCCTGGCTTATTTAATGCTAAGGCATCTGGAAGATGCAGTCTCTGAGGGTAAACTGGGTGGAGATGCTTGGTAGAAGGAAAAAAAAAAAAAAGACACTGCTTTGAAAGGAAAAAGGTACCAAATAGTTGGCAACAGGAAAAGCTGACAGCTGACTGAAACACAGCTAGAAAATTTCTACAAAAGCTAAGTTCCTTGTTGATTTGCTTCCCTGCTGTTTGACAGAGGTTTAGGAGAAAATTACCAGGAAGAGTGCCTTGGGCCATACTCCAGTTTGGAAAACTGAGAGTATGCAGCCTGCAATAAAAAACCCACGAATATCCAGAGAGGGCTTACTGAGTGAGGTATTTTTGGGGAAAATTTTTGGCATCTGAGTATGAAGAACATTCTGCATTATACACAGAAATACAAAATATTATTTAACATTTACCTCAGGGCTCAATCTCTCAGGAGAAAATACTTAGCTCGAGGAGGTGCTACTAAGCAGAACTAACTGATGTTTCAGAGCATAAGAAAGACTAGTATGACCCTTTCCATTTTAACTAAACTTCTCTTTTCACTGAAAGGGAAAAGTTTTTAAAGTTTTTAAAGTTTTTTGTGTGAGGATACTGTTCTTTATATGATGTCCAGCTACTTCAGCTAGATGTTTTTCTTAGATGCAGTCAGAATTTCAAATTTTTACTTAACCTAGACCCAGATGACCATATTGACAGAACATTTGAAGATACACTATCTTAAAAAACACAAAACCCAGTCACTATGGACGTGACATGTGTGGTGTCAGTTCAGTGCTATGTGCTAGGACCCCATATATACTTGTGTATTCGCTAAGGATAGAGGCACAAAGCCTTCGTGTTCAGTAGGGAACACTGAAAATTAGTCACTTTAAAATACAGGATAATACAGTTATTTCTTATCTAGCCATCCTGTTGTGCTTGATCTTCATTTTTAGGCACATGTCTATGAAGGGAAGCTGTTCTTTCATTTTGTGAATGGGCGGGTCTTCTGTGTTAAGCACTTAGAGCAGACTTAACAGGTTGGCCCCAGAAGAGTATTGCATAGAGCTTTGCTCAATTTCTGTGGCTAGGCATTGCTTGTATGGAACAGAGGCTTAGCATGGGTAAGGACAGCATACATCTTAGTGTGGTGAGAGTTGCATGTCTGATATGAATAAATTTCAGGCTTCTACTGAGTTCCAGGCATCTGTTGGAAAGAATGAAAACATTTTCAGTTTTGACTTTTAAGCCTTTCTCACTATAGGTTCTGAATGTGGTGCACTTGCTGATTCTGCTGTCTTGCCCAGATTTTTCTTCACCTTGATAGTGTCTTCTGCTTGATAAATGACCAGTGAACAATGTGTATATGTTTTTGATGAGGCAAAGAAAAAATATTGCACTCCAAAAAGAAATTTCCTGGTTATTTTGAAACATAAAGGTCCTCAGAAATGCACACTAACACAAGCACTTATTTAGATTTGTGAACACTCATAGAGTTATCTGCACTTGTACATCAGTCCTAGATAGGTAAGAGTATAACTTTGCTTAATGTGCAGGAAGGAAGAATTCTGTAAGAACCTTTCTTAAAATAGAGAACAGGAATAGGAAGAAGATGCAGAAACAACATCAGTCTCTCTCGAAAAACATTCACCCCAGGAAACCGGGACAGGTAAAGAGCACCAGAATCCTACGGCAGGAATTCCCTGTCCTGCGCAGAAAGTCAATAAGAATTAAATGCTTCTGATGGGAAGAAACCTACAGAAACACAAATTAAGTGTAAGAAAAGGTCTACAGAAAGCTTAATCGCTGTAGCAGAAAGTGCAAAAACCTTGAAAACAGGAAGGCTCTTTTCAACTTTGGTGTATGCCTTTTAAATTCTTCTAGAAAAATAGGCTTAGGCTCCAAATAAATCAGAAGGAGTCAGTGAGGATTTAGACTAACTTAAAATACTAATTTAACTATGTAACCTCAACAGCCTTAAGCAGAGCAGATAACTACAGGATTTTTCTATCTACTTAGGCTTGGAGATGAAGTCTCAGAAATTATTTATACCCCAGAGCACAAATGAGAATATTCAAGAAATTTACTAATGAATAAAGAAAGCATGACAAAACTAAATTACAGTATATTGTCCCTTTTTAAAAACAAATGTTCATAGGGTATGACAACAGGTCCTTACACAGAACACCTATCTTCAGGTTTCATGGGTCTATTGTTTGCTGCCATTTAAATATTTTGTCTTAATTCGAGACATGACAACCCCTCATAAAGAATCCAGAAGTCTAAGGTTGACATACAGTAATCACTCCTTTCTAACTTTTTTCTTTTTTTTCCCCAATAAAATTCACCCTTTCTGTTTGCTTGTTAAAATAGGAATATCTGACTTTATATTTTTAATGAAAATGAAGGAAACGAGGAAGAAGATGCTAGAAAGTTTTGTTTAGAAGTTTGTAAAAACATGATGTACACATCATTAAAAGGCAGTCTGGTTTTTCTTTTTAAGTTGCAAATATTTTGCTAATAAAACAGTATGCTAGTAGGTTATCACTAAGGAGTATAAGAAAATTCAGAGATTAAGTAGCAGAGGTATTAGTGGCAGTGCATAATCTTCTCCTGACAACTTCCTCTATACCAAAAGACAGTGTGTGTTGGAAGGAAAAATACTATGTCAATCTTTAGAAAGCTTTCCATGAGGAATGCAGGAAATGATAAGGCACTGAGCCTGACACTTGTACAGGACAAAATAATCAAAACCAGTTAGTAGAAGAATTCTATCACTCCTGATCTCCTTCTATGACAAGGTGACCCACTTGGTGGACGAGGGAAAAGCTGTGGATGTTATCTACCTGGATTTTTGCAAGGCTTTTGACACCGTTTCCCATAGCATTCTCCTGGAGAAACTGGCTGCTCATGGCCTGGACAGGTGTACTCTTCGCTGGGTAAAAAACTGGCTGGATGGCCATGTCCAGAGAGTGGTGGTAAATGGAGTTAAATCCAGTTGGTGTCCAGTCACGAGTGGTGTCCCCCAGGGATCGGTGCTGGGGCCTGTTCTCTTTAATATCTTTATCAATGATCTGGATGAGGGGATCGAATGCACCCTCAGTAAGTTCACAGACGACACTAAACTAGGGGGGCGTGTTGATCTGCTTGAGGGTAGATTGGCTCTGCAGAGGGATCTGGACAGGCTGGACAGATGGGCTGAGGCCAATGGTATGAGGTTCAACAAGGCCAAGTGTCGGGTCCTGCACTTGGGTCACAACAACCCCATGCAGCGCTACAGACTGGGGGGCGGAGTGGCTCGAAAGCTGCCTGGCAGAAAAGGACCTGGGGGTGTTGGTGGACAGCCGGCTGAGTATGAGCCAGCAGTGTGCCCAGGCAGCCAAGAAGGCCAACACCATCCTGGCCTGCATCAGGAATAGTGTGGTGAGCCGGACTAGGGAAGTAATCATCCCCCTGTACTCGGCACTGGTGAGGCCTCACCTCGAGTACTGTGTTCAGTTTTGGGCCCCTCACTACAAGAAGGACATTGAGGTGTTGGAGCGTGTCCAGAGAAGGGCTACAAAGCTGGTGAAGGGTCTGGAGGACAAAGCTTATGAGGAACGACTGAGGGATCTGGGGTTGTTTAGCCTGGAGAAGAGGAGGCTGAGGGGAGACCTTATCACCCTCTACAACTACCTGAAAGGAGGTTGTAGAGAGATGGGAGCTGACCTCTTCTCCCTGGCGACAAGTGATAGGACAAGAGGAAACGGGTTCAAGTTATGTCAGGGCAGGTTTAGATTGGATATTAGGAAGCATTTTTTCACTGAAAGGGTTATTAAACATTGGAATAAGCTGCCCAGAGAGTTGGTGGATTCACCATCCCTGGAGGTGTTTAAGAAAAGGGTAGATGAGGTGCTTAGGGACATGGTTTAGAAGTGGTGGTGTTTTTATCAGGGTAGGTTAATGGTTGGACTTGATGATCTTAAAGGTCCCTTCCAACCTCACTGATTCTATGATTCTATAAAAGACAGAATTGGTGGACACTAAGGTAAATATGATCCACTTAGGCGTGAGTCAACAGGGGTTCTGTAAAGGGAAATGTCATCTTGCAAACTCCTTGGAGTTATTTAGAAGGATACGGGTCAGAATGATCCCACTGATATAACTGGACTTCAAAATGTTTTTGGCAAAATCCCTCACTAAATGACTTTAAGGAAACTTTGCAGTCTTGAGATAAAAGCTAAGCCAAATAGTAATTTCAAAAGTAGGAAATGAAGAGTATAGGTAAATAATCTTGTCTTTCCATGGATGGAGCTTATAACTGGAGTTCTGCCCAGAGCTGTGCTCTGGGACGTTGGCTGTTGAACATACTCATATATGTATTGGAGAAAAACAGCGATCAGTGAAATGGAAAAATTTGCTTATACAAAATTATTCATGATACTGAGGATGACGGCAGAACATGAAGAATTGTGCCAGAATTTTACGAGACAGGTGAATTAATAACTCAGATAAAATTCAGACAAATATAAAGTGGTATAAAAAAAGAAAATCATCTGTGTTTCCTGGTTTCACACATGAAAAGAAGAGCTCTGAGATGATCATAATCAGAAACAAAATGTTTAAGTCAGGATGATTCATGATAGCTTTTTCTATGCTTAATAACGGTCAAAAAAGTCAAAACATTCCAACTCTGGCAGATATAACACAGGAGTAAGGGAGACATGTGCCCTTCAGGAAGGACAGACGGAGTCCACAAGAGGTATCTAGAGCATTTCCAATAGACAAGTTTTATAGGTGTTTTTTTTGGCAACTGAATTTCTTCATGGATCTCCTTTGATTGTTTTGATTCTAGTTCACATATGAACGCATACAGTTAGACATCTTCATTTAAGTGTTTGTAATCACATTCTGTACTTCCCCATGTTGTCCATTTATGATTTTTTTATTTTTAATAAATGCAAAGTTGTAGTCTTCTAGGCTTGGTGTGTCATCTCTGCCTATGCATCTCAGCCTATTTGTGTCTCAATTAAAAGTAACTATCTTAAATGAAAAAAAAAGTGACTTTTCAGTGCAAACGATCCTGTTCTGCATGAAATCTATTCAAGACAAAAAGAAAAGTGAAAGTTGCTGTCTTTTTCTAAACTTCGCCAGTTAATGTCTAATCTTTAGCTATTGCTGATACCCACCCCCAGTTATAGTGACAGTGATGGCAGAATGGCAACTAAGCCACCAGAAATCACTTATCCTGAATGATCATGGAATCATAACTTCATTTCAGTAATGACAACAGATTTATAGGCTGTTCCTGAGACTTTTTCTGAGACCAGTACCAAATGCCATCCCACCACAGAGGATTTCACAGCAATAGGAACTCCAGTGAGATCTAATAGCATTGCTGGAGTTGATCTAAGGGACTGCAGAGATATGAAAGGAAAGAAGATCAAAGTGAACGCCCATGTGAAATCAAGTAATTACAATATATGGCACATAATCCTGTTGCCAGGAGGAGGGCTATGTCTGGAAAGAAAATAGTAATGTTCTTGTAACCTGCAGAACACTGAAAACACATAGAAAAAGTGGTTTATAGCAGCTGCTAAGGTAGCTGCAAGATATTGCATGGAAAGAGAAAGGCCAAAAATTACCTTCTCCAGGAAAATTGCCCCATAAACCAAGTCACATATGACAACATGAAGGGAAAAAAGTGACTATCTAGTCTCTCTGTTTAAATCTGTAGTTCAGACCTCTGGTTAACTGTAGCAGATGAGGAGAGGAAATATTTTACAGATTGTACAGATGGTAAGATATTATGGCAGGTAAAATAAGTGTATGCATCTTTTTCTAGGATTTATTTTTTTATTTTCAAAATAGTCTGATGCTATGTTTTAACAGCTTTCTCATTTCTCTGTTGATCAGCTGCAGAACTGGGGGAACTTCCAGTTTCTGGAGAATGTTGTTTCCTTAGAATTTGCTTTCAGTTCAAATTTGGCTGGAAGCTTCTAGGCCTCTGCAGCTGCAAGGGATTGTCTAATTCCCATTTCATTGAACATCTGCAGAAAGACTGCCAGGCTCTGTGGCAGGTGGGGTACCATTCACACTGCCCTGGCACTACAAGACTCGAAGGGTTTTTTCAAGAAACCTCGCCTCCATGCCCTAACTCTTTAAGACACAGTCTCAAAATTCAAAACCTTAAGAAGGTTAAGCAGAGCCATGACGTTCAGGGTAATTACTGAGAACTCAAGAGCTGGACTTCATTTAGACCACACAGTCTTGCAGCTTCTTTATTCCATAGTAGGGAATATGAGAAATGGCTTTTTTTTTTTTTTTTTCTCCTAAATCACAGACTCTGGAATTGCTAGATCTAGGTGGCGGGCAGGACCCAGGGTAAGAAGAAGCACATTTCAGCACTCCCAGCTCTGGGACAGAACAACCAACAACCCAGGAAATGCTTTCATTTGAAACTTGGTTTGGATTTGGTAAAACTTTATCAGAGAGCTTGAAAGTAATCCTTTTGGTCCAGCACACACAGAGAAATTATCTTTAATTTTGTCAGGTTGGCAGTTTAGAACTATATCCTGAAGTAACTGCTTCTACTGCAGTTCCAGTGAGTTTATAAAGGACTTATTTTTTACCTAATACATCAAAAGCGGTGTTAGATACTGTATGTTAAACAAGATATGGTAAGCAGAAAACATAGTTGAGAAGCGGAAGCAGCTCGTCTTCCTTCTATCAGTGGAAATATGTAGCGTAATTTATGCTGCATACTAATTTTTTGGAATGACCAGACTCTTCAAATTCTTCTTTTTACATAACTTTGTTTGACAAGCAAATCACAAAGCAATTTGTAAACTTACCTTTCAGCATAATCTTTGTGAGACGTAGCAATGTGATGGTTTAATGAACACACATCACAGAGAACTCTTCAGAGAAAACAATGCAGTTCTGTCTGTGCACATTCCTCAACTTGTGAACACGGTTCTGCTCACCTGTTTATTCAGGCAAAGGCTATTGGACGTTTTGGGTCAAAAGAATAGGACTGCAAGGCAAAAAAAAAAACCCAAACAAAAAACAGGAGAAGCTGTTAAGAAGCTATTTTTCTTCTGCTGTGGAAAAATTCTTGTTGAGTAGAAGAGAACAGACCTCCATCCTGGAAATTATTTTTCTTCTTTTCTAGCTCTGTAATTTCAAGTTTAATTATCACATTCCCTTTATGTTAGAAAAACAGACATGCACACTCCTGTTCACCTTCACCTGAAAATGTATCTGTTCTTTTTTAATTTGCAACTATCTTTTCAGATACATCAGGGGCAGTCTACACAGCTCTATGACTGCACTCTGACAATGTTTGTTTCACCGGAAAAGGTTTAAGGACCAGAATGCAGGATACTGTAAAAGGTATAGTTTTGCAGCAAGTTTCCTTCTCTAAGAGGTCACATCTGTAAAGTTTTCTTTTTTTTTTCTTTTTTTTTTTTACAATGGTTAACACCTGTTGAACCTTTTGTGCTGAAAAAAAAAGACATGAACTGGCAGAAAAAAAAAGGGAAAGCACAGTTTTCTGGCTCTTTTGACCTCCGTAAACACCAGATGCATTACAGCTGGAGCCTGGAAAAGTTATCATGTCATCAGAAGTTCCATAATAAATGCAGTACAAGTGTGCAGCCTGCAGGCAATTCATATGAAGGTGATTTGGTGTCAGAAAAAGATGGCATATAAGGGAATGTATCTCTAGTTCATTGAATAAATACATCCACTGGTGAACAGCTAGTCCAAATTTATACAAGGGTAAGAAACGTGTGTATGGGATGCAAAATAGGGGAAGGTTTAATGGGAAGCAAAGATAAAAATGAAAAAATTAGATAACATTTCATACTTCCATCAGTCTCTTCTCTTTCTTCTTTCTGCCATCAGATGGTCAGTGAATAAAAATATTTACACACATGATAAAAAGTGCATGTGAATATGTGCCCTAAAAAATGTAATCATGGCAAAGATATGTCAAATTGCTTGTAATAACATAACCTTTGGATGTTGATTTTTTTCTCTGGTTACAGTAATTTCATTCAGAAACTCACAGTTGTGCTTAACCCATCAATTTGAGGCCCATCAGGGTAATATGACTATATAATTTTCAACTATAACATAATGTTAATGATACTGCCAGTTCTACAATTCTCTTACTTCCTTCTCCTTCATCTCCTACCACCTTTTCAAATTATTTAATTCCTGGGAATCTTCTAAAGCTGTCTTTAAATGAAGGGTACATTTAAAGAATTTAAATTAATTAGAGCAAACTTTTTTAAACTCTTCCTCCATTTGACCCCCATTCAAATACCAGAAGCTATTGCCAGCTTTAACCATGGTATCCTTGTAAGATAATCAAGTGCTGGTTACTTGCATGCTCAGCTGTGATGACTTGTGGCATTTTTTTTTTTGTTTGTTATTTTTTTTGTCAGCTCTATAAGCTCAAACGCTATCTTCAAATGAAAGTTTTTCCCAGTTACAAAGGTTCCCTGGGAAAGGCAAAGAGGTAGAAGACTAAAATGTGCATTAGCAGCCAATGTATGAAGAGAACTGATGGGCCATCAGAGAGATGAAAGCAAAAAGAAAATTGTTGGAGCTCATAATGATGTTTCTCTCCGGAATTTGTTCCTCACTCCTGTGCAAATTAATCTCAACCTACTGACCTTCAGAGATGCTGGAAGACTCCTCTGTTTGATGAGTCTGGCCTTTGAAAGAAATTAGAAAAAAGGAGAGAAACGATTAGCCTAAGGTGATACAGCATTTGGCAAGGTTTTTACAGACTTGTAAGTCCTGCTTGTTTGAATGAAGCTAGGAACTTTTCTCCTATATATGGTGTAGCTAACCCTGGGAAGAGTGATGTGATAGGACAGCAGAAGCAGAACCAAACAGAATGAACTCTTGTGATTCTTTCATTCGTTTGGTGCAAACAATCATAGTTTTCTTAGGTTTATGTTATGAAAGTTTTTACGCCCTTTTCTGTGTGAGTTGAATCAAGGTGGCATGTGATTTGTATGGGTCAAAATCTAGTATCGTTGAGTACAGGCCACATGATTTGACCAAAAATTTCTATTCTGAGTGTCTGTGTATTCTTCCAGATAAAAGCACAGCAGGTAAGTATCTTCTTATATCCCTATTTATGGTAGCAAACTTTTCTGTGGTGGTGATCCTTTGTATGGGAAGGTACCACTTCACAGGTATTCTGTGGTAACATTCATGGCATCAGAAAACAGCCAGAGCACCTCTGTCACCTGCTTCTGAATGCAAAGCACACTGTGCTGTTCCTACACAGGTGTGATTTTGTAGATACAGCAAGTACAACAATCAGTAAACTTGAGCTAGGATAGAGCCTTAAATTGGAAACAACCTAACAAAACAAGCCATGTGAAATTCATAGACAGATCTAATTTTAATATGCATTTAATACTAAAGTTGGTTATAAGGCATGAACATGCAAATTCCTTGTGCACAGAAAGCAGAACTATGTAATGTTTTCACAGGGCAAAGCATAAGGGATAGTTGTTCTTCACTGTAAAAGTAAGTGGAAGGTACTTCTATGCTGACGTTGTTGGTAAAAAGTGAAAACCACTACTTTTTATGAGAATTAAAGGACTGATCTAGGAATATATTTCAACATTATAGAAGAGGTAAAGCAATAGAAAGTCAATTTTTGCTAATAAAACATGTGCCCTTGAATGCTGCAGCACATGGTAGACTGACTGCAATGCTCACCTGGAGTGCACATTAAGCTTTTGGATGGTCTTGAGTTAGAGGGGGCTAAAATTTCAAGAATGCTGCTTACTTAAACAAACCCTTTTTCTTGTAGGTAGGACATAATTTAGGTATTTTGGGGATTGGTTTTTTTTTTTAATTTTTGCTACCACTTGATAAAATATATATTTTTTCATGTTTAGTAATGAGAGAATGTTTATATTATTCCCTTGAGAATACCTGACAGTCATGATTCCCAGGTCAGCACATCGTTAGGAATGCAAAATCTGACATTTTCAAGGTCATTTTCAAGGCTCTGCAGGCACCAACAGCCCTCACTGTTCCTGTCCAGCTTCCCCTGGGACTCCCCTGACCGTACCCACAGCCTAGGACCCCATTTCAGTCCCCTGGAGCTATCAGCCCCTGCCCCAGTGACACCACCACAGCAGAACCAGTCTCCAGCTCCCCAAATCCCTGCCCTGCCCTGCCCAGCCATGTGCCCTGATGATCTGGGCCCATCTGCAGGCCCACATTCCAGCCTGGTCCCTGTCCCTGTCCTCAGGGCCTGAAGCCCTGGGGTTGGGGTCCCCTGGTGCTCCCTGGCTGCTCTGTTCCTGGCTAGGGTGGTGGGACAGGGCCCAGCTTCCAGGCCCTGCCCTGATGGAACCCCTGGGGACACCCTGCCAGTCCTGGGGGCCCATAGGGAGTTTCTGTCCTGCATGGCTCCCAGACAGTCACTGCTGGGCGATCGCATCAGCAGGAAACTAATTAAACCAGACCTTGGTATAACTTTGAGATTGTAATTTTGTAGGAAAAGTGGCGTGTCATATCCAGACTCCTGTCATGAAAATATCTACTCAGAAATTCTGAGATCTCAGTAGCCCTATCTGAAGCTTTAACTTTTCTTTTATCTTTCCCAAGTTCCTCTCCTCTTCTTTAAAGTGCTCAGTTGTGTCATTTAGTTAGATTCATATGTTATATTACACATATGGATAAAAGGGGTTGGGATTGGAGAGGAGGGACAAGAAGAGGCAGATTACTTTGTTCCCAAACAACAATTTTTAAATTACATTAAAGTTACTCATTGTTCAGAACTTACACTGAGAATTAAAAGTATTTATGAGAATATTACAAATGTTCTTAACTTAAAGAAAAATCTAAAGAGACAGACAATGTACAATTCAAAGGTTTCCTATTTCATTTTCCAACATTTCCTCTGAAAAAGAAAAAAAGTTAGTATAGAGAACCTTGATGCCTTCCTCAAATTTCAAACTTCTCCAGGAACAGAAATGGCTTTGATTTTTACCAGTGACTTCTGAGAATTTTAGTTTTGGACACAGGAAATATGCTATATAGTTTGGCCAATATATCTGTCATCTACAGTCACAGAAATTATAATCAGAATTAACCTTGAAAGTCATATAAGCGATTCCTTCACTTTCAAATTAACTATGTCCAAACCATTTGTACCAAATACTTGTCAAATCTGTCCTTAAGAAACTCCTGTAATGGAAATGTTTTTCTTATTCCCCGTGGACACTAAGAATAAATTATTCCCTTCTTTGCAACAACATTTGTTCATACAAAGACTATGCCCTTAGTCTTCTACAGACTAAACAGTCCTCATACCTACAGTCATTCTTTGTAGGTCATGTTTCCTGTACTTCTGCACGTTCTTGTTATATGCTTTCTGGACTATGAGCAAAGCAGACTTTTTTTTTTCTTTCTTTTTTTCTTTCAGTCTTACAAGCAACAGTTATGTTTATACATCTCAGCACTTGTCTCCCTTTTTGTTGCAACTTGACATTTACTGATTTATGTTAAGATTAGAAACTGTCAAAGAAAGACAGACGGAAGAACCTTGCTTAAAACTGTCTGTCAGTTTGATGGTTAACCTCTGATTTAGTCATCCTGTACAGTTTTCCAGCAAGTTTTACTCCCACTCTATCATTTCTTCTTTGCTTTGTACCATGTGTCCTAAGTGTTATTGTAAGGTCATTTGAGCCAATGGTAAAAGTTAAAAAGAGACAGTGATTTATATTTCTGTCTACCCATAGGACCTGCTTTTTTTTGTTGTTTTGTTTTGTTTTGTTTTTTAAATTACATTGTTCTGAAGTGATTTGTTCTTAACACTGTCTTTCATTTTCCAAAGGGTATAAATAGATCAGTTGATGATTTTTTTCCAGTACACTTTTGGGAACTGATATTAGACTACAAGATCAGGAAGCTTGTTCTCTCTTTGTTCTCTCTCTCTTTGTTCTCTCTCTCTCTCCCTCTCCCTCTCTCTCTCTCTCTCTCTCTCTCTCTCTCTCTCTCTCTCTCCTCCCCCTCCCCCCACTTTTTAAAGCTGCATACTATGTTCTTCCTCTTCTGCTCTGAAAACCCCAGCTGTCTTCCAAGAGTTCTCAAAGGGAACAGCAAATGGCTCTGAGATTCCTTTGATAAATTCTTTCTTCCTCAAGGTGAATTTCATTAGATTTAGTAGTTTGAAGTGATCCAATCATTAGCGTATGAACACCAGTGTTAAAAAGCAGGAGGAGGGTTGGGGGGTTGAGGTTGGGGTTGAAATGTCTCCACACCTTATTTGAATATTTTGCATAGATCTTGGATAATCTTGAATCTTAACAGGAGCTGGGAACCAAGGTGAAATTTTGCAACCTCAAAACAGCTTTCCTTCTTCAGTGAGCACACAAGAGGCATGGGAAACTTGAGGTCACTGAATTCACAATCCAGTGGGAGCTGTGAGCCAGCACTGGGAGCATCTGAGACGAATGGTACTGTTCATCAGCCAGCTTGCCTCTGGGGTGCAGTTTCACAATTAGCTTCAGTCTGTTTAAACCACACTGATGTGAAAAAAGATAATTTAGCCCTGCCCCTGTGTGTCTTTTGGGAGCGAGAGCAGGACTTCTCTTTTAGAAACAGCATGGTCATAGATTGACTCAAACTGACTAAACCAAACAGTATGTATGTGAGGCCCTCAAACCAGTATTTTCTGCTGCAATGACAAGTGAAATAAATATTGCTGAGCTCCTTTAGAAATGTTGAATGCAGACATCTCCCCTTCTCCCTCTTAGGCACTGGTAAGACAGGCAGCTGCATGCTATCGCACCTGGATACGTCTTAATGCTCAGTTATTGACTCAGCAATGTGAGGATGGCTGGTGTACTCGTGTCAGCAGAAAGCTTTCTGAAGATGAAATAACAGTAGCTACTGGAGGAGAAGGACTTACTTGTCCCACCAAAATCAGAGAACAACCACTTAGTTAACAGTTAGGTTCTTCAGATTGAATTTATTATGTGTTTAATCTATGAAGTGATTTACATGATGATGTGTACATTTGAAGGGTGATGAAACTCCTGTCTGGCATGGATTTGTGGGAAGAAAAAGCAAAGATAAATTAATAATTCCTTTAAATATGTAGCAGAATACATGATAACATCAGAATATGTGGTAACGTATTTTTCCTTTTTTAAATGAATGCACCAGTATATACTGGGGCCACTCAGCTGGAAAGTAGATTGGTAGAAAAGGACAATGGAGTCCTTGTTGGACACCGAGTCGGAAATGAACCAGCAGTGTACCCTTGCAGCGAAAGCGGCTAGCAGTATCCGGGGCTGCATTAGGCAAAGGACTGACAGCAGGTCAAGGGAGGGGATCCTTCCCCTCTACTCAGCACTGGTAAGGCCACACCTGTGTCCAGTTCTGGGCTCCTGGGTACAAGACAGTGGAAAAAGTCCAATGAAGGGCCACAAAGATGAAGAAGGGAGTGGAGTATCTGTCCTGTGAGAAAAGGCTGAAAGACCTGGGACTATTAGGCCTACAAAGGGGAAGGGTCAGAGGGCAAACGTCAATATACATGAACACCTAAAAGGGGGTTTAAAGAAAACGTAGCCGGGCTCTTCTCAGTGGTTTCCAGTGACAGGAGCCTAGTGACAATGGGCACAAATCAAAATGCAGGGGGTTTGATCTGGATATGAGGAAACACCTTTTTACTGTGAGGGCGATCAATCACTGGCACAGGTTGCCCGGATAGGTTGTGGAGTTTCCATCCTTGGAGATTTTAGTCATCTGGACATACTCATCATAGAATGATTTGGGTTGGAATGGACCTTAAAGATCATCTATGTCCACCCCCCCTGCCATGGGCAAGGATACCTTCCACTAGACCAGTTTACTCAAAACCCTATCCAACCTGGACTTGAACACTTTCAGGGAGGGGGCATTGACAACTTCCCTGGGCAACCTGTTCCAGTGTCTCACCACCCTCACCATAAAGAATTTCTTCCTAATATCTAATTTAAATCTACCTTTTTTTTTCAGTTTGAAACCATTACCCCTCATCCTATAACTACAATCCCCATCAAAAGTCCCTCCCCATCCTTCCTGTAGGACCTCTTTGGGTACTGGAAAGCTATTATAAGGTCTTTTCACCTGCTGGCCATGCTTCTTTGATGCAGCCCAGGATACGGTTGGCTTTCTGGGCTGCAACTGCACACATTGCTGGGTCATGTTGAGCTTCTCATCAACCAACATCCCCAAGTCCTACTCAGGGCTGCTCTCAATCCATTCTCTGCCCAGCCTGTATGTATTCTTGGGATTTCCCCAGCCCATGTGTAGGACCTTGCACTTGGCCTTGTTGAACTTCATGAGGTTTGCACAGGCCCACCACTCGAGACAGTCCAGGACCCTCTGGATGGCATCCCTTCCCTCCAGCATGTCGACCGGAACACACAGCTTGGTGTTGTTGGCAAACTTGCAGAGGGTGCATTCAAACCCACTGTCTGCATTGCTGGCAAATATATTAAACACTGCTTGTCCCAGTACCGACTCCTGAGTAACGCATATCACTGCTTTCCACTTGGACACTGAGCTGTTGACTGCAACTCTTTGAGTGTCACCATCCAACCAATTCCTTATGCACCGAGTAGTCCATCCATCAAATCCACGTCTCTCCAATTGAAAGAGAAGGATGTGGTATAGGACAATGTCAAGTATTTTGCACAAATACAGGTAGATGATGTCAGTCATTCTTGCCTTGTCCACCAACACCTTAACCTCATCATAGAAGGCCACCAAATTTGTCAGGCATGATTTAGCCTTAATGAAGCCATGTTGACTGTCAGCAGTGACGTCTTTATTTTCCATGTGCCTTAGCAGAGTTTCCAGGTGGATCTGCTCCATGATCTGGCCAGGCACAGAGGTGAGACTGACTGGCTTGTAGTTCCCTGGGTCTTCCTCTTTTTCCTTTATGAAAATGGGGGTTATGTTTCCCCTTTTCCAGTCAGCAGGAACTTCACCAGACTGCCATGACTTCTCACATATGATAGATCGTGGCTTAGCAACTTCATCCACCAGTTCCCCCAGGACCCGCTGATGCATCTCATCATGTCCCATAGATTTGTGCACCTTCAGGTTCCTCAGATGGTCTTGAACTTGGTATTCTACAGTGGGCAGTTCTTCATTCTCCCAGTCCCTGCCTTTGCCTTCTGTGACTTAGGCAGTGTGGCTAAAACACTTGCCAGTGGAGACTGAGGAAACAAAGTTGAGTACCTCAGCCTTCACCATACGCCACGTAACAAGGACTTGGGCAACTGTCTCTAGATGGTCGTACTTGAGTAGGAGAAGTGGAGCAGATGACTTCCAGAGGTCCCTTCAAACTTCATCCATTCTGTGATTCTGTGATGTTGTGATTCTATGAAATTTCTCTTTCAAAATTTGCTGTTGTACGTCAGTGCAAGAACAGGGAGTACTGCCAGTATTTTCTTGTATGTCCCAATATGAATAAAAGGAAAACCCTGAAGCCACAGAAATTGTTTGTGGAGGGTGAGTTACTCTGCAGTGTCTCAGAGCAGTTAATTAAGCTCTTGGGCTTCTGCTGTTGAAAGTTAGCTTTCATTGCAATATTTCATGCACAACTTTCAAAATAGTTCTGCTCAATTCCCATTCATTTGAATAATTTATAACAAATCCTCAAATACCGTCTCAAATATTTTACTAGAGTTATTTGGAAATGAAGATTCACAAATATGTCAGGTGTTCATCAATCAAAGCACGACTGGATAGTGGGTCAATGTTGCTTAGCTCAGGAAAGGTGATGATTTAGTGTTTTTCATTACTTTTCCTAGTTCTATAACTGCTGTGCTGTTTGCAACGTACTTCCACTAGATGGCACTCTGTGCTTCCAAATAGGCAATTTTACATTTTATATAACTAGGCTCCTATGATAACTCCCGTGATAAATACCCGCATTTTAAAGACTTAGAGTAGCAGAAAGAAGATAGGCGCCCATAATATAACCAACCATTAATGAATCAGATGTAGAAACCATGGAGCTGTCACTATTGCTTAAATTTACACAGATACGTAGACGCAGAATCATTTTAACTCTGTACTGCTTTAGTACTGAGACAGTGTCACTGAACTCAGTGAGGTAAGAATCCTACATTCTGTTGCTGCAGTAATTCCAAAGATTTATTGGTCAAATTATTAGTATTGGCCTGTTTACTGTTATATAAATATAGCATGTAAAAAACAAACATTAAATCCTTCTAATTAAGCTACATTAAACATGCATTCTATTGTATTTCTGAACTCCTTAAATTATGTCCCATTTTGTAATTCTAATTAAGAGCTAGTAAATGGATTTTAATTTTTAAGCTGTCAGTTATATCAAGATGACAGTTTGCTTTCCTAGCACATCTAAAGGTAAGCTTTTATTTTCTCAGAAGTCTTCAAACCCAAATTAGTACTGTTTAACATTTTACCATTTAAATTACATAGTTATATTATTGCTGTCAAATGGCTAAGGTCATTCCTGAGTGGTTAATATGCAGTCACGCTCAGTATGTGTTACAGGTAACAGCCAGTGGTATTGGAAGCACTCGACTGAGGCACAATCCACTCATACTGGGAGGATTCTTCAACACTGTGGGGAAGTGATGGTTAAACTGTAATAGAGGGTGAAGAGAACAAGGCTAAATCAAACTCTTGAGCTAGGAAGACCTAGAAGACTGAATATGCCTGATAGATGAATGGAATGTATAACAAAGAGAAAGGAAGGGAAGAACGTTCAAAGGATAAAAAAAGATGGAAATGAAGATTTATGGGGAGTTTGAAAAGAGGAAGCCTAAAGATTGAAAAATTAGAATTTAATTTATAAGTCCCCAAAACCTCATTTCATAAACTGCTTAGCTTGAGATGGAGTTATGTCTTCTTAAATGTTCCTCTTAGCTCACAAGGTTATCTCCGAAAGGGAGCTTCGAATTAATCCTGACCATTCCTGTAAGCCCACGTCTTTCCTTTTCCTTTCCCTTTTCTTTGTTATTATCGTGCTATGGTCAACATACTTTAGTTCGATTGCACTCATGCAAAAGCTAAATTCAAGGGAAATAAAAAATATCTAACATACTAGGTCTTCTCTACTCAGAGGATATTCTTCTTTAAATGATTCTCTTTTAAAGAGTTTCTTCCTAAAATAAACCCAAACCAAACAAACCAAATATATCTCCCTCCAAAAATCCCCACAACTTAACAAATGGATTTCTATATGAAGTATAGTTGGTCTTCTGGAACAACAACAACAATGTGGCCTTGCAAGTGTAATCAAAACTTAAGCATCTGTGGCTTGTTTTTTCCTTCCTCTGTTCTGCCACAGTCAGTAATGGGTACTTGAAAGTTGGGCTCCGTTGTCATTTTATAATTCCACTGGCTTCAGTACCTTTACGTAGGTTGTACTGAAATCAACATTAATAGAAGTTTGATTCTGAAAGTGAATGGCAATTAAATGTTTCTGGTTCTTTACCAGCTCTTGGAAAAAAAGTCACTAGTATTGAAAATAATTGGAAAAATCCATAGAGGTAGAAAAAATCTAAGTTCTGAATGAGACTCAAGCAAACTGTCTGAAAATACAAATTACTTGATACTGTGTATGTTTTAGGGACATGTAGAAATTTTTCTTCTGATCATATCTTTTAATTATTTAGTGGAAATATCTTGGAGGTAAATATAAAAACCACTTTTTTCTGCACAACCAGCTACTTATTTAAATACAAGTATTCCTGAACATGAGTTTTAATTTTACCATAAATAGCACCACAACATCTCGATGTTTGTGATATTTATCTTTTGTTTTTATTTTTGTTAGGAGTTGCTGAGTTCAATAGTCTGATGGAGGCAAGGCTGATGCAGCTCCCTCTTCCCAGTCCAACTAGAATTGAAGCTGAGCACACCTTCCCAATAGGCACACATGCAAACACACGTATCAAATACACACACCTGGCCACAAGACGCAGACAGAAAACTTGGCACTCACACGAACATGAATGACACTAACGGCCTCATCATCTTCCCATCTCTGGCTGATCAAGATGAAGGCCAGTAACTGGCCTTAGACACTCAGCCTACCCAGTTGCTGGCCCCTGGATACCCTGGTTTTCAGTTACCTCATGGGCAGACACCACACGCGCACACACCACATGAAACAGGTTTCTCAATTGATCCCACTAGATATCACAGGCTCTGCAGAGCAGTTAGAAAATAGAAATAGAGTTTGATGAGGAGGCAGAACACAGTGTGGGGATCAGATGCAGGGCATGGCCACACAAGCGCATTGACCAGCACCGGTTTACATGACTGACCTCTTTTATCCCCTTATTCCTCTGTTTTCCTATGTTTATTTCTCTCCAAACTAACTTGATCCCTCCCTTTCCTGCCTTTGATTCCTCCCTAACATTCCTTACTAAGTCCTGTGAAACACAAAAATGCTGCTCCCTTTCTTCTCAACATTAGCCCCATAACACTAGACAGTAATACCCCTCAGTTTGCAAGGTGATCTCGAGAGCTGCTCCTGCTGACTCATGGTGATAGGTGTCCCACCCAGTCCATGAGACTGAGGCTCTCCTGAGACACCTGGGAGAGGGGCCAGGGAAGTGACTTGTCTCCTTGATTAGATTATTGCTATTTTTTCCTCTGCAATCCTCCTTGTTTGTGGATCTTTCCTGAACCTTTAATCACATAACCTAACAGTTTCAATACGATTCTTCCTTTAAGGAAGAAATAAAAATATATTAGTCTGTTTAGAACCAAATATTCCATTTTCAGCACATCTGGAATAGTATGCACAGAATGTGTGCATGGGGGAAAAAAATATCAAACCACAACAATTTATATGTTTGAACATCTTTGTCTGCTCTTCTATTCCAAGTCTCTTGCAATCTGTATTCATTCAGCATTCCAGCCAGGATAGATTTTTATTGCAAACACTGACTGCAATCTCTTTCAACTATTTCTTAGGTAATAAAATTTCCTAAATTTGATTTTGATAGTAATGGGTTTTAATTTAACCATTTAAGAGTAAAGCTGCATTTTCTTTAGACTGCTTTATGGAGTCCAGTGTACTTAGCAAGCTCTGGCTTTTTATATGCACAATACTCTCCAGAGTATTTTAGACTTTATGAGATCAGCAGACCTTAAATGTTCGCCATCTCCTAGCATTTTATTACACTGGGTCCATTTCCTAAGACGATTTCTCCATTTGCCACTGATCCTGTTGTTCATTGAACAGTAAAGAAGTAGTCTTATTCCACCTTGAAGCGTTGAAATGCTGCTTTAGTGATTGTAGAATGGATATCCTTGGTTGAATTGTCAAGGAAATTGAAATCTCACTGGTCAACAATTCTTTTTCTTAAACCAAGGGCTTTCCTGCTCCTCTGGAATTGCTTTTCACTTGTTCATGGCACTTTGTACATCTTTCCTCTGAACCCCTTGTATGTGCTTCTACATTTTATGATTACTGTTTTTGTATAGGATTTTCTGGTTTTGTTTCTCAAACTGTGTTTCTCTTCCCACATGTGTGTGCTATAAGATAGTGACTTACATAACTTACTTACATACAGTATGTAGAAACTAACCCTTTAGTCAGTTTTCCCAGCTATAATAAATATTTTAATCTCTTTTTAGGATAATTGAGATGTTAGATACTTCCTAGTTCTTGATTTTAATACCTTTTTGATAAAAAAAAAAATGTTACACAATTGAAAACAAAATCTATTATATAAGCTCCTATTCCTATTCTTCAGCAATAGAGAAATTATGAACCCAGGAACTCTGGATATCTTATTCTGTCTCATTCTTTGGACAGATAATCATGCAGTCAAACAGCAGTACTTGTTATTGTAAAATTTTGGAAAGAAAGGTGTTAATTATGAAAAATAAATAAATAAATTTCAAATCTGTGCTTGAGTTTCCCAAAAGTTTGCAGTGAATTAGGGATAAATCTAGAAGACTACCTGGTTTTGCAAGGGAAAATAAAAGAAAGAAGGCATATGCAACTTCATGGTTTTACGTGAAGGAATAAATCAGAGGCAGACTGTGTGAAGAGAGCTCTGGAAAGCTGAAATTATCGATTCATGGTTAAAGTCAGGTTTTGACTTAAATATAAACATTCAGAACAGTATATTTCATGTCCGACATTTTTCCTTCAAGTCAGGAAAAAACTGTCTCATGTCTCTTCCAAATACAGAAATAACTCTCACTGTACAGCTGAAGCTTGCTTTACAAACCTTTAATGGCTCTCTCCATTGATTCCACTGGGAATTTTATCAAGCTAGTTCACTCACATCAAAATTTTGGCATAACTGAGATTTCTAAGTTAAGCAGACTGGATCACAGTTGGCATTGGTATTTTACAATCTTCAAACCCTATGCTTTCTCCAGTATTCTAAATATACTTTCTAAAAGCCTCAAGGAAAATGGTGGATTCCTTTTCTCCTGTATAAAGTAGTACTTTTCTTTAAATTGGAGGAGAACAATTTGAATAAACATGGCGTGGATCAGTTAACTAATTTTTAAGTCATCAACTCGGTTGAAATATTTCTCCATTCTGCTCCTGTAAACCTTTTCTCATAGAATCATAGAATGGTTTAGGTTGGAAGGGACCTTGAAGTTCATCTAGTTCCAACCCCCCTGCCATAGGCAGGGACACCTCCCAGTAGACGAGGGTGCTCAAAGCCCATTCCAACCTGGCCTTGAACACTTCCAGGGAGGGGGCCTCCACAATTTCTCTGGGCAACCTGTTACAGAGTCTCATGACTCTCACCGTAAAAAATTTCTTCCTAATATCTAATCTAAATCCACCTTCTTCTAGTTTTAAGCCATTCCCTCTCATGCTATCACTCCATGCTCTTGTAAAAAGTCTGTCTCCAGATTTTTTGTAGGTGATACTTCAGATACTGGAAAGCTTCTATAATGTCTCCCTGGAGCCTTCTCTTCTCCTCCAGGCTGAACAACCCAACTCTCTCAGCCTGTCTTCATAGGAGAGGTGCTCTAACCCTCTGATCATCTTTGTGTCCCTCCTCTGGACCCGCTGCAACAGGTCCATTTCCTTCTTATGTTGGGGGCTTCAGAGTTGGATGCAGTATTCCAGGTGGGGTCTCATAAGAGCAGAGTAGAGGGGCAGAATCACCTCTTTTGACCTGATGACCATGCTTCTTTTGATGTAGCCCAAGATACGGTTGGCTTTCCGGGCTGCAAGCGCACATTGCCAGGTCACGTTTAGCTTCTCATCAACCAACACCCCCAAATCCCTTTCCTCAGGGCTGCTCTCAATCCATTCTATCCCTAGCTTTTATGTATTCTTGGGATTTCCATGACCCACGTGCAGGACTTCGCACTTGGCCCATCATTTCCCACAGACTTGTGTATGTCCAACTTGTTTAAGTGTTTCCTAGATTGATCCTCCTCAGCTGAGGGTCACTCTTCCTTAGTCCAAGCTTTCCCATGATTCTCAGGGGCCAGGGATTCCTGAAGGCCTATATCAGGCAGTTCAAGTTCCCCATGAGAATTGCAAATACGGACTGTCTTCCAGTTTTCTGGAGACCTCATTCACTTATTCCTGATAAGGCTATCTATAACAGACACCCACCGCGACATTGCAAGCATTGGTCTGCTCCCTAATATTGACCCTTAAGCTCTGAACTAGCTCACCATCTGTCTCAAGGCATCCATCAATGCATTTCTACTGATCTCTCTCTCTGCCCGCCCTCTTCAATTGTAAGGACTGAAGATTTAGATCTTCAGTCCTCATTTGGTGACTAAAGTGAGAGGGGTTTTCTGAGAGGTTTTTGTTTGTTTGTTTTTGGCTATAGTTGCTTTCTTCATGCGTGTCCTACAGAAACTGATTGTAGAACAGCATTATGACTTCTGGCTACTTTTTCTTCTAAATTCTCTTTAAAGCAAAAATATCCCATACAACCAGTTTTAATGGAACATGACTTTTTAAACATCTTTTATTTCTACCTTTATATTACAGCCCAGCAGTCTATGCTTTTCATTTGATTGCTAAGAAAGAGAGAGAGGGGAACAAATGTCTTTCAGGTAGCCTAAAGGTGAATGCAAATTCATGAAGACTGTTTTTTCAGTGTTTTCCCGCAACCAATGAATGAGTGAATAAATAAATAAAAATCCTAGCAAACACTGGCTTGGGATGAAACCACCCTCCTTTTTGCATATATCTTGACTGGTAACATTTCCTATTACCACCTGTCTGTGATGAATTGCAGGCCTGCCTCTTTCCCCTCCTCATACTTTATTGAGCCAAAACTTCCAGTTATGAAAAAATAGCTTAGCAAACAGGATACATTGTTGTCTGCCAGTATCTCCCACTCTTTATTACTACAGCAAGAGTTCATTCTCAGACAAGTTAATAAACTTAAGAGGCTCTCTCATTTGACTTACCATTTTTTTAACCAGGTGGAAATTTATTATAGATTAATCCATTCAGAAAGACAATCTGTTCCATTTTGGCAACTACTTTGCCACTATCACTTATTGCATTATAGGGTAAACTCAACTAGTTTTAAAATACTTACATGAGAGGTAAAGATTATATTCATTTTTCGTGTCTCAAGGGAAGAAGTGAATGATGGTTAACTCAAATGATTCATATGACAATTCAAATGATGATGCTGGATATTAAAAAATTCTGATTTTACCACAATATCTGGATTACCATGTCACATTTATTCTATCTTGTATCTTCTTCCACTACTTAAGAAGTATTTTATTACTACACAAATGCATTCTTATACAAATATGATGTTACAAGGAATAAAAGTCAGGGGACTTCAGTAAAGAAAGCAAATTCTTATTCTCTAAGCATATTTGCATCAAGATGAATATGTTACCGTCAAGCAAATATTTATAAAATGCAGTGAATAGTTCTTATAAGTGGAGCTACAGCTGCCAAAATAGGTTTCCAGTTCAATACTCCTTGCACAGCCTTATCTTCTTTTCCCTTTAAGAAGAGAAGTTGGGCTTGTATTTATTTTGCAATTGATAACATGAGATTACAGTACAGCAGCAATAATGTTACTTTCAGCTCTGAGTTCACCCATTACATATAAACGTGAGTTCTTTACGACATGCCCTTTCAAAACAGAGGCGACCACGTGTGGCTGATCTTTCTTTCAAAAACCATTTAAATGTTTATGTTTTCATACAGAAGAAAAAAACCCTACCATTTAATTTTAGGTCCCAATTGCAGTATTGTTTCCCTTCCATTCTGAACACTTTCTGTTTGTCTGAGTTAACCAACATTCAGAAGGGAGTGGAGTACCTCTTTTGTGAGGAAAGTCTGTGTAAGCTGGGACTGTTTAGCCTAGAGCGGTGCCCAGTGACCAGAAGCAACAGACACAAACTGGAAGTTCCCTCAAAACATCAGGAAACACTTTTTTACTGTAAGGGTGACTGATCGCTGGAAAAGCTTGCCTAGAGAGGATGTGGTGTCTCCCTCCTTGGGAAAAACTGCAGAGTAATCTTATTTTATATACTTCACAGGAGAAAGGAAAAGCATTAGTTGAAGTTCTTATCTTTTAGCCAATAAAACCAATCGATGACATAGTCTGTATACAGAGGAGATTAGGTTGTTACTTGAAGAACTGTTGTAATTATTGCTCCTTTTGTGCTCTGTCTTTAACTCCTGAATAAGCACAGTTATTGTTTCATTTGAAATATGAAATGTCCCCAGGTCTAATCCTTTTAATGTCTGTATAACTCCCTTCTCATCTTTTTGGACAGAAATTTCTGTGTCATACCCCATCTGTCCATCCATTGTCCCTGTCCCCTTCCCCTGTCCTGCCACCCCTTATTAACCTTTTTATGCTTCCTCATTTTGGTTGTTCAAAATACAGTACAGTATAAAGAATTCATCCTGATTTTCATTTCGGTTGCCGTGTAATTATATCTAGATATAAATACATCTGCTTAAAGTCACAGCATCACTTTGTTCTATTTATCAAACTACAAACTACAAAAGAACATTCTTTGTCTTAAAGTATATGATTTGTCTTAAAGTTTTTGTGACTCCATCCTCCTCAGATACTAACAAAATATCTAAAATAATCCTAAAAATTCATTTTCATGTATCTGAGTTTTCTAATTCTACCTTTTGTTTGCATCAAGCAAGCAATTAACTAGTCCGTGTAACCTGTTTGCATTTTGCTAGTATTATAGATGTGGACGCATGGTTAAAGAAACTCCAACAAATATAATAACTGCAAGATGCCATGGTTATTCTCATCCTATGAGGCTTAGGGTTCAGTACGTTTGTATGATTGTAAACATTTAGGGTTTGCATTAAAAATTAGTGATGTACAGAAGAAAATAAATGAGAGCTAGGATGATTATTACTCATTATGGATACAGGAAATATAATTAACGTGAACATTGTTTTTAGCTGACAGCTTATAACAAATCATGAAGTATACAAACAGTTCTTAAAAAAGTTTGATTATCCCTTTAAATTAATTTTATTCCCTCTGAAATTGCCTCATAACTTTCCAGCACCCTTCCACAAAACACTATCAGGTTTTTATGCTTTCTGGTGAAAAATTCTGCCTTTTTTTCTCTTTTTAATAAGGTGGCTAAATTTGCAATTTTATTATGTGATGTCCATATGGAACTCAATGTAAAAAGAATAGCTAGCACAGAGATAAAGAATTTATGACTGAGGAAAACACAGGAATGAAATTACAGGATTTAGTACAATACAACAATATTCACTACGGTGTAATAAAGGGATCTTGTTTATGTTGAGGTCCAGAATAATCAATGTTGTAACACAGATTTGCAGATGAAAACTAAATTATGAAATTCTACGTCTCATATAAATATTTTAATTCCTTTTATTTTTACTTATTTTTTAGTGTTATATCAGATGAAACCATTACTAAATTACTGAAATTGCTTCTTTAAAAGCAGTAATTAAGATTTCCTAGCAGGCAAGGAATTAGTGTGTTCAGCAGACCATCTGGCATGGACTATGTGAGCTGCAAATACCACTTTTTGCTTTTTTTCTCCTTATGCAGATGTCATTACTCATCAAAAAGCATAGAAAAGTTGATTCTTTATTTCATTCCACACTATGTCTCAGACTATATGGATTTCTCTTGGAAGTTGCTTATAATGAAATATTTCATTTTCTTTTTTTTTTTTAAAGGAATGGCAGTTAAATATCTAGGAAGTTTTAAAAATATACTATTCATTTGCATACAGCCTCCCCCTAACAATGTGACCTTCAGTTGCTTTGAGTTTTGATTTTATGATACCTTTTTTTAATGATAGTATTGGGGAAATTAGTACAAAATAGCTATATGGCTTTCCTACTCCCCAGTATATTGTGATGATAAAGACATTAAAATGGTTGAGCAGTACTCATATGATGTATTAATAGCACTGATCAATAACCAAGGCCTGGAAGTGTGTTCTTGAGAGTGGCAAAGCTTACGTCTAGGGTGATCAAGGCAATAGTCTGTTAAGGAGTTTATTGAGAAATAACATCCATGCAGTATTCTGCAGAGATTCTTGGCATTGTGCCTGTGTTCGAACAGGAAAGGCTAGTCCTTGTTCTGTATGTTGCTCAGTCAGTTGAGGAATTTCTATTCTGTGGTCTTTTGTAGAGTGTACAAATTCCCAAATTTGCTTGACCTAGCAGCCTAAATGAAAATTCAAAGACAGGGAAAACTCATATTTAATGCAGACAAGACCTGTTTTCAAAAGTGTTGAAAGTTTGCAGTCAAAGTAAATGGTCATGGTCAACTGAAAGAACTAAATAAAAACCTGGTAGTATTTAAGATACCTTGAATAGGCTTCTTCATAAGTATGCTCATATGGTGGTGAACCAGCTAATTTATCTGAAGTCTCAAAGGACCAATTTGGTTTGGAAAGACAGTCTGCATTGATACTGAGGGTGATCATGAATTTTCTTGTCACACAGTGTGGTATTCTGGTTGGTTATTTTCAGCCTTTGTTATAGTAAAGTACTTGCTTTTTCTTTTTTAATTCACTCGGGACTGATGTTTCTTAGAACAGAGAGAGAATTTGTAAAAGACTTAAGCTGATAGCATAGTCTGCATATTATCTGACATAAAAAATATGAGCTAAAGAGGAAGGACCTGATTATGCAATTGATCTTTTTATGGTTCCTCGAACAGATATTTTGATTGGTGTAAAACAAGAAAATGCATTTCACTGCAATTCCTTCTGTGGGATTAAGAACTGAAATGGTCTGAAATCAGGCATATGGGAAAGCAAGTTAATTTTGTTGGATAGGCTAATGATCTCATTCACTTTTGATTACAGATGTATCCATTTGTTTGTTTGGATGAGTAAGCATAATATGTTGAATATTTCTAAGCTATACAATACTCTTAAATTTAAGAAGAAAGGAAAAACTTTTTTTTCTTTCTTTCAGAGACAGCCCTAAATACTTACAGGTGACAGACGATATTATGGTTTTGTGTTTGCCAAGTCCAAATTGACTGTTTAGAGACAATCTGTGGAATCTTGTTCATGAATTTTGATCCAGTCTATGAGGAGAAATTGTGCATGTACTACTGTTGTGTAGCTATTTCCTATCATATTAGGTCCTACTGACAGGATAGTTATGCTGATGGACAAATATACTAGCATATTTTAAATGCAATTTTGAAGATACTGAAAACAAATTGATGGGAAACTGCCAAATAGCTTTCTTAAATTTGATTTGGTTAAAGTTAAGAGAGTAATAACTTTAGAGATTCTAATATAAGACTTAAAGCAAAGATTTCCAAAGGATTCTGTGAATGCAGAAGAAAGAGTTGTGTCTGATTTATGATTATCTACCCAGTTAGGGAAAATATTCTGAATACATGCAAATATTTTGGATATCAGTTTCGACAGTCACAATTCACAAACCAAGTCTTTGCCAGATTACCCCACAAAAAAAAAAAAAAAAAAAGAAACTTTGCAATGAGCAATTTAGTGTCAGAAGACACAGATGAGGCTGTGCTACTCAACACCTACTTTGCCTCAGTCTTCACCAACAAGATCTCTGGATCCTCTGTGCTTAGACACAGGGCTTACGGAGGAGAGGAAATACTAGCTGTGGATGAGGATTGGTTCACGACTCAACCCATACTAGTCCTTGACACCTGACAGGCTGCATGTCTGGGTGCTGAATGACCTTGTCAGTGTCCTTCCAAGTCTCCTATCTGTCATCTTTAAAAGGTAATGGAAATAAGATACTATCCACAATGACTAGAGAAAGACAAACGTTGCACTCATCTTAAAGATAGTCCGAAAGGTCAACCCAAGAAAATAGAGAGTGGTCAGCCTTCCTGGAGTCCCTGGAAAAATCTCAGCCTGAGTCCTCTGGGAACAGTCGGCATGGATTTTTACAAAGAATAAATCATTCCAGACCCACCTGATTGCCTTCTGGGATAAAATAATTGGATTTGTGGATGAAAGGAGAGCTGTGGATGCAATCTGTCTCTACTTTAGCAAGGATACTCGGTCCAATTTTGTTCAACATATACATTAATGACCTGGATGAGGGGACAGAGTGTATCCTCAGCAAGTTCGCTGGTGATACCATACTGGGTGGGGTGGCTGACACTCTAGAGGGCCGTGCTGCCATCCAGCATGACCTGGACAGGCTGGAGAGCTGGGCAGAGAAGAACCTAATGACGTTCAACAAGAGCAAGTGCAAGGTCCTGCACCTGGGGAAGAAGAATGCTAGGCACCAGTATACGTTAGGGGCGGACCTGCTGGGAAGTAGCTAAGGAGAAGGATCTGGGTGTCCTAGTAGACAGTAAATTATCTATGACCCAGCAATGTGCCCTTGTTGCCAAAAAGGCCAATGGAATCCTGGGCTGCATAGGGAAGAGTGTGGCCAGTAGGTCGAGGGAGGTCATTCTCCTCCTCTACTCTGCACTGGTGAGGCCACAACTGGAATACAGGCAACTGCTGAGGAAAGGCTGAGAGAGCTGGGACTCTTTCGCCTGGAGAAGAGAAGGCTGAGGGGAGACCTTATTATGGCGTATACGTATCTAAAGGGTGGGCTGAAGGAAGATGGAGCCAGGCTCTTTTCAATGGTTCCAAGTAACAGGACGAGGGGCAATGGGCACAAGTTAAAACATAGGAAGTTCCGTTCAAATACACGGAAAAACTTCTTTACGGTGAGGGTGACAGAGCACTGGAACAGGCTGCCCAGGGAGGTTGTGGAGTCCCCTTCTCTGGAGATTTGCAAGACCTGCCTGGATGCAGTCCTGAGTAATGTGCTCTGGGCAATCCTGCTTTGGCAGTAGAGTTGGACTAGATGATCTCTAGAGGTCCCTTGTGACTCTGAAGATTCCGTGTTTACATGATTCTGTGATTTGACATTATCTCAAATAATGTTCCTGTTCAGAAGTTGGGACATTTTTGGCCTAATTAGATGGAAAAATCCATAGGTAAAAAACCAGTCAGATGACTGGGATCAGAGGATGGTGGTTAATGGGTTAATGGGTTGGACGTTGGTAACAGGTACCATAGGAGTCTATATGGGAAAATGTTCTGTTTAACATCTTTATCAATGAAATGGAGGAAGTGATGTAGTGCACTCATTAAATTTGCATCTGACACCAAGTTGGGAGTGATCAGTAAATAAGCTGAATGTCAGTTCTGACATTGTGTGGAGAAATATGTTGACAGAACCTCCTGAAATTCAACAAGGACAAATGCAAAGTCCATCCTCTAGAAAGAAAAATCCCCTGGCAAAAATACAGACTGGTGACTGATAAGCTAGAGAGTAGCAGCCCTGGGAAGAAGGCTCTGAGGCTCCTGGAGCACAGCGAATTGAATGTGAGCCAGCAGGGCACCCTGACAAAAAAGGCAATAAGTAGCATATGGAGCTGTACGAACAGCAGCACAGTCAGAAGTTCAATGGGAGCAATTACCCACCTCTACTCATCTAAGACCCCATCTAGATAACTCGCCTGGTTACATTTACACACACACACACACAGAGTAAAAGAAAGATGTAAATAAGTTGGAGGAAGTTCTATGGAAAGCCACCAGGATTGTTGGAGCTGGACCACTTACTCTCTGAGGAGAGACTAAGGGACCAGGGCTTGTTCATCCTGGAGAAGAGATGGCTGTGGAAGACATAACAGCAGCCCCCAGTGCCTAGGGAAAGGTCAGAAAGCAGATGGAGCTAGGTTCTTCCCAGCAGCGTGTGGCAGAAGAATGGGAGGCAAAGAAGGAAACTCAAAACAGAAGTCGTTCAGATAGCACACAAACTTTTTCTCCATGAGAACAGTCAGGTAATGGAGCAGGTTGTGCCACCTCCATCCAGGTTTTGAAGACCCAACTGGAAAAAGCCCTGAGGAACCCTCTCTGACCTCAGAGTTGATCCTGCTTTGAGCAGGACCTTCCAAGGTCCCTTCCAGCCTAAACTATCATTTGGTTCTGTAATGCAACTATATTAAGTTGTGGGTGTCAGGAATGTCCCATTTACTTCTGGGACTGTTCTTTTAATACTACTTCATGAATAGCAGTCATATAGTATTAAATAGCATAACAGCTGACCAGACTGGATTTTTCAGTGGGCTCCCCTTCTGAAGTTACATCATCAAATGTTTTTTAATGTTTAGATAATTATCTAAATACTAATTAATTAACAATGAGGAAACAATTGTGAATGTGATTATTTACATTTCATGGTCTAGATTGACGTACTTTTTACTGCAAGGGTAACACAAGAAAAAACAAGGGTAACAAGGGTAACAGAAGAAAAAAAAAGAAAATACCTCTATGCACAAGTACTGTGTCTCATATAAGAGAAAAGACATAACAATCAGGAAATATTAAGCTGATATGTGGGGCAGAAAGACTGACACATTATCTCAGGTCATACCCTTCCAAAAATGTACTGAAATTACCTTATGTGTAAAACAGGTATTGCTATTTTTCAGGAAAGAGAAGTTGCTTAGCTTTGGTGATATTTCTAAATTCAAAAGGTCAGCGTTTTGCTCTGGAGCTTTGTGTTGGTCATCCAGTCTCTCCTGAAACACAGAGGTGTTTCTATTACGTAGGAATTCCTGGGATATTTACTTTTTAATTTGTCTGCTACGTGTATTTTACAAGTCAAGGTAGAGGAGGAGAACATCTATGTTTCCCTAGTATTAGGTAAAGCTATGTGTTAGTGTTCAATTAATTAAAGTAAATAAAAATATTGGTATAGAATTTATTTATGTTTTTAGGTAAAACTTACCTGCTGTTATTTTCAGACTTTAAGATTTTGTTATGTATATAAACTCCCTAGTGATACCAGCTTTTTAAATGTATTTGCTGCCTTCATTAACAAAACTATTCTATAATATAGAGAAAACATCCACGAAAGCATTGAAAAATGCATCTCCTTTAAAACAGCAATTAGAAGTGAGTCTCTCTACTGTCCAGTATTGACTTTTGCAAGTTGAAAGAATTCACATGTATCTTTGTTTTTGAATTGTTTCTGTAATGAGAAGAAAATGGGCTTTCACATTAATTTAATCACATGATATTTCCTTAGTAGCTATAAATTTCAGTAAATCTATAATCTTGAAATGCACTTATACTTTTCTCTTTTCTTTATTATCTAGTGAATATTTTGTTTTCCTTCCATTTCTACTGTAGTGCTAATTCCCTTGTGTTGTTCCTTCTTCATTATTTAACACAAATATCCTGATTCTGATGATAAGAAAGTTTGCTCTTAAAAAGTATTTATGCTCATAATGTTGTATCCAAATATAGGAAAATGTGTTCTAGTTTTTTCCATTTTTATTTTGTTTTAAAGAACATCCATATGAAGCCAATTTAAATTTAGTTTCTACTTTCACAATGGAGAAATGACAATTAGTATCCTCTTTACCAGTGTATTTTTTTTTCTTAGTGGATTTTTTTTTTTCTTTTAAAGAATGTTTCCATAAGTGTTTCCATTTGGTTTCCGTGAATAAATTTTCCTTTTCACTCCTTGCCTGCATACAGATCCTGACTTAATTCCATTTTCCCTAAGGAAAATTTGGAGCGAGGATTCCACTTGAAGCGCAAATGAACAAGAAAGAGCCATTAGAGACAAAAGGATTTTGTAAATCATTAACATCAGCAGAACCCCTTGATCCACCTCTACCTATTGCTAGGGTTTCTTTTCCCTCAGTAACAATTTATGAATTTTAATTTCACAGAATTTGGATATCCTGGTCATAGAGTGTCACAAAATACTTGTCATGAGGAAACAAAAGAAAAAAAAAAGGAAGACAGTAATTCAGATATTCAGATAATGTAAATCAATATCATGCCATCCAATTTAACAGAACTCTGTTGGTTTAAGAAATTACTTCAGCACACACATCCACCACCTGCAGAAAAACATCCATTAAGTAAACTGGAAGACTGGAAATGGGCAAAACAACAAATATAAGATTCTGTGTTCTATTTTGAAGAATAGTTTTCTACAGTGAATTTAGAAAAGAATACTAGCACAGTAATATTTTAAATGTTGAACAATTAACCTTTTTAATTACAGTAACCAATCATCTTGCTGAAACCATATGTAACCTTCAGAGTAACAACTTTCTTGCTTCGAGATTAATATTTTACATGTGGCAGTTTATGGAAAGCCTAAAGCTAAACACATAAATTTGTCTCAGCAAGAAAAAGAGAGAAGCTGATTAGATCAAGCACAAAAATATATTTTTAAACCATGCATTATTAAGAAAGGGGAAATAAAGAGAAGTAGCTGAGTTGCTTAACGGATTACCTCTGAGATATCATGAAAAACAGTCTGTAAAAGGCTTGAAGAGGTCAGCAAGTCCACTCCCGACCCTACAGCAAAATATACTATTCACAAGCAATGCTAGACAAATGTTGCCAAAAGGGAATGCAAAGTCTAGATCTGCTTTCTATACAGAATAATTTATACAATCTATTCTAGTGTTTAACTAGGACATGTTTAAACTTCTGAAAGCACTGTACAGAAATGTTCTGTCTATCTTAAGCTCATTATTTCTTGTCCTATCCAAATATTTTCAGTAACCTCCTCTTCCATTTTGCAATTATCTTTTAAGTATTTGAGGACTTGTATTTCAGGTTTCTTTTCCACGGAATATACAGCCTGGAACAGTTGCGTTTCCTAGACCTGCTTATCTTTTTCTTCTGAATCTTCCTCCTGCAATATTTTTAGAAGTTGGTGGGGAGAGGATTTGAAATTTCCAAGGCTGTACTTGACTTGAGACATTAGCTAAAAAAAACCCCAAAACAAAACAAAAAACCCCACCCTTCATCTATTCAACAAAATACTTACCTTCATTAAGCCCAGCAAGCACGAGTTTCCCAAGACTATGAAGGCACTTTTTATTGCTCCTTGTTTTCCCCATTAGCTTTGTTTATTTTTGTATTTCTATAGCTAATTAATTCTTCCTAGTTACAATACTCTATACTCCCCCTGAATTTGAATTCTACTTATTTTATTTCATTTTCAAAATGCACTTGAGTTTTATTCTGTTTTCCTATGTACTTGCAAGTCCAAAGATGTTCAAAAGTCCAAAACCTAAATGTCTGCACAGTATAAAGACCTTTTTGAGAGATCATCCATAATTAAACATTTAGCTCCAGATGAGTAACTCATCCCTTTACTCTTAGATGTGAGTATTTAGAGAATACTCTCTGAAATTTTATCTCTTGTGCTATCACTCACAGACCAATATTTTCAGTCTCCTAATGTTCTTAAAACCCCTTTATGGCAGTATTATTAATTAAAGTGATAATATGCAACTGTCATTATAACTGTCATTATATTAACCAGTCAGAAGGTGAGGAAATTCTCATCAGTCTATAGTGTTAATATTCAGGATTCTGAATACTAGAAGTCAGGCAGAACATTTCTTAAGGTGTTTCATTCTGACAAATAAGGATGCTCATTTTCCTAAAAAGACAAATTCTAGCTTTACATGTCCTTATGACTGTCTTTGGTAAATCAGTTTGAATCTCACAGATATTAGGTCATGTTCTTCCTTCATCCCTGAGAAGATGTGGTACTAATTTTCATTGTAATAAGATGTTTTATCAAGAAAATAATCTCATCTATGAGAATTATCCAGCTGCCTGCTCCCTCTTTGCATAGTATTTCATTTACCTATCCTATACTGCAGCAATCCTCTCAATTAATCTAGTTTTCCCACCAGTAGAAGAGTTATTTGCAGCATGTCAATTTACCATGACTTTAGATGATGCCAACAGCCATAGGCTCTACACGTCTTTCCACAGGCAGGCCACGCCCACACCAACCGTGTTTTGTTTTTCATCTCTCCAATGAGTTGTATGCCATAGATCTCACAAATCCATACCAGTACATAGGTGGAGGCTTTACACTTAGGTATGTTTTCATTACTTAGTCATCACTAGTGGAAATGAAAGAATTGTTACACTGTGGAGATCATTTGGCTCTAGAGATATTTCCCAGACATTGCAATTTTCCTTCTAAGGACTTAATTACTACACTTTCTCCTTCCAAATATCCTTAATGGCACTGCTAACTTTAAAATCCTTTTTGCCTATATGATCCCTGCCAGTACAGAGCTTTTCTATTGACTGTAGTAATTTTTTAACAACTCTGACAGAACGATAGCAAGAATTAAGAAATTTACTAATATGAGTTTCTACCCATTTCCCAGCAGGCAGCTGGACTAACATACGTACTGCTGACTGCTAATATAAATGTGAAGGTGCAGCATTAGGCTTCCTGTAGACATCAGGGGCTACCAAGGGGCTGTCAGGTCAGGGCCTGGTAGTCAGGACTTGTTCCATTAACCCAGCCAGGAACAGGGCAGTTGGGGAGCACTGGGACACTCCCAGCCCCAGGCATCCTGAACTTCCCTGGGGATAGAGCCAGGCTGAGAAAATCATCTTCAAACACATATAGGAAGCCTACAGGGGGTGGAAGCAAGGACAGGTAGTCTGGGAGGAATACAGAGAAATTCTCCAAGAATCCAGGGATCAGGTTAGGAAAGCTAAAGCCCAGATAGAGTTAAATCTGGCCAGGGACATCCAGGGCAACATGAAAAGCTTCTATAGGTATGTCGGTGATAAAAGGAAGACTAGGGAAAATGTGGGCCCTCTCCAGAAGGAAACAGGAGACCTGGTTACCCAGGATATGGAGAAGGCTAAGGTACTCAATGAGTCAAAACCAGGTTCAAGACCATCTGAGGAACCCAAAGGTGCACAAGTCTATGGGACGTGATGAGATGCATCAGCGGCTCCTGGGGGAACTGGTGGATGAAGTTGCTAAGCCACTATCCATCGTATGTGAGAAGTTGTGGCAGTCTGGTGAAGTTACCACTGACTGGAAAAGGGGAAACATAACCCCCATTTTCATAAAGGGAAAAGAGGAAGACCTGGGGAACTACAGGTCAGTCAGTCTCACCTCTTCTACCAGCAAGATCATGGAGCAGATCCACCTGGAAACTCTGATAAGGCAGACAGGAAGTAAGGAGGTGATTTGTGACAGCTGGCATGACTTCGTTAAGGGCAAATCATGCCTGAAAAATTTCGTGGCTGCCTATGATGAGGTTACAGCATTGGTGGATAAGGGAAGAACAACTGACATCATCTACCTGGACCTGTGCAAAACATTGGTCACTGTTCTGCACCACATCCTTCTCTGTCAATTGGAGAGACATCAATTTGATGGACGGACCACTCGGTGGATAAGGAATTGGCTGGATGGTCACAGTGAAAATGTTGCAGTCAACGGCTCTGTGTCCAAGCAGAGACCAGTGACGAGAGGCGTTCCTCAGTGGTCAGTATTGGGACAGGCGGTGTTTAACATCTTTGTCAGCAACACGGACAGTGGGATTGAAAGCACCCTCTGCAAGTTTGCCGACAACACCAAGCTGTGTGGTGCAGTTGACATGCTAGAGGGAAAGGATGCCATCCAGAGGGTCCTGGACAGGCTGAAGAGGTGGGCCAATGCCAACCTCATGAAGTTCAACAAGGCCAAGTGCAAGGTCCTACACCTGGGTCGCAGCAATCCCAAGCACAAATACAAGCTGGGCAGAGAATGAATTGAGAGCAGCCCTAAGGAGAAGGACTTGGGGGACTTGGTTGACGAGAAACTCAACGTGAGCCAGCGATGCGCGATCACAGCCCAGAAAGCCAACCATATCCTGGGCTGCATCAAAAGAAGTGTAGCCAGCAGATTGAGGGAGGTGATTCTGCCCCTCTACTCCGCTCTCATGAGACTCCACCTGGAGTACTGTGTCCAGCTCTGGAAGGCCCAACATAAGAAGAACATGGACTTGCTAGAGTGAGTCCAGAGGAGGGCCACAGAGATGATCAGAGGGCCCTAGCACTTCTCCTGTTCAGACAGGCTGAGAGACTTCGGATTGTTCAGCCTGGAGAAGAGAAAGCTCTGGGGATACCTTATAGCAGCCTTCCAGTACTTAAAGGTGGAGCTACAGGAAAGATGGGGAGGGACTTTTTATCAGTGAGTGTGGTGGCAGGATTTGGGGGAATGGTTTTAAACTGGAAGAGGGTAGATTTAGATTTAGATTTGCTATTAGGAAGAAATTCTTTGCTGTGAGGGTGGTGATACACTGGAACAGGTTGCTTAGAGAAGTTGTCGATGTCCCCTCTGTGGAAGTGTTCAACGCCTGGTTGGATGGGGCTTCAAGTAAACTGGTCTAGTGGAAGGTGTCCCTGCTCATGGCAAGGGTTTTGGAAGTACATGATCTTTAAGGTTCCTTTCAATCCAAACCCTTCTATGATTCTATGATGTTGTAGAACAGGGCCAGGCTGTGACACAGCGAGGCTGGAGCTCAAGCTAGTCCCAGCGAAGCAGCCCCATTTGTGAGGGAAAGGAGTCAGGCCTTACCAAGACCAGAATTATTTTCCCCATGGTCACCAGATGGGCTCTTTTCCAGCTGGCCCTGAGCCCAGGCCAACAAACATCCAGGAGTGAGGAGATGTGCTCAGGGCCCTTGCAGTAACTTCTTAGTCCTCAAAGCTTTACTCAGATACCAAAATTTAGATATCCATATCTGACTATGTTCCTACCATGGTCAATGGCAGCCAAATCAGTCAGTGAAACTTGGAGATGAGAGTCAGCTTTTAGCTGTAGCAGTGGATGTTATTTCTGGTGTGCTAAGAAATCTTAAATATCCACAAGGGTCTGACAGTCAACCCTTTTGGATGAAAAGCTAAGGCTGGGAATAATATAATTATTTAATTTTCCAAATTGGCTGTCTGTGTCTCTTTTTTGGCAATGTACTTGTACCATGGAGAGCTGTACAGCTATTCAAATACAAGAATAAATCAAAGCTAGCTAAATAGATTTATATTTGCAGACCCTTGGACGCCTATATTTATACACTTCAATTTAGGGGTATGATTCTGGAGCTGAATCCTGTCCCAGCAGCATGAAGAAAGAATAAAGACAGTACTTTGACAGAAATTGGATGATTTAGTTTTCTTCAAACGGAGCTGCACTGTGTGTTTGATGTTTCATCATCCTTCAGTAGTACTTAGCTTGCTGGAGTATTGGTGTGGATACAGTCAGTGTTATCAGTGTAAAACTTCATATCTTTACCATGTGGAGTACATATCCAGTGTTTTATCTTTGGTGATACAGGAATCTTTGTGATTCCTGAAATTTGAGGTGATCTGGCTTAATCTGTTGTATCTGTTGAGAAAACGTTGCTATTTACATCTAAATTCTGAAACTGGAAATCACATGGGAAGGAACTATTTTCACAGAGTTGGGTAAGTCTCAATGCAGGGTTTAAAATAAATTAATAAAGGCTTAGACCCTTTACTTGCTGACAAGTAATCTTTACTTAACAGTAACTTCTATTCTATTCTATATTAAATATAAAATTTATATTCTTTCATTTTGCTCTCTTCAGTTCAGTTATGATTTGGAAGTATCATAGATAGTACTCTTTCTTTTATGAGAACTTGGACTTAAGCAATCCTTAATTCAAAGATACCTTTTTATAGTATTCAAAAACACTGTCTGCAGCTCTTAAAATTAGATTTTGTTTCACTTTGCTTTTGGTTTTTAATGAGATGGGGTCCTAGGATTCTTGTGTAAAATATGAGTAGATGAGCAGGTTTGAAAATATACACTTGAAAAGTCACAGAGATCAGAGGATATCCCTGCTGACTGGAAGAGGACAAATGTCATACCCACGTACAAGAAGGGCTCAAAAGAGGATCCAGGAAACTACAAGCCCATTAGTCTTCAATCCCTGGGAAAGTAATGTAACGAGTTCTCCTAGAACCTACTACAAACCAGATGAAACAGGTGACTGGGAAAAGCCAGTACGTATTTATGAAAGGCAAGTCATGACAGACTAACCTGATCATCTTCTACAACAAAATAAGATTTTCTGTCAACATGGGGAGAGCAGTGGATGTTATTTACCTGGATGATGGGATTGAAAGCACCCTCACCAAGTTCAATGATGACACCAAACTGTGTGGTGAGATAAACATGTCAGAAGGGAAAGCCATCTTACAGAGACATCAGGACAGGCTAGAAGAGTGGGCTCGCAAGAACTGTATGAAGTTTAACAAAGGCAGGTGCAAGTCCTGCACCTGGGATGACATAACCAAAAAAGCCCAGTACAGGGTAGGATCTGTGTGGCTGGGGAGCATCCTTGATGAAAGGGAACGGGGATCCTGGTGGACGACAAGCTGAACATGAGTCAGCAGTGTGCTGCAGCAGCAACAAAGGCAAATCAGACCCTGGATCACTGGAACAACCTCCTCAGTCACTGGAAGTTTTCAAGATGCAATTCTAGAGTGTGCTAGATGATTTCATGTAAGCTCCTTTTGCCACAAAATATTGAGCCAGCTGATCTTCTGAGGTCCCTTCCAACATGGAATCTATCATTCTATGAAATTGTGATTTAATTTACATAAAGGAAATTGAAGGTGTTCCTTGAAATTATTGAAGATTTTCCTTGAAAATCATCAGAAATATTCATTTTAATTTGAGATTTAATGAAAAAAAAACCACCCACCTAAAAGACTGTTGTGCTTGATTTAACCAAATTGTAGAACTGCATCTATTAAAAAAATGTCCTTGAATGTGACCATAGTTTATGATGCATTTCAAGAAATAAAAGACTTGGATCTTAGTAATTCATATTTTTTTTGGTTATTATTTGTAGTTGTAGTTTTTATGTTCTGGAATAAGTTTTTTTTTTTGGTATACATTTATTATTTATTTAAAGCTTATTGAATTCACAAGTTCTAGGTTCTACAACTGACATAATGCTACAAGACATAGTTGATAAGCTTAGTATCTGGACTTCAGTGCACAAAATATCTGCAGTTATTGATGCAGAAAAGGCAAAATGCGTTATAGCTATTATTTCCTAAGTGTTAATATTCAATCACTACTATTTAATAAAACTATGTTATGATTGTTTATTTTGTTTTCTGCTTTCATAATTCTACCTCGTCTGATTATATATCACTGGTTTTCAAGTTTGCAGTTTATTATAAGGTCACATTGTAAAATGTCATCATGTAAGATGACATTCATTTAAAATAAAAGGTGCTTTATCAGTACCAAACTAATGAAGTACGAAATATTTTTTAAGCACTGTGCAATGATGCTGGAGATTTCTTAAGAAAATTCTGTTCATAACTATTAGGCTGAATGTGCTCCTAGTTGCCTTACCATATTTCAGGCCAGGGGACTTTTTTTCTTTGTATCAATTTTGAAAACACAGAAAAAAGAAAGGAACTAGAGAAAACCTCTCCAAAATTATTTAGACCAATCAGAATTAAGAGTCTGCCTATATAAGTTAATGTAAAGTAACAATTCCCAATAATTATTTCTTTATCTTATTTATTTCTTTTATCTTATACATGGTGTTAAGCCTATTTTTCTAAATAGCTATCATGAGACAATTGATATTTAACGGTAGACGTTTTTGTAGCTTTTGTTCTCAGGCATGTATTCACGGTTATTTAAAAGTCTAGCTTTTTTGACTGAATGACAGCAAGTATTTTTATGTAGATATGGGAGAAAGTTACTTCTATAGAAGTAATTGAAGTTGTTTCCATTTTTTTCAAAATATTTTGTAATAGAGTCAGAAAACTGCATGAATGATGATCAGTAACCGCTGTTTAGCATTTCACTGCAAGAGCATCATGGGGTAAATATATGGTCCTTTTTAAAAGTTTTGTCTTTCTTTGCAATGATCAGCTTGATGGAAAATATGTGTCTACTATCACCTTTTCAAGTTAATACAATGAAGTTAAGCAAGGAGAAAACTTTCTATGAGATTTTATTTTTCTTGTCTGTACTAAGCACACAAAAATTAAAGATTCAAGCACTGGGTGAGACTGATACAGTTCAAGTTTGGCATTTAGAAAAAAAATAAATGTAAGAAATCTTAACTTCTCAGTTTTGGGGTTTTCTTTTTTTTTGTTTGGTTGGTTTTCTTTGTTTGGGGTTTTTTTTTTTTTTTTTTTTGTAAATTCTGAGATACGTGCATACGTATTCTGAGATACGTCCATAGATACGTGCATACATATCCGGTCTGATCCTTATAAGTCTCAGGCTAATAGGTAGAACTATTACAAAGGCTGTGCACATGAAAAGGCTTTTCTCCCTTAAAAACCCAGCTTTGTGAAGCATTAGATAACAGGCTGTAAACATTATTAAGCAGAAATTATTCTTTAATATTCTTTGCCTTTATACATTAAATAGCTTCATCATTTGTCCTATGTATGTCCATGGACAGGAATGTATGCTCTATGAACTGTGAAAAAAACCCAACAACTTACTTTTATTCTTCACGTTTTTTTCTTTCATGATGTGAACAAAATCCAGGCAAACTCTCTGGTTCCATTTGAAAAACATCATTGATTGTAAATGGATATATGTACTCAGCAGGCTTAAATATATTGTTATTCTGTTTCCTTTAAGTAAAATATCAGATATGGTATATAGTTTATATGCTACATAATTTGCCTACATAATAGTAATCTATGAGTGTTGGAAAGATCATTTGATATCTTGACATGAAAGGAGATTTATTAAAGACATTACTAGAAAACTAGATAACTAATTAGAATCTATTTGTTTGTGCTTCGCATGAAGCTATAGATAAACTAGAAATAAGTTTAAAAAAAAAAAGCAAGAACCTTCTCTCTCTTACTCTTCGATCAATGTAAATGACATTTTGTTTTTAAGGACCAACTTCTTTTGCAGTACGTGCTGGTGAATAAATAATACAACACATTAATTCCTTATAAAGAAAGACCTGAGAGAAAGTCACCCCACAGGACTTCTACATATGAAATCGGTCTGTAAAAAATGCGAGTTCTGAGGTTACATCTGTATGTTAAAGAATTTGCTAAGACTAAACTTAATTTTTTTCTGATTTTTTTTTTTTTAAAAAAACATTGTTCATTGCCTCCATGCCAACAGGTTTTTCTTTAGGCATAGCATAAAATGTTGTTCTATCTTTGACTCTGTCCATTGCCATAATTTCCAGTAACAAGCTCTGACTCAAAATGAATCTAATGATTCCCTTTAAAACTGTATCATAATATAGTAGTACTATTCACCAGTCAAGTATCTTCAGTAGCTTCCAATTCATTTTAACCTGGACTTTCTTCCCTTAAAAAACCTGTGGTCAATATGAAAATGCATAACTACCTTTTCAAAGCAATATCTATTAACTTGTACCAGCAAATAAGTTTTTCTGTTGCATGTTACCTTACTTACATCTTTGCTTTCTCTTGAAAGTTACTGTTAGTGATTACCCTGTAAAAGTCAAACTGTATGCCATGGTTAACAGGCCTCCTAAATTCACAGTCTGATATCCATTTAAAGCTTTTGGACTCTGTTCTAGAGTCACATTCTCTTTTAAGAATGTTAGTAAGCGTGGCAAGGACAAATTTCTAGCTATGCATTAATATTATTCTTCCATTAAAAACTGCAATGAAGATGTAATTTAGATGGTCTCTAGTAAAGCCCGTTACTCCTCTGTGTTTTCTTCTGCAAAGATAAAGTCAGACTCCTTCTGATCTCTTTTTCCTTGTCTAAAATGCCTGGAGAAATTACTATCTTTCTACACTTACCTTTTTTTCAGACCTTTTGACTCCCAATGTGCCCGTTTCTCTACTCACATCAGATGATCAGTGTCATCTCCAAGTCACTATAGCTAAGTTACAGCAGGACCCAGTTAACCTTTCCAGTTCCAGATCTTCCCCAGATCCCAGATTAAATGAAAGCGTGACCCTTCTCCTCTCAGCACTTTCTTTCTTCACAGAAACTCAGACAAGGCAGCTGCTTTCACTGGAAATGGCAGCACTTTCTGGGGACACCTGATGTGAATAGTACAGTGAGCAGGATCCTGATGCACCTTAGGCTTGCAGCTAAAACGCAGGAATGGGTTGCATTACTTCTTTAATTCTGTTGGTTTGCTTTGATTTTTATTAACTCTTTCTTCTCCTTTTCCCTCTGAAATGATACTTCAAACCTGAGAGGCTTATTAAGGTTTAAGAATTCTCCGCATTTAACTGGATGCTACCAGTTACTAAATTTTATCTATTTTACTGTTTCATCTGTGGTGTACAAGGAATAAAAAGGGCCAAAAAGGCTTGTATACAAAACAGAGCTTGCAGACTTACAAAATGGTGGAATGAGAAAGGTCTGGTGGCAAACGTGTGTGCGTGTGTATATATTTGTACTTGCATATATTTTCTCAACTGTCTGAGAATACTACCAAAGCTTCTAATATTCTTCACAGCTATTCTAGATAGCAACTTACAATACCATTAGTTAATATTTTGGAATTTTATAGAGTTCCTTCTAGTTCGTGAACAATTTACAAAACTAATTACACTATACTATTATAAAACAGACTGCTACCTATTACCTATAAAAGACAGTAATGCATGCACTTACTGACTATGCTTGTGTAGACTGTTACGCATGGTATGAGCTTCTAAGACAGTGAAACTGATTAAATTATTGGCAGAGAAGTCTTCAACACTTTCCATGAACATGATACAAATCTCAAGTGTAACTTAAATCCGTAAAATTACAGAATACAATCCAGGATGCAACAAAAGAACCTTAGCTCAGAATTCAGACTTGTTGAACATTTTCAGTTCTAAATTCATATTACATGTAGAGCAAGTACCATTAAAATCTTGACATTTACTGCTGATGGTAGTTAAACTTCATATGGTATTTGCAGTACTCCCCATTCCAAGCATAGGGGAACTGCAAATGCCTCACTAATGGTAAATACCACAGTGTGATAAATGTCAAGACTTTAATGGTTCACTGTAATCATTATGGGATAGATTCTGATAACTTATCCCAAAATGGGTAGCATCTTGTTCCATGAAGAATCTCCCTGACTTTAACAGGACTGTTTGTGATAATGTTTGGTAGAAAAGCAAGCTCATCTTTGTAGGTATCTACTGCAATTTTTTAAGTTGAATAACTGTCCATATTATGTCCTCATATGCCTTGCAGCTTTTCTTTAAGCTGTTTTTTTGTAAACCCATTTCCAAACTAGAAAAGTCCCCTAAAGCATCGTCTAAGGCAATTCCTGCTTGATATAGTGTAGGAAGATATGAAAATGTATGAAATACATTAACACACCAGTGAATTTGAGCTAAAAAACTCTAATGATGAAAGCATATATTTGTTTGGCCTTGGACGTTAGGTTATACAACCCATGCAGATTTTGACTAGTGTAGTAGCTGTAAATGGCAAGGGATGTTTTTTTTGGTGGGAGAAGGTGGGGAGCTGCAGGGTTGGCATCTGGGGGAGAAGGTCAGGGCCACAGCCAGTTGGTTCCAGTCAGCTCAGCAATGGACCCACCATAGGACAACGGTAAGCCCGTTAGAGGACTTTGTGCCGCCTCTGTGAAAAGATATTTAAAAAAGTGGAGAAAAGCTGGAGAGAGGAAGGAGGAAGAAACAACAAGGTCAGAGGAGTAGGAGGAGATCCATGGCAGAGCAGGCACAGCCCCAAAGGGGCTGCAGCCTGTAGAGGACCCATGCCAGAGCAAGTACACCCCCTAGAAACTATGGTGCATAGATAAGCCCACATCAGATCAGGCATACCTCCAAAAAGGGAATATGTCATGTGGAGGAACCACGCCAGTGCATAGGAAGCAAGTAAGAAGGAAAAAGCAGCAGGAAAAAAAAAAAAAAAAGAATGATAAATAAGGAGTGGCAGAAAGAAAAAGCTACGCACTGACCCCAATATCCAGTGCCACTTGTTGCTTCACTGAAGAGACTGAGTGTAACCTGCAGGAAGGGAGAAGAGGTGTCTGGAGTGGAGTGGAGACTAGGAAGCAAGGAGGAAAGGTGTTTGAAGAGAAGTGAGGCTGGGAGTGAAGTTGAGCCTGGGAAAGCAGCAGGAAACTTATTTTTCCATGAATGTTTAAATGTTTGTCTCCTGTTGTGGGTTAACCCTGGCAGGTAGCTAAGCTCCACAAAGCCGCGTGCTTAACTCCCCTTGGTGGGACAGGGAAGAGAATCAGATGGGTCAAAGTAAGAAAACTCATGGGTTGAGATAACGACAACTAAATAGATAACGCAAAGTTGTACGTGCAAGCAAAGCAAAAATAGGAATTCATTGACTGTGTCCCACTGGCAGGCAGATGTTTAGCCATTTTCAGGAAAGCAGGGCTTTCCTGAAATGGTTACTTTCCTGTAATGGTTACTTTGAGAAGACTGACTCCATAACTGTCCAAATGTCCCCTCTTTCTTTCCACCAGCTTTTATTGCTGAGCGCAGTGCCATATGGTATGGGATATCCCTTTGGTAGTTGGGGTCGCTGTCCCAGCTGTGTCCCTTCCCAACCTTTTGCCCACCCCTAGCCTACTTGCTTGCAGAGCAGCACGAGAAACAAAGAAGGCCTTGACACTGTGTAAGCACTGTTCAGTAACAGCTAAAACATGAATGTATTATTAAAACTGTTTTGGCCACAAATCCAAAGCACAGTGCCATGTGAGCTACTATGAAGAAAATTATCCCAACCAAAGCTAGTACAAAATTTTTCCCAATACTAGAGTCAATAATTAAATGTTTAGGTTATGTTAATTAGCAATACATGAAATTAAATTCACCAATTTACATTTGTTTTGCTCATGACAGTAATTGGTGAGTGATTTTCCTGTTTTCTTCTCAATCTGCAAGTTTCCTCATTCCTGTTCTTACCATCCTCTCCCAGTTCCTGCTAAGGAGAGGGGCAGTAAGCAAGCAAGTCATTGTGTGGGAACTTGGCTGCTAACCAGGGCCAGTTCATCACAACTAGGAATTGGCTAGTGTTTGCATAGTTTATGCTTGCTCTGGTATACCATGAATGCATAACTTTAGTAAGGCAAAGAAAGGAGTGTTGAATTCTGGTCTTTCCATCTGCCCCCATAGGTTCTTGGGGTTGGATCTATACTGATAGTTCATCCTGTGTGAGGTGGGCCTGTCAATTTAGATTTAGCAGAAGTGCTTCTGAAATCCACCATCTGGGTGAGCCTATTAACAATTTTCCAACTCCATGCTGCAAAAAGATGTAGGAATAAGGAGGGACTTTATCAGGGAGTGAAGTGATAGCACGAGGCGTAACAGCATTAAATGAAAGAGAGTAGATTTAGATTTAGTTTTGCTATTAGGAAGAAATTCTTTGCTGTGAGGACAGTGAGGCACTGGAAGAGGTTGCCTAGGGAAGCTGTGGATGCCCCATCCCTGGAAGTGTTCAAAGCCAGGCTGGATGGGGCTTTAAATAACCTGTTCTAGTAGAAGGTGTCCCTGCCCATGGCGGTGGGGTGGGGTGGGGGGGTGGAACTAGATGATCTTTAAGGTCCCTTCCAACCCAAACTGTTCCATGTTTCTAAGTTTCTATGCTTCTATGATTCTGTGATGTCATGATGCTACGATACAGTTGCTTCTTTTGTTGTCTAATACTTAGAGTTTCATGCTAAGAAAGTACGTAATTTCCATGGTGGGCTAAATGTCTTGACACTTAGTTCAGTCACAAACTTTTGTATTAGAAACTGTTTCCATAGAAGGAATATCACTCAGTAGATCTTTGTGCATTTGCAAAAGGGGCTACAATAGCCCCTGGAAGCCACAGGCTAATTTGTCCACCACATTAAGTTATACATGGTATAAATATGTATGGGGAAAACAAAATAGATGGATTTTTGTTTGCATTTCTGTTCTACTCCAAAATAAATAAAAAAAAAAACAAACATGTAAGTCCTTATCCTGAAATCTTGTAATGAAATATGTTTCAGTCATCAGAAGCAATTTGAAAAGCAATTTCTTTCCTTTTTATTGTTTTGACATCTTTGTACTACTTCACTTTATAATACAACTGAATCTGCAAGGTAAATTTCTGATGTATTTTTAGACTGCCTTTATAGTGAAGAGAAAGACTGCTTGCTAAATATACAGGCCTTGTAGATATATACAAAGGCCTTGTATATACAGGCCTTTAGCTGTTGTGATGTAACATGAGCTTTATGTAAATTTGAAGTTATTATTCATTTTCTGACAAAAAAAAAAAAAGAAAAAGCTAAACTTTCACTAGTTTAAGAATAATGGACAAGTCTTTTTCTAGCCTTCCGCATCTCTGACTTCTTTTATTTATATTGAAGATGAAAACAGTGCAATGCTCCAAGGTAGATTCTGTTGTGTAATGTTTTAACTAGTGAAATTCCCTAAAGCAAAGCCTAAAGCAAAGTGATCACGGCAGTTGTTCAGATCTGTAAGTAGAAATAATCTTTCAACTCCAAGCTTGTCAATTGAAAGAATAACCTCATAAGAGTGGAAACTTGAAATTTAGGCTCTCATTGCCACCTTATGTCTTATCTTCTCCATGAAAATATTACAAAACATCCTTTCATTATACAAGCATGCAGTGTGCTATTCAGAAAATACAATGCAATAAAGAAAGTACAAGACATATTAATGCAAAATAATGGCTGACATTTAGCACACACAAAAGTCGGTAAAGTCAAAGCTATGGTTCCCAAAGAAACCATATCTCATCTCCCTTGCATAAACATATTCTTTAATATATGTGCAAGAAGTGGCTGAATTATGGTTTCCATGGGAACAATATCTCTGGATATACACATTTGTCATTTCTCTTTGTAGAGCACTCAATAAGAAATTGCCTTTACTAATAACCTCAGTTTCTTGGACCCCAGGAAAACATTCATAAAAGTGGCATGACTACTGTGAACACAGAGCTGAGAAATATTTCCCTTTACACTTCTATTTAAGATTTCTGTGACTGTTAGTCTAAACTTCTCCCTTTGTTCTTAACTGATGAGCTTTTTGTTCAGCTGCTGGGGTCTGTCTATGATTCTCATCAAACCATGGAATTTTTATAGTGCAAATATTCAAAGGATCCTTTATAAGACGTATGGTATTATTCATGGATGCAGTGAGATAGACAGCAGAAATATTCAGAGGCTTCATAACTTTCAAAATTTAAACTGTAGTACTAAAATAGTTAATGCATGTTTGAAAAACATGTTTGAAAACCAAAAATTCCTAGTTTCAAACATTTTGATTTTGCGGATTGAAGAGGTCATGGATTAACAATTTGCTTGAAATAGACCAAGTAACAAAGCATAGCGTGCTAATTTCCTATTGACAAGAAACAGATAATAGTGCACTTTCAACAATAACAAGCAATTATAATTTCAGTGGTGTGCAATACATCAGAAAAAAAATCCGATCAGTATTCATGTCAACACTTCATAATTAAATTTTCTTTTTTATTTTTTTTTTTTGGTTTTTTTTTTTAGGGGGAAGTAGTTCTCAGACTGTCATTGAAAAACTGAGAATTCCTTTTTGCTCGTGCTTAGGGCTTTTTAGTATTTTTATCTATTTTCATATAAAAATGTATTTTTAAGACAGCTGTAAGTAATCTGTTTCAAATTCTGTTTTCAAAATTATTTTTTCAAGCATGGAAATATCAGTAGAGTGTATAATAATAAAATTCTCTCACTCTGTTTATATCTGCATTATTCTAATACAGCTATGAAAATTCTAAACTAGATTTTTCTATTTTTTTGTAGTGTTTGGTTTTCTTTTAGAAGTTAGTCTGTGAGGAGTGCTGACAAGGAAGTAAATGTTTTATATTTCCTTCTCTTGTATAGTCATCCTATCTGATGCAGTATTGAATGTTATGGATTTATTAGTAGTTTCATGTGTAATGCTTTTTGTGCACAGAATAAACACAGAATAAAGTATTGAGGGGGGTGCTCTACTTTGAATTTTCATCTAAAATTTTGCTTTAAGTTTTGCTTACACAATGAACTCATCACAATTCAATTAAAGATTTGTAAAATTGCACAAAACTGGACTGATACTGAGATTCTTCACAGGTTCTTTTTTCCTTTCTTAGAATTCTCAGCCATCTTTATATCTTGCTTTCAGTCATCAAAAATAATATGCTCAAGACAGAAAGAAGCATTCTTAATACAGGAAAACCCAAAGGTATGTAATGTCTGATTTTGTGTGAAGAACTTACAAGGTCTCTGTCAAAGGACTGAGCACAAATGGATCAAAATCAGAGAGGTTTAATCTGAAAAACAAACCTGCAGACTCCCCCTTGGATTCCACGCTCAGTACCTTCAACTGGAATGTGGAGATGCATAATGCTTTTTGACTAACCTGTGTATCAAAGGTCTGTCATATTTGTGTTGTTTGATATAACAATTTTGCAAGTGAGATTAATAATCATACATAGATATCTATATATACACTATTGTTTTTTAAATCTTGAATAAGAATAGGTATTTGTAGGACAAAATTTATCTCATACTTAAGGAAAGATGAAAAATTTCAGGCAAAAAGTTTCCTATAAGTACCTATTTTTTTCCAGTGACCATAAAAAGAGTTCTCAGTGACTAGCTTAGATCCAGGTGTAGATCTGTAAACCTCTACAGCCAGGCAAGACTAATTCCATTTTGCATATTTGTTCTTTTTTTCCTTGTAATTACATTACAACATCAGTAATCAAGAAGGTTTTTCATTTTTTTTTTCTCTTTTATTTTACTTAAAATCTCTTCATGTTTAAAAAAAATGATGTTGCTGTCCTTTGCAAAATAAGAGAAATGTTAATAGGCAAGATCTTATGTATAAAGTATGTATTATGTCTTGACATAATCTGTTGAGCAGCAGTGTAAATAGACGAGAAAGAGATCCCAGAGAGGTCTAATAACTTAGCAGGCTTAATGTTTGCTGTAAAGAAGTGCAGTATGGGTAAGATGATAAATACAGTAGTTTGCTTTTATACAGAGACTGATGTAGATTTGTGATAACTAGAAACAGAAGGTGACCTTGTATTAATTAAAGAATAATCTATTCAGATATCATAATTTCAATGGAACGTACATAGACTAATTTACAGGTTAGATTTGATATAGGATAAAGTGATAAGAAATGCACAATATTTGGTTTGAAGAGCCAAATATCAATGTTAATGTAATGATAATTCAATAATAAAATAAGGCAGCATCAGCATAGATAGCATTTGACAGTTTTATAAACATACAACCTATCTGAAAATAGACATACAAGGCTAATGAGATAGCATATAAAACACAATGTTTAAAGAGAAGTTTTGTGAAGCCACTTTTTCAAAGGTATTTTCAACATTTATGAATCATCTTATTTTTTCCAGCTTACGTACTCCTTGTAGATACATTTTTGTTTAGAATGCTTCTTTTTATTTTAGCAAGAGAAAAAATTATTTGCATCTTGTTTAATTTCTACCTGGCAGATATGACTTTCCCAGAAAGGCCTTTCATATAACTGGTCAGAGCATTGAATGTGACAGATGTGTAACTGCCTCGGACAAAAGCAATTAGCATTAAACTTCAATGGAATACAAAAATAAACAGACGGAGCACCAAGATGTGGATAGAACCTTGAACTATTGCCTGATGTGAGTCTATATCCCAAAATATAGGACAAAAATACTTCACTAAAGACCTAAATTGACAAGAGGTGTCAGAACACTGCAGAGTACAATGATCCTGTTGCTCTTAATATCCTTCACATTTCTGGTACAAGAGAGAGAAGTGACACATGAGAAGCAGTAATCTGAATACAAGAAACAAAGATAATACGAGTAAAACTCTGATAAAATCCCAAAATTTAAATAGTTTCCTGAATTATAAGAATGCTACCTGTTCTGTTCCCTTTCTCTAGAGCTGTCAACATTTTTGAGACTACATCCTAAATACAATGAATACCGAAGTGCTGTTGTCAGGGTACCGAACAAAAAATGTTAGTCACGTGCCCGTTTTGCAAGAAAGAAAATACTCTATTCAGGAAAAAAAAAAAAAAATGATAGAGATAAGCTTCATTGTTGGAGTTGCCAGAGTTAAAGAATACTAAGTAGGGGTTAGAGGCTGAGACTGAAATGTAAGTTCTGCGACTATAAATAGTAGCAGACATTTCCAGAGCTGTGATCTGTATATGGCACCACACCCACTAACAACAGCACCAAGATCTAATGTCGGTCATAGACACTGAGTGAGATCCATCATATGATACTCACTTTATCATGCACCATCAGTAGAAACATGAAAAATAGAGAACTATCCTCCTCTCTCACATTCACATATATAGATGGTTTATATACATACAGATAATACTATTTTTTTCTTCGCATTCTCCAACATCAGCCACTGTCAGAACCTTTAGTACCTTTTAAAGTCCTGGAATGTATTTGGATCACACTAGTGTTACGATTACAATGTAGATGAACTTAACTTAGATTAAAGTGTTTGTTTTATATCCTTCAGACATACGTGGAATTCTCAGAGGGAATGCAAATGTTAATAGTGGATGGAAGGGGCACCTTTCATTCAGAACCACCTACACTTGCAACCAAACAACAATCAAAAATCAGTACCTTACTGTGAAATTCTTGACATTGTGTTTTTTCCTTATGGATGACATGTAAATGCAACACATAAGTGCATGCCATCTGAAGCCTCTTATAGCATAACATTATCTTATAGATAAAACCATAGTTATGCTTCATAATTTTCTTGCCAATACTATTTTCATGATAATGTCTTTTATCATGGAATAGTAAAGTGCTTAAGGTGCACGAGGTACGTGTCCTTCAGCTACTGATTGTGTAGCTGAGCAGACATAAATATATAAAAAAGCGCAATTACATAACTAAATGTTCTGAAATGGCCAGCTCTGCCAATTTTATACAATTTGTTAGTCATGGAAAACGTCTTTTTATCATAATCAAATGAAATGATAGAACACATCCTGGAAAATCAACATAAACTCTATTTGCTCTTGCACAAGTGCTTACATAATTTATGGAGATGGCAGACAGGTTGACAGCAAATTGATACTTAGACAAATCTGTTTCACTCAACTGCAGTTAATCAAGTTTCTTTCTGGATGTGTTGAATGGAATGTTAGTTGTTGCAATCCCTAAAGAAATTAAGGAACCAAAGTTATTTGAAAAACTGTCTGTCCAAAACATGCAACCTCTTACAAATGTTGTTTGTCTGAATACAAAAAATGACCAATCTTTCCTCTAAATATCATGTAGCAATAACATAGTCTGTCTTTCATTCCCTTTGGAGGAAAACACAACTCATTTATCTGTCTGTGCTAGCTCTTCATCCTAATCTTGTCATCCCTTGGAGAAATCAGCCTAAAAATATCTATTAAAGTCCCAGGATCTTTCTGATTTAAATAAAATCAGAGGTTCACAGAAAGTTTTAGAGCAAATAAAAACTTCCTTGAGTCTTCCCTGAGTTAATAAACTCCTGGTTATAGGCTGTGACTAATAATACAGCATAGTCAGAATCATAGAATCACAGAATCATAGAATGGTTTGGGTTGGAAGGGACCTTAAAGATCACCAAGTTCCAATGCCCCTGCCATGGGCAGGGACAACTTCTGCTAGATCAGGTTGCTCAAAGCCCCATCCAAACTGGCCTTGAATACTTCCAGGGAGGCCGCATCCACAACTTCTCTGAGAAACCTCTTACAGTGTCTCACTACCCTCAGAGTAAAGAATTTCTTCCTAGTATCTATTCTAAATCTTCCCTCTTCCAATTTGAAGCCATTCCCCCTTGTCCTTTCACTACACACCCTTATAAAAATGTCATCTCCAGCCTTCTTGTAGGTGCCCTTCAGATACTGGAAGGCTGCTATAATGTGTCCCCAGAGCCTTCTCTTCTCCAGACTGAACAAACCCAAGTCTCTCAGCCTGTCTGAACAGGAGAAAGGCTCCAGACCTCTGATCATCTCTGTGCCCTTACTCTGGACCCGCTCCAACAGGTCCATTTAGGTGCCCCAGAGCTGGATGCAATACTCCAGGTGGGGTCTCATGAGAGTGGAGTAGAGGGGAAGACTCACCTCTTCTGACCTGCTGACCATGCTTCTTTTGATGCAGCCCAGGATATGGTTGGTTTTCTGGGCTGTGATCACACATTGCTGGGTCATGTTGAGCTTTCCATCAACCAAGACCCCCAAGTCCTTCTCCTCAGGGCTGCTCTCAATTCATTCTCTGCCCAGCCTTTATGTATTCTTGGAATTGCTGCGACCCAGGTGTAGGACCTTGCACTTGGCCTTGTTGAACTTCATGAGGTTGGCAGTGGCCCAACTGTCGAGCATGTCTAGGTGCCTCTGGATGGCATCCCTTCCCTCCAGCTTGTCGACTGCACCACACAGCTTGGTGTCATTGGCAAACTTTCTGAGGGTGCACTCAATCGCAACATCCATGTTGCCAACAAGGATTTTCAACAATGCCGGTCCCAATACAGACTCCTGAGGAACACCACTCATCACTGGTCTCCGCTTGGACACAGAGCCATTGACTGCAACTCTTTGAGTGCAGCCATCCAGCCAATTCCTTATCCACCAAGTGGTCCATCCATTGAATCCATGTCTCTCCAATTGAAAGATAAGGATGTGGTGCAGAACAGTGACGAATGCTTTGCACAGGTCCAGGTAGATGATGTCAGTTGCTCTTCCCTTATCCACCAATGCTGTAATGCCATCATAGAAGGCCACCAAATTTGTCAAATTTGTCAAACAAAAAGTGAAACTGTGTTGGCTGTCACCAATCACCTGCTTATTTTCCATGTGCCTTAGGATAGTTTCCCAGAGGATCTCTTCCACAGTCTTGCTGGTAACAGAGGTGAGACTGACTGGCCTGTAGTTCCCTGTGTCTTCCTTTTTTTTCCTTTATAAAAATGGGGGTTCGGTTTCCCCTTTTACAGTCAGTGGGAACTTCACTGGATTACCAAAACTTCTCAAATATGATGGATAGTGGCTTAGCAACTTCATCCTCCAGTTCCCCCAGGACCCAACGATGCGTCTCATCGTGTCCTCAGGTGGTCTCATACTTGATCCTCACCTACAGTGGGCAGTTCTTCATTTTCCCAGTCCTTGCCTTTGCCTTCTGCATCATGGGTAGTGTGGCTGCAGTCTTTGCCAGTGAAGACTGAGGCAAAAATGTTGTTGAGTACCTCAGCTCTGTCTCTGTCCCAGGTGACCAGGTGTCCCGTTTCCTTCCAGAGAAGGCCCACATCTTCCCTAGTCTTTCTTTTCTCACTGACACACGTATAGAAGGATTTTTTGTCTTGATGTCCCTGGCCAGATTTAATTCAATCTGGGCTTTGGCTTGCCTAACCTGATCCCTGGCTGCTCAGACAATTTCTCTGTATTCTTCCCAGACTACCTGTCCTTGCTTCCACCCTCTGTAGTCTTCCTTTTTCAGTTGGAGCTTTTGCAGGAGCTCGTTGTTCATCCATGCAGGCCTCCTGCCTTTTTTGCCCAGTTTCCTCTTTGTAGAGATGCATTGCTCCTGAGCTTGGAGGATTTCATCCTCCTTTCTTGTGCCCCTCTTCCCTCCAGAGCTTTATCCCATGGTACTCTACCAAGCAGATCCCTGAAGAGGCCAAGAGTTTTTAGACTTTTTGTTTAGATATCTGTATCTCTAAAGACAAAAATCATAGCATCATACAGTTGTTTAAGTTGGAAAAGACTGAGTCAGGGGTATGTGATAGAGACAAAACACATTGTGTACTGATTGACTAGTAGTGATTCATAACCTAAAGAACAGGCCTGATAAAAATGGACAAAGCAAGAAGTCTTGAGATTGCCAAGGACAGATCCTGATAATGAATAAGAGTATGCCTTGAAAAGCAGCTGAAACTAACCCTGCGGTCTGGACAAAGACCAAAGAAGAACTGAGTCTGCGCAAGGACAAAAAGTTGCTTGCGTTGATGAAGAGGAATCATCAGCCTTCATCATCACGACCCTCAGCGACCACCACCAGGAGGCACTGCGCAAGTGCAGTTGGGAGGAGTTTATGAAAGTGACTTCTTAGAGCTAATTTTAATACGGAGCGGGGACGGGTTATGCATATGTATAGGCGTATTGGGAAATCTTATGATTATGTAATTAAGTACTATATATATTTGAGAAGGCCGCTGCGTTGGGCGCGCAAGATTGTGGTGGGGCAACACCCTGTGCTGCCCAGCGCTGAATAAACATACCTACTTTGCAACCGTCTTGGTTGTGGAGTCTCTGGAGTCTCATTTCTGCACGTCAAGACCTTTAAAATCATTGAGTCCAATTGTTAACCTAACACTGCCAAGCTCACGACTAAACCGTGTCCCTAAGTGTCACACCTTCATATCTTTTAAATACCTCCAGGGATGGTAACTCAACCACTTCTCCAGCCTGTTGCAATGCTTGAGAACCCTTTTGGTAAAGAAATTTTTCCTGCTATCCAATCTAAAGCTCCCCTGGTGCAACTTGAGGCTATTACCTCTTGTCCTAATGTCATAATATACATCTTGCAATGTCTTTTTCAGTTAGAATATTTATGAAAGCACATAGAAAAAAAAGAAAGTCACCTAAGAATCCAGATACAAAAAATTGAATCACCAGTACTATATCTGAGCTATGATTTAAATGACAGTTAAAAACCATACTTTTGAAACTAGTTTGAATGCTAATTTAAAAACATAAGAGTTTGGCAACTTGTCAAGAATGGAGATACCACTGAGGACACTGTCCTGAATGTCTTTAAATTTATTCTACTGCCATCTTATATGGATGTTTATGCTCATATGCAATGTTTCAGATATACTGTCATTTTTTCTATTGTAATTTTGTTTCTATTGTCATTTTTTTCAAATTAAGGTAGTATGGAAATATGTAGTTTGTTGCATTTCATTACCATTGGCTATTTATCATTTTTTGTATTATGAGAAAGTCGGATTAAAAGATATGGGTGTGAAATATCAGTCAACAAGAATTTTTCTTTGGCTTTGGAACACTGAGAAAAACAATAAGAGTTTTAACAAGCTATCAAATGGTTGTTTGGCAGATCTTTATCTGGCAAATCATGTGGGATTAGATGCTTGAATTTTAATTGCAAAAAAGTATTCCCTGTTAGTTTCTAATCTGTGAAGAGAAATCCAATCTTGAAGAGAATCTCATCCGTAATTATATTATACAGTTCTTCAAGAATTTGACAAATGACTTGATGATTAAAATATAGATCCAGAAACTGAGATATTTGGATTTGCTTTTCCCTATCAGTAGATTTGAATCCTCATATCTTACAGAAATGTCCTAAGTTCCAGACCAAATATGTGTAATACGCTGAAAGATGCTCCTTCACCAATTCTGCTGTTCCTGGGTTACTGCACACCTAAGTTTGTGGAACTCCTAAAGGCAGAAGAAGGTGGTAAAGACAGACCTGAATTTAGTCTCTGATCCCTGAACTCTTTTTTCATTCTGTATTACATAATCATTACTTAAAAATAGAAACAAAACAATGTAAAATAAAGAAAAACTGAAATTTGCCTCCTCTGGTAAAGCTATTCTCTCTTTAATTCAATTTATTTTTACTTTTTTTTTTTTTTTTTTTTATTAAAAGGTAACAAATTCAGGCTGGGGAATGCAGTTCCTCTAACATTAAATATGTACTTGCTGTGGGTGCACTTGATCCCACTGTCTATGTCATTGATGAAGTATTTGGCCCAGTATGGAACCTTGAGGGACACCACTTGTTACTAGTTTCCATTTGGATGTTGAGTCATTAACTGTAACTGTTTGATGTAGACATCTAGCCAATTCCTTATCCATCTAATAGTCCATCTGTCAAACCCATATTTCTCCAGTTTAACAGTAAAAATATTGTGGGGGACAGTAAAAAAGGCCTTACAGAAGTCCAAGTAGAAGTAATCACTAGCTCTTCCACTGTCCACTCATGTGGTGACCCAATTGTAGAAGACCACTAAACCAGTCAGGTACGATTTGTCCTTGATGAAGCCATGTTGGCTGTCTCTACTCACCTGTCTTCCATATGATTCGACATGTCTTCTGGGACAATCTGTTACATGATCTTAGCAGGCATGGAGGTGAGACTGACTGGTTGGTAGTTCCAAGGATCCTCCTTTTCAAAAATGGGTGTGATATTCCCTTTTCTTGAGTCATTGGGGACTTTTTCTGACTGCCATGACTTCTCAAATATGATAGAGAGTGGTTTAATGACTACATAAGCCAATTCCCTTGGGACCCTAATAAATTTAAATAACTTAAGCCAAAACATAGCTTGTTTTCAGAAGTCAGTAAGCTGTAAGAGTGAACCCAATTACAAGACAGTGAATGATCAGAGAATTTTAATGTAAAACATATTGCTACACAAACAACATAATAATGAAGGCTGGCAATCTATGAACACATACCTTTTGGTCCCCATCTCTTCTACAGAAGTAATTCTGGCTTTAACCGTATTTCCTTTGACACTCCTGGGCAAGTGTCTAGCCACCATGCATCAGTAAGTGCTATGACCATGCAGACAGGCCGGTCTGATGTTGCTAAAAAGTTTGTATAAAAATGAATTTCTGCTTCCTTTTCCTTCTGTGAAGGCCCAGACTGGGATTCCTTTATATATCATGGTGTCCTTTGTCACAGAACTTTTAGGATCTTAATTACATTTAAGTCTTCCACCTTTTCCCCAAATGTGATTGAAACTCTCCCAAAGATCAAAAATAACTTGAAGATGTAAAGCAATTTTATTACTAAATTGTCTCATCAAAAAGCGACACTCATATAGGTAAGTGCCAGATAAGCAGACATTTTAGGTTAGATCCCAAAAAGACATGACAAAAATGAAGGTGCTATAAGGAAACTAAATAAATATATACATTAGTATATTATCTAAACTTTCCTTGCCAGACTCAGAAGGAAACAAATGTTAACTATATAAAAAAAAAAAAAGCAGATAAGCTACTCAAAATCAGCTGAGAAAAATACTGTGTACCACATATTTGATTTGGGATGTAAGATGCAGTATTGCCTTGACTCACAGTAATACTGTTATTGATATAAGCAGCTCAGTTGTGGCCTCCATTATGTGTGCTATTGCTTTTTGAAGTTGTCTATAATTTCACACTCAGTTTCCTAAATTTGATCAGCTGAAAGGCTTCTTTAGCCAGAAAAGCTTGTTCATCTCTGTTTACTCCCTTGTTTTCCTAAATGCACCCCCGTAGAACCTGACTAAAACAAAAGGATTACCTGAAATGGTGCCAACTCAGCAGATGAAAACTGCAAGAATGCTGGCAGAAATGGCACCCAGCTTCCTGGGTTTGACAATATAAATAATGTTAACTGCTATGCAAATTTTTGTCATGAAACTGCTGTTTATTCTACAGAAATTTGTACAATTCATGAAGGTAGCAGCTGGTAACCATTGTTAAAGCTGTTGAAAACCTAACTGGGAATATTAAAAGAAACTGGACTTAATGCATGCACTGATCTCTGGGTTTGTTTATTTGTTTGTTTCCCTTAAACATTTATTGAATAACTGCATTTCTTAGTGAATAAAATGATGTTGATGAGTCTCTGGAAAAGCACCTCAAATATTTGAAAGGATGAAAATTTACTAATGGCACACATAAAATGTTAATGTATCTTGGAATAACAGAAGCAGTATCACGTATTCACTGTAATGATTGGTACACTAATGTATTTTAGGAAATAAACAGAACAAATTGTGACCTGCCTCAGACAATTGTTTGACGTTTGAGAAAGGCTTATTCTCCCATCTACCTATTTTGTCAATGGCCCGTTTCATAATACAAATTAACTTCTCTGTCCTGCTCTTCCACTCATTTGCAACATTTTTTGGAGCTATTAGATAGGTAATTTCTAAGCAACTTACTTGGGAGGAGGACTGGACACGGGTGTTCGAGAAGTGTAAGCAGCTGGTGTATAAATTGTATGAGTCTCACGGATTTGTAAATGTCCATTTATGATTTTCCTCCAAAGACTTTCCCCATCACAGAGCATAGTGCCATATATATGATGTGTATCTCCTGTTTACAAAAGTGGGTGAAGCTATGACAGTAATATAGTTTTTTTAGAAACACTAGGTCTAGAAATATCATTCATACTCAACAGCAAGAAAAGGAGAAGATAATTCTTACTGCTCCTGCAGGAGTCAGGATCAGAGAAGAGCCTAGTAGGAGTGAAATTGTGGTAGGAGTTTGTTGCAGACTACCTGATCAGGGCAAAGAAGTAGATGGAACTTTCTTTAAACAATTTCAAGAAGTTTCTGTACCACTGACCCTGGCTCTCATGGGAAAATTTTCCCTCTCTGATATCTGCTGGAAGGGCAAAACCAGTGTATGCAAGCAGTCACAAAGATTTCTGGAGGGTAACAGAATCACAGAATCACAGAATGGCTGAGGTTAGAAGGAACCTCTGGAGATCATCTGGTCCGTTACACTTCGCTTAAGCAGAATCACCTAGAACAGATTGCCCAGGAATATGTCCAGACAGCTTTTGAATATCTCCAAGGACAGAGATTCCTTTTCATTCTGATAAAAAGTTTTCAGGGATAACTTTTTGACACAGGTAGCTGATTGTCCAGCCAAAGGTGTCACATAGCTGGATCTACTATCCAGTAACAAGGAAGAACTGGTCAGCAACTGCCTTGTCAGTAGCAACCATGAAATATGCTGGCTTTAACCATATACTGGAGTTCAAGATCATAAGAGAGAGAGGAAGGCAAGTACAGGCTTGGATATCAGGAGAGCAGACTTTAACTTCCTCAGGAAAGTGGTTAGTGGAATCACAGGGGAGGTATCTCTGCAGACCAAAGGAGACCAGGAAAGCTGTCAGGTCTTTAAGGGCAGTATCCTCCAAGTGCAAAAACAATATGTTCCAGCATGCAGGAAAACAAGCAGAGGTATCATGAGACTGCCCTGCCTGAACAGGTAACTCATAGCAGAGCTCCAACGCAAAATGACAGCAGAGACAGAATACAGAGGATGAACGTAGAAACTGGCAGCTGGAGGTGGTGTCAGGAAAGCCAAAGCTTGGCAAGAGACTTCATGGATAATAGGAAGAGCTATGGTTACAATAGTAGTAAAGGTCTGAAAAATGAAATTGTGTGAATATTAATGAACGGGGCTGGTGATGCAGTGACAGTGGACAAAGATAAGGCTGAGGTACTGTATCGGGTCTGGCTGGGATGGAGTTAATTTTCCCCATAGCAGCCCCCGTAGAGCTGTGCTTTGTATTTGTAGCTAGAAAGGTGATGATAACACACCAATGTTTTGGCTACTGCTGAACAGCGCTCACACAATATCAAGGCTGCCTCTCCACCCCATCCCACCCACCCCCTGCAAAAGCCAGTAGGCTGGGGGTGGTCAAGGTGTTGGGTGTGGACATAGTCAGAAAAGCTGACCCAAGCTGACCAAAAAGATATCCCATACCATATGACATTGTGCTCAGCAATAAAAACTAAGAGAAACAAGAAGGAGGGAGGCCATTCATTCTTAAAGTATTTGTCTTCTGAAGCAGCCACTACACATACTGAGGTGCATGATGAATGAATCCAGGAAGTGGATGGACATTGCCTGTTGATGGGAAATAGAGAATGTGTGTGTTTGTTTCCTTTGCATCTGCACACAACCTTTACTTTTCTTTAATCAACTGGCTTTAATTTGACTCACCAGTTTTTCATCTCATTTTCTTCACTCCATCCTGCTGAGGAGGGGGAATGATAGAGCTGCTTGGTGAGCAGCTCACAGCCTACCAAAGTCAACCCATCACAGGTACTCAATGCCTTCTTTGTCTTACTTTTCACTAACAGAGTGTCCCAGGCCTTTGCAGTTAACAGGGGAGCTCAAGAAGAATGAGGACCAAAGCAGGGATTACTTGTGAGAGCTCAATCCCTCTGCTTATTTAATGCACCAACTAAAAAAAAATATTTAATGGGGAAAAAAATCTAGTGATGGGAACTGAAAGACAGAACTTCTGGGAGGCAGCTGGTATAAACTCTTACAGGTCCCTAGAATAAAATGTATTTTAACTCTTGCATTATGAAAGGGAAAGTTTGATAATCTAATCTTGAATGTGCAGAAGTTTTTCACTCTTACTGAAGGTGAAAATTCTATTTGCCCCTCTCTCATTTCAGGAATCAAATATTAATAGTTTTGGACATTTTCTGTAATATCTGAAATATTTTAATTGGCTTTTATTTTCACCATTGATACTCTTAATGATGATGTGTCACAAGATAGAAAAAATTATTTATACTCAATCATATGCATAGAGGACAGAAGGAAATTTAAAAGTTCTATTTAGAAGTTTACCTCGGTGTGAATATCTAATTGTATAAGAGCAATAAGGAGTTATTAAACATCTAGATGATTAATGAATTTCAAAAGAAACTGTATTAAGTGTTTAATCTTTATTGTAGATGTTTTCAAAATTTTTTCAGATGTTCTATGGGGAAAAAGTAACTCCTTGATTTTTTTTTTATATTTGACCATAACATTTACTTTTTTAAAATTTAAAGTATTTTGCTCAATGTTATACTAAGTTGTTTTATAATTACTGTGTATTATTAGTTTTGTTATAGAAGAAGAGAATAGGCATGCTTCTTTAGAAAACATTTTTTTGGTATTTTTTTCTTGCCCAAATGGTCTTCTGAATTAAAAGACAATTAAAATACCAAGTTAAGATTTTCACTTCAACTTTTCTTGTCACTGACTTTAAAGCAAGTTTGTTCTTTTAGTATCACATTCTTTTTGTGGTTTTTTTTTTAATGATTAAGTTTTATTGACTTAAATTTTGAAATCACTGTTAACAAAAGCCAAAATACTGTATCCTTTAACTAATCAGGTAACATGATAATGAACTGATAAGTTCAGTTTTTGCACAAATAAATGAAATAGGTATGAGCCATTTTATTATTATACTCTTGTGTCTAAAATGATTGTGCAGACATGACTGCTAAGCAAAATCTATCCTGACTAGCATTGACAGCCTAGTTGTTCTCTTAATGTTCCTTATTCCAAAATAAGACTAGATCTAAATCCACTGATCCTTACAAGGGTCATTCATCTTTCAATGTAAAAAAGAGCTATAAGCTATGAACATAGTTCACAGCCTTGGTTTTCAAATTTTTCATTTCTACAATCTGTGGCAAAGGATAAGGCAGAGCATTTACAGAGATGATTCTCAGTTTAGAGGAAGTGGTCATTCAATTTTTTCTGTGTTCAATCCATTTCCAAACACACACACACACAAAAAAGAAAACAGAAACAAACAAACAAACAAATACCGTAAGGAATGCAGTCTTACATGGAATATTATAAAAAATATCTGACACTTTAAAGTAGTTAGGTTGCATTTCATTTGAATAAAAAGATGATAAAAAGGATACTCTTTAATATCAAAGCGTGTAGCTTTTTTTATCATATTCATTCCATTATGGTTGCTGACTTCATTAATAAAGATTTTTTTTTCCCATTGATTTGGGATTTATATAGATACATTTGAAAAGATTTAATAATATGACATCAGTCTGAGTCACAGGAGCCCGTGTGTTTGTGGCGCCAATGACTGCAGCAAGTGCAGGTGTGGGATTGAGTGCATGATTGCTAGTGAAGATCAAGCCGGACTAGCTGGTGAAGGTACCAAGTAGCCTGGGAGTGAGGGGGGAAGTGGATCTCCAACGCTGTGATAGCACCTGTGTGTTCCTATGGGTGAGAGAATAGTGGGGCAACTATGATACCAAGGGAGTCCTGGCCAGCACTGTGTGTGTGTCTGTGTGCGTGAGCAGTGGTCTGTACCAGCAAGTGGAGTGGGGCTGAAGCCTCTAGGGGTCCTATGTCCAGGTGCCAGTAACTAGGAAGACTGGTATCCATAGGGCAGCTACTGAGCAGAGCGAGAGTTTGAGCCCAGCTTCTGGAGGGACCACTTGTACATACGTGCATATATATATTCTTACTTTTGGACCTCCATCCTGCTAAGCAAGAGAGGAGAGCAAGATGAAGCTGTTGGTGCTGCAGGTGTTCATGTGAGTGCTCTGTCTCTCTGTGGTCTGCATGGCTGGTGATGTGTATATGTGTATAAGTGTATATGTGTGATGTACATGCGTGCTCTGTGTACACGTGCCTGCTGGGAATACATCTTCAGCCTCACTACTGACTGGACTTGTGAACATGAAGCTGTGGCAGCATCATCTCTCTTGGGTTGTTGGATCTGGCATGATATATTTTCCTCTACCATTGGAGCATACCTATATTTCTATTTCTTGATTATCAGACTTTTTTAAAGTAACTAACCCCTACTTGGTTCGGTCACGATGAATGTTTTACATGGCATTAAACTGTATCTTGGTCTGGATTACCCCATGTCGGAAGATGGCTAGATGACACAGTGATCCCCCTACAGTATTTATAACAGGATTTCGCTACACTGAAAAACATTCAGTATGTAGTGAGGGGAAAAGAAAAGCTGGACAGCTTTCCCTTTAGCTTTCTACAGTAAATGAACTCAACCTTCAGCTAGGAAATATATTTTGACTTGATGTTTCAAGGTTCCCTACTTTAGATTGTATGTCTCAAAAAAATGTACTCTTTTTTTCACAGAATCATAGAATGGTTTGGGAACTTCCATTATAATGTTACTGGATTTTAATTGTAACTGTATTTATTTCTGTTATAGAATCTCTAAACTTTTCTTCCTTTCATCGTCAAAACTTACCATTCCTTAATGATTTTTGCAGTATAAAAATCTTGTAATCAGGACTGAAAAAGTGTACTTGGTTAGATATTAGCAAAAGAAGGTGAACTTCCAGTTTGATTGTCTGATTAGACCTGAATTAACCATTCAGGGAGTGACATAAGTGATCAGTCCAGGATAAAAGTATATTGAACTAAAGAGTTTGGAGGATTTCACTGCAGTGGCGTTCCTATCTACTCCTGCCTTATTCATAGTATCATAGAATGGTTTAGGTTGGAAGGGACCTTGAAGATCATCGAGTTCCACCCCTCCTGCCATAAGCAGGGATGCCTCTCACTAGACCAGGTTGCCCAAGGCCACATCCAGCCCGGCCTTGAACACCTCCAGGGATGGGGCTTCAACAACCTCTCTGGGCAACCTGTTCCAGTGCCTTACCACCCTCAAAGGGAAAACCTTTTTCCTAATGTTCAATCTGAACCTGCTCTCTTCCAGTTTAAAGCCATTCCCCCTCATCCTATCGCTACATGCCCTAGTAAAAAGTCCTTCCCCAGCTCTCCTGTAGGCCCCCTTTAGGTACGGGAAGGCCGCAATAAGGTCTCCCTGGAGCCTTCTCTTCTCCAGGCTGAACAGCCCCAACTCTTTCAGCCTCTCCTCATAGGAGAGGTGCTCTAGCCCTCGGATCATCCTCGTGGCTCTCCTCTGGACACGTTCCACAACGTCCATGTCCTTCTTCTGTTGGGGACTCCAGAGCTGGATGCAGTACTCCAGGTGGGGTCTCACGAGAGTGGAGTAGAGGGGCTTGTTATATTACCCCAATATAACAGCTTTCCTGGAAAGTCTCAATTTCGTCTACAGATAATAAGGAAAAAAAAAAAAAAAGATGACTTCTTGTACATATTAAAAATAAATTAGTATGTAGACTAGCAAGGAAAAACTGATATTAAAAAAATCATATTTTGTTATTACTGTACTTTCACTGTCTTTGTTGACACATGGCACAATACCTAGCACAATGGAGCATCAATGATGTGAGCCATTGTGTGGCACCATAATGAAAACACTAAACCAAACAATAATAATAACAACATTGATTCAAAGTTTCCGTACTAAAGGTACCTTGAGGAGTGCAATGTAATTCAAATTTCCTTAATAGCGATAGAGATATGCAATATTTTATCTGTATGTGTTTATTGCTTAGACTATTTTTTAAGGGTTATGGATACTAAAAAGTGTATTATTAAAGATTAATAGATAGATCCAATGTTAACATCACATGGTTTTCACCAGGGAACTATAAAACTTCAAGGAGAAGATTATAATGAGGTAGAGGGCTGTTATGGATATTATTTACTGCATGTTATATGGTGATACTACCAACCTTGTACATAAACAAAGATGTACTCATTCTTTTATTGTCTAGAACAAAGGGAATGTGTGTTTGTTAGATTTTGCTGTATTGATTTTATAGTAAATTCAGAAATAGCTCTCCAAGAATTTCAAATAATACTAGAAGTTCAAACAATTTTTAATTTTTTTTAAGTTGATGTGAGACTACATAACATTTTCAGATATTATAATGATTTCAAATAAAAATAAGTAAATCAACTTGGATAAATCAAGAGCTAACCTACCCTTTGTCCATTCCTTGAATTGAACTCCTGTTGACATTTTGAAATGTCATAACATTTTCATGTTTTCAAACCTGTTTCTTCTGGTCTTGATGACTGCTTTGCAATAGTCAGACCAAGATATTGTAAAGGAATCTGACTTTTAAAAGTTCTGTGTTCCTATACCCTGAAATAAACCTGTTGTCTCAAAAAGGCACAAGTGGAATTGAGCAAGAAAAAGTTTTTTTCGTCCTGCAACAATTCCTTGCTGTGCATCAAGATGTATGTCACAACTTTCAAGATTTTATTTGAAAAATCAGAGCCATCAGGCAGGTCAAGGCACCCACCTGGGAAAAAGGAAAAGTTTACTTCATGCCCCTTGTTCTCAGCCAAGTAGACATGTATTTGAAGAGGACTTTTTTTTAATTCCATACAGTCTGTTCCAAATGCTGAGGATACTCTTTCCTCACTTTCTGAATAAAAATATTGTCCATATTGTACATGAAGTTGATTCAAATATTAGCTACTTAAAAGCTTTTCAATTTGATAAATCTTTATTTTAGATTAAAAACTTTCTTTGACAAAATTCTAATACTTTCTTATCTCAAGACCAATTTCCATATCTAAGGCACCTAAACCATCAGTTTTAGTCAGAGTTTTTCATCACTTTAAAACAAAAAAAATCTTGAGTATTTTTTCTTTGAGAAAAAAATGAAACCATATAATTTAAAAAACAAAACAAAATCCACCAAAACCAACTTCCCTGCCAAAAAGTTATTAGGAAAGGAGATGTTTTGATTAGGTCTGTTCAATATCTCCCTGTAAATACACTTATGAGTGTAGATCCAGTATGAGCTCTACCAATGCTTTTCCAAATCTTGGCTACAGTATAGATGAGAGATATGGTGGACCTGAGGTAAACTCTGTACCTAAAGCCATGCTGGTGCCTTAAAAATGTGTCACTCATCCTTTCATCAAGGAATGCCAAACTGTTTCTCCTAGGATAGCTGGAAAACTGGTTCCTACTTTATGTAAAGTTTGAAATCTAAGTAAGCTTTGAATAGAGGTTATTTTCCATATATCCAGTTTTTGGGCCCCTTTGTTGGCTTGTTTGTTTGTTTGTTTTGGAAGCAAGAAGAGACCTGTATAAATTCATGCCTCTATGCTGTGCTCTAAAATAAAGTCTTATTTGGTCTAGAGTAAGATTTTTGTCCCCTTCTATTTCCTTTCCACCTGTTTTTTTTGTGTGTGGTTTTTTTATTTTATTTTATTTTATTTTATTTTATTTTATTTTATTTTATTTTATTTTATTTTTTATAACCAAAACTGTAACCAATTAGCATTTTCTTCTTCTTACTAGTAGCCCAAAGGGATGGACACTTGGATCTTTACAGTTAGGATTTATCATCAGGCTTCCATGACTGTAAGCTTTATTGTCATGGGAAATAAATGGCTTGTGGCAGGGAACTCTCAATTTGTTTATAATACTGAGCCAAGAGAAAAAAAAAAAAAAGATAAAGAAACCAAATTCCTTGGCTTTTTGCCATTATTTCTGAACCGTGGGCAAGTGCAATTGCTTCCTGCCAAGTTTAAAGGAAGAGAAAGAGAGAATGTACTCACCAGCCTCAAGTGGAAGTAAGTTAGAGAATTTTCCTTCATTGTTTTAACTTCTGGATGAAAATCATTGATAAAAAAAGTTGAAAACACAACATAGCACACATACATTGAATATGAAATATTTATTTTGCAACAAATGGAATATAATGGCTACTAAAAAGACACAGTGAATTAATGGATTGTTTCTGTCACCAACTCAAAGAAAGGTTTTTTTCAATGCAAGTTTTTTTGTCTTAAATAGGCATTGTTTTGTATTTGATTTTTATCGCTAACTCTGTACAGATGACATTGCTTTTTTCACATCTATCAATGCAACTGTGCTGCTAGAGATGGAAGGAAAAGGATGAAAAAATGTATTAATAATTTATTTTTATTTAAAGAAGAATTTATACTTGCCCATTCATTATGAAAATTCTGAAAGGTTCCTTTTTTAACACCCTCACATGTGCTTTTGAAAAGAGACAGGAGTATCCACTGGTATTCAGGGGTCATTTGATGTTGAAGACATCTGGGAGAATGTAAGTTAGCTGTCTCCCACCTATAAAAGGGAAAAGGCTATCCACACTCATAAATGTTACCTGTGTTTTAGTCTACTTCAATCAGCTTCAATACCTGGCTCTGGAAGGAGCAAAAGTGATAAGAACAATGCATCTAACTTAAACTCTGAAAAATTAAATATCTAGTCCACAGTAGTTCTAAGCTGCCATATAGGAACCTTACGTAGTGAATATACTACTGGACTGGAAATTTGATAAGCTGATGAGATCTCTCTGAAGACGTCTTCAGTTAACACAGTTTGAGATGGTATCTAGGTAATTAGCTGACAAGTGACTAAAATGAATTGCAAGTGTTTGTTGGAAGAGTTATTTACTAATATATACATATACTTTTTTCTTTTTTTTTTTTTTAATTGCAGAAGATAGAATTTTGTACGACTTACAGTGTCTACATTCAGATATGATGTCCTGAGATCACAATAAATCTAGAAAGGACTATCAACTTTCAGGTTTCTAAGGTTCTAAGAGAGGTAAGTCAGCGACAGTCCAACGGCTTCCTAAACCATGATGGCTTTCGTCACCTTGAAGGTATGAAATGACAGGCTTGTTTATTTTTGTGTGTGGTTTTTTTTTTGGGGGGGGGTGAACTTCCATTATAATGTTACTGGATTTTAATTATAAGTTCTTTGGGAACTTCCATTATAATGTTACTGGATTTTAATTGTAACTGTATTTATTTCTGTTATAGAATCTCTAAACTTTTCTTCCTTTCATCATCAAAACTTACCATTCCTTAGAGATTTCTGCAGTATAAAAATCTTGTAATTAGGACTGAAAAAGCGTACTTGGTTAGATATTAGCAAAAGAAGGTGAACTTCCAGTTTGATTGTCTGATTAGACCTGAATTAACCATTCAGGGAGTGACATAAGTGATCAGTCCAGGATAAAAGTATATTGAATTAAAGAGTTTGGAGGATTTCACTGCAGTGGCGTTCCTATCTACTCCTGCCTTATTTATAGTATCATAGAATGGTTTAGGTTGGAAGGGACCTTGAAGATCATCGAGTTCCAACCCTCCTGCCATAGGCAAGGACACCTCTCACTAGACCAGGTTGCCCAAGACCACATCCAGCCTGGTCTTGAACACCTCCAGGAATGGGGCCTCAACAGCTTCTCTGTATGTTACTTCATACAGCAACTAGCTCAACAAGAGAGGGGCAGAGCTTGTCATCAGGCAATCCTCCATATGAGCAAGACTGTAAATGGAATAAAGTGATTAAAAAAAAAAAAGTTTCAGGTTTGTTTTTTTTTTTTTTCTCTCTTTAACTTGCGTAGAATAAGACTTTTTCACACTTCCCCCCTTCCGCCCCCCCCCCCCCCCCAGTGACATATCTGTCATGATTTCTTGTATTTGGGTTCAGATATGAGCTTTGTGCTGCACAAGACCCTCCCGTGACTTCACGTGACTTCACATGACTTCAGTGGTGGTGTTTCAGTTGTTTTATATGGATACTGCAGATTTTTTATAAAGCAAGCTTTGAGGTGTTCAGACTCCTACTGCTCAGCCTCCCTTTGCTATTCCTCAGTTGTGGAAAAAACAAAAACAAAAACAAAAATAACCAACAAACAAGCAAACTGGATCTCTTTCTTGGCTTAAATTTAGACTGCAATCAATTATATTGCTCTGGCTTCTGCTGTGCCAGAATAAAACAGTATTGGCCTCTGCTTGCACCCAGTTATTAATCACTGTCTTCTGAGATCTGCTATGTTAAGCATATACTTCAAATTTTGCATTTCCAGGATTATCTAGGTTAAACAGAATATTTCCATAGCAGAGTTTTTGACAGAATCAGGTATAAAATAGATACAGAGTAGAAGATTTTAAACAGTGTATGTGAGGATAAACTTTTGCAAAAAAGGAATGTAAAACAGGTGTCATGGGGCAGCAAGAGCCACCTTCCACTTTGGCTCAGTTACAACCACAGAAATGTGACTTGTTAAATCCTTAGTTGTATCAGGAATGGCAGTTAGGTAAATAAAGCACTTCTAAAAACTGATCGTGAGTGACAGCTTAATGGTACACAGGAAGACCTGAGACCTTTGCTACTGTTGAAAACATCTGTAGGTTCCTGTAAGTGCTTATGGTGGTTATTATACAAAACTTCATGCCAATCAGCAGAAGCACTGCTAGCAGAGTGAAAACTAAATGTAAGAAAAAAGGCGACTTTGGGGGGCAAATTTGACATTTCTTCCTGAGTAACAAAATGGATACTTTGAAAGCTGGGGTTTTGGTGTTTTTGTTGTTTTTTTTTTTTGTTGTTGTTGTTTGTTTGTTTTTTGGTTTTTGTTTGTTTGTTTCTTTGTTTTGTTTTGTTTTTTAATTTAACTGAATTTTAATAATCAAATTATCATAATTCAAGGAATGATAGTTTTAAAAAAATCAATAGAATTTTATAATGATAAACTGTAAAGAAAAATCAGAAAATCATCAAAATCTGAGCCTTTGAGGGAATAGACTACTTTAATGCAAATAGTATTTATTTAGTCTTTGGAGTGGTAGTTGTTCTATGTGTGTTTTATCATAGCCTGTTTTCCTGAACATTGTACAGTATCTTTCATTTCCTCTTTGAATACAGAAGATGACAGTATTCTTTATATGGTATCATTTTTGCAGTAACTCATTAAAAATTTTCTTACATTTTTAAGAAAACATACTGAATTATTTAATGTTAATAAATACTTAACCCCAAATATATAATAATTAAATACATAATTCAATATATAGATTAAAGTTTAAGAATTTAATTCATTAAAGTTGAAGAATTAGAACATAAAATAAGATTGAAATGTTTTAATTTGAAATAAGAATATACAATCCTTTAAAATCAGTTTTAGTAAAGGAAAATTACATCTCATTGCCATCTGTACAAAACAAGCAACATAATAAAGAAAAGTTCATTTCGATTGCAATAAAAATAATTTTAACCAACAGTACTTTTTTTTTTCTTTTTTCAAATCTGATGAGGAAACACTGAAATCGCGAACCAGAGTATTTTAACATGCTAATGCAATATCTTTTTCATTAAAACTATGTGGTAAGACAATATGATTATTATTCTTTATATTTGCTGTTAGGTTTGTTTCCTAGAATAATGTAAGAAATAAATTTGTCATGAATACTCTTTCTATAAGAGTCTAACAACAGCAACATCTTAGATAGTAGAAACTCTGTAAGACTCCAGATTTTGGCTCTGGTGAAGATAAGCTAATGCAGAGGAAATGTTTTTTTACGACAGAGGCAATTTAAAAAATGAAAATTTGTGATTTGCCCCGTGCAGTTTTGCCATTCAAAAGGTTCCTATTTCAGTCTATGCTAGTCATTGAGGCTACTGGTATGGTTAACAGGGGAAAATGTAAGAACATGCAGAAGGTGATTCAGTCCAGTAATCTAAGGGAAGTGGTATTGATGGGAGGTACCCTCATTGTAGTTATCTTAGAGGGAATCTAGAAGAATTCCTAGAACGTAACCAACGTTTTACAGGTTAAGGTTGCAACTGTGTGGCCACCCACAATTTTTCCAACACAGACTGGATACAGAGCAAAGACTGGGTGATATTAACAGTAACTGCAAAGGATATTATGAATTATTGATCTGGCTTGCCTTAAAAAAAAAAAAAAAGCCAGAAATATCAATAGATACATGTGCAGAATCATGCACAAGTGTTAAAAGTTTCATAACACACAGGTGGAATGGATCAATGGTAGGACTGAGACTTAGGGTTTTTTATAGCAAGATGAACAGGTCTTCTAAATAATGTGTGGAGGCCTGAGGTTACTGAAGTCCTTGAAAGCACATTGAGGAAGAAAAAAATCAGGTGATTCTCAGAAGGGATAAGGATGAAACAAAAGCAGGGGAATATGCTACTGCTAGAATGCGAAACAAAGAGATTAGGTGGAGGCAGTCAGACTAGATGTTAACAGCAATCTCTTTTGCTTTGAAAGTGATGAATTAAGTGAAGCCTGGGTCAGACATTCACTCAGTGTTCAACATACTTATGAGATTAAATAGGGTTGTGTTTATTTAAAAAGAGAAAATGTGCTCAAAAAGACGAAGGGTCAAAGACGTCACCGTACGGCAGCTCAACTTTAAACCGATATTCAAGTTTTGTGCTTTTGAATACATCTCACAGAATAATATGACAAACATATCTGTAAATTATTAACATTTGGACAATTAACCACTATATTACACAAAGTAATAAATACTAAATAAAAAAATAATCAGAGCGTTTTAAAATCAACTGGTTATACAGAAAAAAGAAGAGAGGAGAGGAGAGGAGAGGAGAGGAGAGGAGAGGAGAGGAGAGGAGAGGAGAGGAGAGGAGTTAACCTCAATAATGAATAGTCAAACAATAGTTTACATGAATTAACAAGCAAAACTGCTACCAAGGCTGTGCACGTTCTTTGAGAAAATTTGTAGTTAAAATAAGCCCAAATGACATCATAGATGCATCAGTAATGTTCAGATGAACAAAAGCAGTCCAGCTGTTCCTCTCACTGTTTCAAATACTGTGTTTCTTTTAGCTGTCATTTTATTTTGTACAGAATATAATAAATGCCTCCTACTGACCTGTGCTCTTGAAAAAACTTCACATTGCTACATCTTTTCATAGAGTATACTGCTCAGGATAGCAATGTTTGAGTTATGTTTAGATATGATATTGGGATTCAGTTGCAGCCTTATGTAAGTCTAGTAGCAGAGGTCTACAGGAAGAGTAAATCACATGGTGTTTCCGTTCCAAGAAAAGAGGGAAGCTTGAAAAGATGATCCCACTTCTGAAGTCTAGTAGAGAAATGCAAGATAATTGAAATGAAGTAATTAATAGATTCACATTTTGTTTTATTATGTTTGAGAAGAAATTATCTTGTAAAAATATGTATATTTTATGAAGATCAGAGTGCATAACAATCTCTTCCAACTAACTGTTCCTGTCTGTGCCTTGGGTGAGCAGTCTCTTCAATCACAGGCAACAGATTCTAGAGCTAGAATGTAAAAGTTTTAATCTGAAGAAACGCAGGAGGCTTTACCAAAAAGTCATGAACACACTGTGAAGTGTGCGAAGCTATTTACGAATTTTTGTTTTGGAGGCCTGACAGCGCTCTGTGCTACTTTTACTTTGCCTAAGAGCTAGAGGTAAGAGAAGCTGCAAGCAGAGCCGTAGTGTGGGAATGGTTTAGCAAAGGCAGAGCAGCGCACAACACAAAATTCATGGCTACTGTAGCAAAACTTGAGAACCAGAATATGTAGGTCAACTGTCAGTGCAGGAGAAAGCAAGCAACCAGCTGGCCTCACCAAATTGCCTCACCAAAGGAGAAGACTGTTAATGATGGTTTTATTTTAGGAGTTAAATATGTTCTGTTACCTTGTCTACTTTTTAATCTTCTTCTTTCTTTCCTTTGCTAAATATTGTTTGCTTATATAACTGACTTCTGTTTGCAATAGGAGAAAACTGAGCGTCACAAGGTATAGCATTAATCCTCTGGGCAGAGTCTTGAACCAATGCTTTCTATGCTATCCAAATTACACGAACATTGTCCTCATTGCTGCTAATCAAGTCTTGGCAGAAAGGTTACAATTACTTAGCATGCAAAAGGATGAACCTCTATTTTTTTTTCCCAATTCTATTTACTAGAGACTGTTTTATAAAGATGAAACAGAGAGTGCCTTTAAGGAAAAAAGGAGCATGCTATTGATCATTTATATTAATAAAAATTCCTTTAGCAACATTCCTAAAGATCCTGTTATTATCAATTTATAAGAAAACAAAAAAATAATCTCTGGTGTAAGAAACAGATTGCTAGAGATGTGAGAAGAATAGACCAAGGTATAAATGATGAATATTTTAAAAATCAAAATATTTTGCTACTTACATGAGAAACAGAATAGTCAGGCCAACTCCTTGCTCCCTAATGTTGTAGGAAAAGGTAGTAGTGATTGGAACTGAAAGGAGGAAGATGCTGTAAATGGGAAGACACACAGGTGGTGAAATGATTAATGTTGGATCTAAACAGTACAGGTGTCTGGCACTTCTTGAAATGTTTAGGAAATAAATGGGATATTTATTCTCCCTGACAGGAAGAGGAAAAGTGTGTGAAGTGTGTGCTTGATTCTCCTTCTCAACAAATGAAGTGTTGAGTAAACTGTTCTGTTGATTTATTATAGTGGTATCAGCTAACACTCCTATTGAAAAACTTCCCTTGGTATTTTCTGTATGAGCCACTATTTCAAGTATTTGCTCTCTAACCATGAACATTTAAATTTAAAATACACTGCAGTCATTTTGGTAAAACAGATGGACACGAGAGGCTTCTGATACAGCTAATATCCCCCCCCCCCCCAAATTATCTTCCAAACCCCGCACATTTTCTTACAATTTGTTTTTGTAATAGTTTTATTTTGTCAGTCTTGACCTTGTCCTTCTGCTGTATTTGTTTGTTGCACCAACATATATTTGTGTTTAGTTCAGACCACATTTATCGTCTAATGACTTATCCCCATGAGTAGTTTTGTTCTGGAGTAGTTTCAGCATAAATGGTCTGGAACTCAGCCACTTGGAAATTCCATTGTAGGAAGTTAACATCCACCCCACTTTTTAACTGTATTATCAAACAAACCTTAGTTTGTTTTGAGACTGAGAAGCTTTTGCCAATGAAGTGGGTTGTCAGCAGAAATAGTGTTTTTGTGTACTATTGAAGAAATATTTTAATTTTACAGATGGAGTACTTCATTCTGGTGCATTATTTTGAAAATTCTAATTTTGTCACCTTCATATTATAACTTTAGTACAAACCAAAACTGGGAGACATAATCACTATTCTACTGTATTTGGTAATTCTTCCGAAATACTGAACCTGGGTAAGAAAACCACAGGAGAATTGGAAAGTAGCAGGGGAGGGGAGAGTTGTTCATAATCTTAGGGGGAGGAAGAAGACAACACTGGATCACAGAATATACAGAAACAAAAACAGTACCTGGATTAGTATTTTTCTAACAGTACATTATAGGTTAATTTTTTCAAGATAAAGCCGATACATAACTGACTGTTTATTTAATATCTTTCCTGTTTAATCATTAGTTAACCTGTGTTACTTTCTTTATAAGGTGAGGTTCATCCTTGCTAAATTTCATGCATCTCAAAATATCTTCAATGAGAAATTGTTTAACATATTGTGAACTCTGCTGCTAACTTTGTGAGAGTACTGACGCAGTTCTTCAAGCAGGGTTAGGTAAAACTTGCTTTGTTAGTGTCTTCTGTTTGATGGCACTGCTTGTATTTATTGTGTTTAACCAATACAGTAGCAAGGCAATGGCAGATGGAACATAGTTGCTCCTAGGGCAAAATTTGTTAGCATACATCCATGAAGGTTTTACCTTTGCAGCCTTTGCTTCAATTAATTGATTCCATTTCCCCTACAGTTTGTGTTTTCATCATCTAGTGGCCAAAGAAGAAGTTAAAAGTTAACTTGTTCTTTTGAACTTTTTTTTCAAATAAACAATAGAGCAGATACTGTGAATGGACTTTATAATGACACTGGAGGATAGATGAAGAGAATATGCAAAAAAAAAAAAAGTTCAGAATTAAGATGAAATGTGTTATTATCATAATATTCCATTCTTTACGGTAGATTATTCCTAAAAAAGATTAATGTTCCCCTTTGCAGAATGGAATGTAACATTAGTGGGAACTACAATTTTTGAAATTCCATGTATTTTGTTAAGAATTAATATGTTAGAGGTAGATTCTTTATGTATTCATGCTAGTAACAAGCAATAGGACAAGAGGAAATAGCCCCAAGTTACACCAGGGTAGGTTTAGATTGGATATTAGAAAAAAAATTCTTCACGGACAGGGTTGTTAAGCATTAGAACAGGCTGCCCAGGGAAATGGTGGAGTCACCATCCCTGGAGATACTTAAAAGGTGGGTAGACGTGCTTAGGGATATGGTTTAGTGGTGGTTTTAGCAGTGTTAGGTTGATGGTTGGACCTGATGATCTTCAAGGTCCCTTCCAACCTAGACAATTCTATGATTCTATGAAAACCAATATCTTCATAATGAATCTGCAGTCCATATTTTCTAAATGAAAAGAAATTAGAGCTAAACCACAAATTAATCTGTTTATTGACATTCTTCTGAAAACAGGCCTTTTTTGAAAACTGTAAACAGAAATATTAAAGGGCTGGCTTTTAAGGAAAAGGCATGATTTCCCCAAATATTCTGGAATTTTCTGACATTGTATACATACTAAAATTCCTATGCTTGGGAAAATTGCTTCAGTTCTTGATTTTAATATTCCATTTTTGAAAACCAAACAAGCCAACAACCCCCACAACATCCTTATATGATATAAAGCTACTTACAATTTAACTTTCTGAGAAATAAGATATTTTGCAGATGTAGATAGATTTTAAATCTACATTCATAGTACTGTAGACTCACAAAACATGTACGCTTCCTTTTTGGCATTTAACAACATAGAAAATAAATTTTTTGTTAGGAATACTATTCCTAAAAAATAAATGGAATTCTCAGAATAATTCATGAACTAGCCCAGATATTTCTGCTAGCATATTTGTTATTTGCATGTTTAGTGCAGAAATATTTCAGGCTATTAGTATTTCAAACAAAAGTTAACAGTATTTAGTTAAGTTTTTATAAAACATCTGCTTTCTTTTTTGATAAACCTTTACAATGGAGGGTAATACATGCTGTTAAGGGCTCATTTATGTGTTCCTGGAGATTTGTTTTCTATTCATATTCTGTTAATTTCTGTAAAGATGTCAATAAATAAATAAATAAAGGATAATCAGGATTTTGCTCAGCAAGCTATATTCTGAATCATTTTGTTCTGAACCCATCAGAATTTTTTGGTACAAAGTTGTTAAAATGCTTTATTTTGACAGTTTGATATTAAAAAAAAATATCAAGAGTTTGCATTTATTAAGCAAATTAGTTGAATAATTAATTATGAACACATTTAATAAAATAGATATGTTCTTGCAAAACAATGTTTTAATCTGATCCACATTTTCCAAGGACAAATGTTTCCACTCATACTTTAAATCAGTTCATTTTCTAATGTTTAATACCATTTGTGAACCATTTTTGAGTGCATAATGGTTTCTATATTTGCCAATACAGCAACTTCACTGTCTAGATATTACCTTTTTCTCTAATATGCATTGAAATAAGAGCATAATTGATAATGCTAATTCATCTTAACATAATGGTAATTCCTTTTTATTTCAAAGGGATCACTACCACTGCTAAATTTTTGAAGCACCTTGTCACGTATTCCTTGTTTAGAGCAGTCCTTTGAAATACCTGTTAGTGTCATTTATTCATAAGGATGATGAAATTGTCATCCTGTTATACAATTATATAATCTATAAGTAGGAAGCTCTTCACAATGTTTCTGTTGCTAGTCTGATTAAGTCTTGTCATTAAAGACCTTTAAATATAGTGATTGACAAAGGAAACCTGTTGTGAGAAAATGACAGATGCCAACAGGGCTTTCAATTAATACCATTGCAAAAGTTTAGCGCACCATCCTTTCTAGAATTGCCTATTATTGGCTTTGATATTTTATATCAGTCCCCTTTCGTTACTTTGTTCCCCACCAGCAACAGCACACACCCCGACACTGTTATGCCCCACTTTTTTGTTGTCACTTATCCTAGTTGCTTGCTGTTTGTGACAAAGTTAACTGAATAGTCTACCTCCTTACTGCAGCCTTTTTCCAACCCACTGAGCAGATGGTCTCACTATAGCTTTGTCTAACATTTTCAGGTTAAACCCCAAACATTTCAGAAAACAAAAGGGTCTAACTTTTTAGTTTTTCCCTCTCTTATTTTCTTGTTGTTCGCTGATTGCATGATGCAAAACTAACACAAATCAGAGAAATTTCTTTCTGTGGGTACTTCACAGAGCTTTGGTTTAACTTCTAACAGCTTTAGATTTCCTTCTGTATAGAAGGGGGAGGCAAAGCTTACCTACTGACACAAAAAACATGTGCAGTTTCCAGTGATGCTCAGCTGTCAACAATACATCCATACTCTGTAGGAATGTGACTTAATTATAGTTGCATTATCTAAAACAAATCCAAGTTCAGCCACAGGTTTTGTGAGAGATTTGAGAAAAGTCATGTAGTCACAGATTCATCCCACCCAGCTTTACACACTCATTAGCATTATTACCGTGATCACAGTCTTCCTTCACAGTCCACATAGAGAGACTAGTTCTTCAAAGAGGGATCAAGATGGCTTAGGAAGTTTCAGGAGGTTTGTCTAGGCTAGAGAATTTCCCAGCATATACTCAAATGTTATTTTGACCTGCAAGATATGCTATTAAACTGTATATGGTACTCTTTAAGTAATAAATGCACACTCTGTATCTACTAGTTACATGACATTAAACTATATGAATATTAAGGTGTTGACAAGGTACTAACAAGGTAACGACTTAAGATTGTTATGGTAAATTTTCATAGTGAGACTTCTGGAAAGCTGCAGAAAATTATTGAGACAATATTTTCTTTGTATGGAATATTTAGGTGCCCGTTAGCTTTTGTTGCAAGAAAGTCACTGTAAAATGACCTAAACAAATATGACCAGGTCTTAATGCTATTACCCACACAGCAGGGAGAACACGATGGGAGGTATAATCCCTCCATCACACATTTCAGTTCAAAGGATGTTGTGTAGAATTAACTCCATCAGCTACAGCTACAAATCTGGAGCATGACCTCATAGGACTGAGGTGCAGGCTCACATATTTTTTTTTATTATCTCTCCATCAGAAATAATAGCTTGAGGAAACTGTGTAGGGCTGACAGACAGGGACAATAACTTATTTAATCACAATATTCAGCAGAGCTTGTCTGCTGGAAGATCAAAAAAAAAAAGTTATCAAAACAACAATTAGGAGCTTGAATATTAGACAACAGACACATTCTGTAACTTTAAATTTATTCATTCTTTTTTTAGGTTTCTGAGAGATGACTGTTTTATGTGATATAATGAAAGGTTTTGGCATAAGCAGAGAACGGATTTCAGTGAGATATGGTGTCATTCACCTTTTTACTAATCTAAATAACTAAATAGATGTTTACTATTTGTATTGGGTGTACATGGGAAGGCTTTGGTTTGCAGGGTTGGCAGAGGAAACATCAAGGTCAGAGGGGAAGAAGGAGGAGGTGCTCCATGACACAGGAGATACTGCAGCCCATGGAGACCCCATGCTAGAGCAGACTTTTGCTGACAGGATCTGCGGCTTGTGGAGAACCCACACTGCAGCAGGGAAAAAGTGTGAGGAGGAAGGAATGACAGAGAGGAACAATTATGGACTGACTGCAACTGTCAGTCACTGTATTGAGTTTAAAAAGTTAACGGGATCATAGTTTTTATAGCAGCCTGTTCATGCCACTATATTTGAGATGGTGTCAGCATTTCCTTTATAAATAATTTAAGGGTTTATAACTCGGTAAGAGACAAGCAGTAGTCCTGCCACATTTTAAATTAATTATTTACTCAATGCGTCTTCAAGACCCAAGGAAGCATATGATAAAACTTAACATTTTCCTTTAGGGGCTTTAGTTAAGAAGCTAGACATTCAGCTTTAACCAGACAATTGAAAAAGGTTTCCCAATGCTACTTTGAATGTAAATTTGTCTAAATGTGATGTAGTTACATGCTAGAATAGGATGATTTTGGGATGTATTCCAAGAACAGACACAGC